>NC_133205.1:7913514-8123514 GCF_958299795.1 Porites lutea
CATATTTTGTGCGTCAGTTGATTGTCTTCCTCTAGTGTCACAATCCCTACGTTTTTCACCAGCCATACTAAACAGGGGCACCCAACGACGATTTCCTCCAAAATACATTGAAAACAGTTTTTAGGCTATCCAGAGTACTTTTAGATCCGTAGAAACGTATCCTAAGTGGCGCTATAAAATTCGCCTACGTGTTCGGTCATCCTAGGGGAACTTGAAACTTTTCGAAATTATAAGGACTTCAGTTTTATTTTCCCGAAAATTTTAGATGTAATTTAACGTATTACGAAAGTAAGAATTTTGCTGATTCTTCTTTCCATCACATTTTTAAATCCAAAAAGTTTAGGTTTCCTTTTTCCTACGAAAAGTAGCCCAACCTTGGGTGTGAAATGTGTAAAATTAAACTTCAGAAAATCGTGGGGAATTTATAAGATAAGCTTCAAAAATTGTACTTGAATGGAACGGTCATCTAGAAATTTTTAGCCGTCCCGCTCAAGTAAAAGAAAATTCTGGGCAAAATTTGCTTCTCCCAACAGATATTTTACAGAAAATAGTCGTTGGGTGCCCCTGACTAAATTTTTGATCCTTTTAAAAACTTTGGTCATTGTATTTACTATATAGACTGCCTTCATAAATGTCGTTGATTAACATGAAACTCTGAACAAATGCGATTTAAATCATGTATTAACAAGTATACACAAAAAGCTTGACTGAAACACTCCAGACTAGACACGTGAGATCAAGTGGTTTTATATTTTCACATATGATTTGTGCATTCTGTTTTCTGACAACTTAGTCAATTTGTGTGGGCTCTCACTTGTGAAATGCGCTCGTAGATTTAAACTAAAAGAGTTAGTTTTGACTTAGTGAACATTTTGACTGAGCGGGAAAATGTGTTCCATTTTAGTGAATTTTCCGCTAAATCTGAAAAACTCTATATCCGCCCCGTTCGCGTAATTTCTGTAGCAGTTATTATGGCTGTTGTTTAACGATGCATATTTCTTTTCGCCTTTGTTGTGCTTTAAAACAAGGGCACCTAACGACGGTTTCCTTCAAACTACGTTGAAAACATTTTTTAGGCTATCCAGAGCACTTTTAGATCTCTAGAAGAGCATTCTAAGCGGCACTAGAAAATTTTTATCTGTTCGGTCATCCTTTTCGAAATAACAAGGGCTTCAGTATTATTTTCCGAAAATTTGGTAATTTTGATTTTAATGTGCGGTATTGCGGTATCATCTACCCCTGCAGTATACGGTTTTTTATCTTTCTGGCTAAAGATATTCGGTAAAAGAAGATCCTTCACAGCATTGCAGTACCGCTCATTTAAGTTCTCCTGTCTAATGCACTGGTCAATATTTGGAAAACTTTACTAGACTTTTGTAAATGATTACACAATTTGTGACAGTTAATCTACAATGGAATTGTTGTTGCAACCATGCTAATGACCGGGTTGTTCGATCGTTGCACCGATAAATTCGAGGTCTTCTCACGTTTTCTCGCAATGCCTGAGGTAGATTTCTGGTGCATACATGCTTCAGATAAACAAACACGCGGGATGGATACAACTTTAAGTAAGCGTGACCGATCATAAATGCGGTATCGGTATTTCGTCTATTCTCGACACGGTATTTCGGTATTCCTCAATTTTTTTATTGAGTCTGTCTTCAGATTAAACTGTCTGGTTACATAAAGGCCCAAGCATTTTCAATTTCCGACTGTTCCTTTTTTTTTTTTTTCTACAAGATGAGTCCCAGGACTCCCCATAACTACTTGTAACAAAATCACAGGTCTTGAAATAAGAAATGTACTGTAAAAGTAAAGTCTTCCAAGACGCGAAGCGGAGTAGCAGTTTTGTACTGATCGATTTTTCTTGTGAACTAAAAGTAAAAAATGCAGGTCCCGTTTGTATTGCGATTTTACCACCCCGATAAAAAGGATAAAATCGGTCGTTTTATCCATTCCTTGGGTTCAAAAATGGCCTTAAAGCTGTTACCACTGGCAGTATTCACTCTTTTCGAAGTAAAGAAACGCTTCGGATCATGTATCCAAAGTATCCGGTTTTGGATATGATCCAAAGAATCCACCTCCGTTGTGGATCATCATTTGGATTTTAGTAAAGAAACGAACTATCCGTTTTTGGATTAAAAATCCGGATTTGGATTTTAGTAAAGAAACGCATCCTTAGTATATCCATGGAACTGACCTAATTTGACCTGTTACCATGCCCACCCGGGCATACCCCGGGGATCTGCATGTTTTTTCCTTGCGGTCTATTCCCCACCCCCGGGCACACAGAAGGAGACAATTCCCCACTCCCTATCTCCTGATCGACCTCAAATACGCTTTTTGAGGGTATATCAATACAATAGCAAAACGAGACGTTTTCTGAACTTTCTCTAGAGTTTATTGAGAGAATGTCAATAACACATTTGATAGAACGCTTTATAAGAACACTTGACCGAATCTCTGTTTACTATATATAGCCTTGTACCCAATTTCATCCATTTTTCTAAGTTGTATTAGTTTTAAACTAGACTGAAGAAATATTTCTTTGTTTCTTTTGCAAAAAAAGCATTCAAGTACGCACCATTCGCCGGCATATTCGCTTGAAATCCGTTAAAACATGACTCCAAATACAGACTTTCATTTTGATAATTACAATACTGAGATCTGTGAACGCTAAATATCATTATATTTTACCTCTTTGTTTATAAAATAAATCAAGGAGACTTACCTTTGATGTATTCCTGTGATTTTTGGTGTGAATTCATCGATTTAGTCGTTCTTTATGGCTGTACTGGTGTTATCCCGTGTAACAACTCCCTTCAAGTTTTACAGGGGTCACACAATAAAAAACGACTAAATCGATGAATTCGCACCAAAAAACACAGGAATACATCAAAGGTAAGTCTCCTTTATTTTTTACGAAAAGGTA
Source organism: Porites lutea (assembly GCF_958299795.1). Taxonomy (NCBI): domain Eukaryota; kingdom Metazoa; phylum Cnidaria; class Anthozoa; order Scleractinia; family Poritidae; genus Porites; species Porites lutea. Next base: position 7,916,447 of record NC_133205.1, read on the forward strand.
GAGTATAATGATATTTAGCGTTCGCAGACCTCAGTATTTTCCGGGAGTATTTTATTCTCATACAACGTCTGACCCGTCGCCTGTAACGTGACAACGACTCTCTTATGAGAAAGTAAATTTACATCCCACCCTCGGAAAGTGAGCTTGGGACACCTGTGCTATACCAGGCAACTTTCTAATAGGGTTGGGGGGGGGATACTTCCTTATAAGAGGCTAATGGGGATGTGTCGGTGGATGGGGTCGCATTTTCACGCCTGGATTGACTAGAATGGGGTCGCACATTTTCGGATTTTGTGGGTAAGAAGATTCTATTCCGTAGGGATTCAAAATGGGAAGATTCTCGGTTAAAAAGTTCCGAAAGTTGTTGTTTATTATTAGGTATAAAGTAAAGTGTTCTTCATTCAATTTAAAAATGTTTCAATCCATTGGAAATAAGGTAGATGCAAAACTAAAATAGGAATCGCGAAAATTATATTTGCCCAAAAGTGACTAAGACGGGGTCTATAATTGGCCACAGAACAGACTATAATGGGGTAGGGGCTCCGAGCCGCCTACGGCAGATACACAGCAAATTAACCAAAAAATTAGCCAAAGTACCTCCCCCCTCCCCTCCCCAAGCTTTATAAACACACCCTTGTTGTGGATCACATTTGTTCGACTTTCTTTCTGCTGCGGCTGCTAATCTCATAAATTTTGAACAGGACTCGACTCCAGTTGATCACTTGTTTTCACGCGACAATAAATCACACATGGGGCACTGATAAAAGCAAAGCTGTGATTGGAGGAGTTAACGTACCGTAAACGTGCCGCGAACACCTTCAAGGAAATGAGAGCTGAAACAGGAATGTGGTTCGATTTCCAGCAAATATCAAGAAAGTTAATAATTAGCAGAGTGTTCAGTCAATCCGATTGATACGCCTAAGCCGTCCAGAGATCAATGTCGCCCTTTCAAATCTTAACTTCGATGTCAGAATACTCGCTCAGAGTCATAGAGTCCACAATACTGTTCATTTTGATCTAAAAAATTTTTTGCTTAAAAACATTTAAAGAAATTTTAAAAAACGTGACGTTTCGACGTTGTCGGACGTCGTTATCAAGTCAAAAGAAAATAGAATTTGAATGTTCTATAAATACAAGAGAAAAAAATAATACGTCATTAAAAAGAAAAGTAACATATCAAAATACTGTATGTTACTAGTTAAACAAAGAGTTTTTTAAAACATGTTCTAAATGTGTTAAAAAATTGCTTCTTTTTGAACTGTTGATCTTGTTACTTTTTTTGTCTGGGTGGGAAGAGGGGTGGCATTTCCTTGCATGGCCTAAGCAGGTATGTGCCGCTGAACCGGGTATGGTTTTACGAGTCTAGAGTCTTAAACAGGGGATACGATTACACTATTTAGTGTCTTGAACAGAGTGTCCTTTTTTGACATGAAGCCTTAAACATGGACGAAAACGTTTACATTTTTACGCCGGTGCATGATCTACATGTGTAGAACCAACAATTTTTCTCCAAAAAATGCAAATGTGCAAATCCCCCGGGGGGGGGGGGGTCCCCTAAGACGGCCGCTGATACCGTAAGTGCAAAGTTAAATGATTTGTCTGTTTATTTGGGTTATGCAGATTGTTCACCAGAACGGGCTCACCGCCGTTGCTGATCTAGAGTTTCCTTTGATAAATGAAGAACTGGAGCAACAAAAGGCCGAGGAGATTCTGAAGAACAAGGAGATCTCACATTTCTCTACCTACTTGGTTCCCAGTGCTCGAAATTACTCTAAGATGTATGGCGGAGACAACCAGAAGGCTATAGAGCACATCCAAGATCTCGCAAAGACATTAAGTGACGATCAAGTGGTTCTCTACAACAACCATGCCAAATGTCTTTGTGACGGAGCGTTCTATTCACAGCTGATGCAGATGAAAGACGGATACATAGACGGACACGATGGTCAGTGGATCATGCAGCCAGAAGAACTGGAGGAAACCATGCGGGTTTACTGGAGAAATGGCTTTCAGATCCATGTACACACCAATGGAGACCTTGGCATGCAGAAGCTGCTGGAGGTCGTGGAAACCCTCAACAAGGAGTCCCCGAGAGAAAACCATCGAGTCACAGTCGAGCATGCTGGTTACTTTACTGAAGACCAAGCTGATAAAATCGCTCAGTTGGGCTTATTGGTGTCTGCAGCCCCTTACTACTTCTACACACTGGCTGACAAGTACAGCGAAGATGGTCTCGGAACTGCAAGAGCTCAAGCGATGGTTCCAATGAAATGGCTCTTTGACAGGGGCGTGGTTACAGCCTTCCACTCCGACTTCACCATGGCACCGTCGGCGCCTCTCCTGCTGGCCTGGAGTGCCATCACCCGCGTTACAGCAGACGGGAACACGTACAGAGAAGATCTCAGGGTGACACCCTATCAAGGCATGCTGGCCATCACCAAGAATGCCGCCATAATCTTGGGCACTGACGACATCATGGGCACCATTGAAGGAGGAAAACTCGCCAATTTTACAATCCTGGACCAGAACCCACTAGCGGTGGAGCCGATTGACATCAAAGATATCAAAATCTATGCTTCAGTTTACAAAGGGAAAATGTACATGACAAGCAAGACAAGAGTCTAATGCCTGATTCTGATTGATTTCAACAACGATCTATCCAATCTTTGGCAAGAACATTACAGTTGATTTCCATTTGATTTTGCCGCACTTAGACAAACTTTTAAAAGGTACAGGTTTAGGTTGTCAGTAGTATACATGCACAACAGTTCCATTGTATGCGTTGATTGAATCAATAAACAGCTTTAAAAATGAAAATGCAACACGATTTGCATCTGTCCCCAGTCTCACTCTCCGTTTTCATCCTCGCTCCAGACAGTTCAGATCATTATATGTTTCTGGGAAACTGCCCACCTACCCCTCCCCTAGGCCAACATTAACACTTACTTCTCCTTTAGGGCAAAATGTTAGCTTAGGGGAGGGGTAGGTGGGCACTTTCGCAGAAACGTATATTGATCCATATGGGCTGTTTTTTCCACTCTAGATTTCCTTCGTTTCAACATCAAATGTTTCCAGGCAGTGATCACACAAAATGAACTAAAGGCCCGAGCCTGGGTTCTTCGAAAGAAGGTTACGGCGACGGCGTTACAGAACTGACTTTCACAATGCTAGTAAATCAGAAATATATATATATATATATATATATATATATTTTATGCAGCAGTTTCTGAAATTATCATATTCATATTATATGTGCTGAATGTTTTTGCATATAGACTCCAAAGCATTTCAAGCAAAAACACAGGAAACCATGGCTATTTGGAGAGCAAATATAAGTCACTAGTTATTTCTTATTCACCTTTTTCATTTTGCAGCGTGTGACTGTGAGTTCAATATTTCTAATCCTCTGTGGGGAAATACCCTTTTTCTCCAGAGTGGACTGGACCTACACATAATACACGCGGAAATAATCATTTGTCTAACTGCCGTATTGCCTTAACAGTTATGGATCATTTGGGAGGGTTGATCAAACACTTAATATCTTTGATTTCATGGGTGACAAATAACTCCTTAACTTTGGCGCAAAACGTCGGGAAATTATTAGAATTTGGACAAAACGCGGGTGAAATTATTCTCTATTGTAATTTCACTCGTCACCATTTGATTACACATACACATCCAGTCAACTAAAATTTTCTCCTCCTTTTCTAGGATACGAAACCTTTGATAACGGACGTTTCAGCGAATGCTGGGGGAAAATCGGGGTAAATTGATAGAATGGTATACTAACACGGTTTTTAGCTGTATAGTGTGGACGAAAGGGCGAATACCAGATAAGGAAGAGATATTAGTAGTTCTGACTATCAATTTTATCTTCGTGATTGTAGAGATCGATAACCGTGTTCGATAGTCCACCATCAATATTTCATATGTTCAGAATAGACGAAGCGTAGGGAAAGTACGAAATAAACACCTGATACTTTTAAAAATATTAACCATTCCGCAGTTTGTCCGATTTACCTTTACCTTGAACTTTGCTATTACAAGACTTAACTTTAAATTATTCTACAATTTAAAAAAGGATCAAAATACAATCAAAAATATGTTAAGGCATGTGACATTGAGCGCACTCACTATCATAGATAATCATGATAAATAAGAATGAAAGCTAAATTAAAAAATACACTCACAGAAAATTTGTGTTAAACATATTATCATAAAACGAAATGAGATTCCTACGAAAAATTGACAAGGAGGAAAAGTCCCTGATTTTGAGAGGTAAATCGTTCCACAAGCGACAAATACGGATAAAAAAAGAATTCTCAAAAGTTTCAGTCCAACTAAAAGGGACATCTAGCGTCAGATGGTCAACGTTTCTCAGCGGTTTGATACAAGTGCGAAACGACACATAATCCATAATATTTAAATTACACATATCCATTTAACGCTTAAAAAAGAATACGCGATCATTAATTTCTCTACGACACTGTAATGGTAATAAATTTAATTTACTAAGGCGCTCGCGCTCAGAGTAATCCTTACCAAGAATGAATCTCGTGGCCCTGCGTTACACCTGTCTTAAGTTTGTATTGTTTCTTTTAGTATGCAGGGACCATACCACGCTAGGGTATTCAAGGCGCGATCGAACCCAAGTTATGTGAAGTAATTTCTTAGTTCTAACATCAGTTATTTCCTTACATGTACGATAAAGTAGGTTAAGCATCTTTTGAGCTTTGGAGCTGATAAAATCAACGAGCTTATTCCAACTTAAATCGTAACTTAACAAAATCCATAAGTCTTTCTCAAAAGAAACACGGTCTAACTTAATTCCCCCAAGGAAATAATCCCTATCAGCTGCGGATCTAACACGTGCCACCCTCAAAACCTTAACAATTTTTAACATTGAACTCCATTCCCCAAGTAACAATAAGTCATTTAAGCCATACAGTAATTTATCACAATCGTCCTGCCCAAAGATTAAACGAAAGCACTTAGCATCATCCGCAAAGAGAGGTAACGATGTTTCACGTCAGATTAATTTAGGCATGTCATTAATAAAGATTGAGAAGAGGAAAGGTCCCAGAATTGACTTTTGAGGGACCTCAGATTTAACCAGGAGAAAATCGGAAGACTCATTATCTATCACAGTCCTATGTCTTCTGCCAGGTGTTAAGTACGATCTGAACCACCAAAACAAAGAACATTTAACACCAAGGTATTCTACTTTAAATAATAGTTTTACATGGGACACTCGATAGAAAGCCTTGAAGAAATCTAACTAAATAACTCATTTCAAAAGCTTTGGCCAATTATTGGACCACTTGGGATAATTCTTGCTGTGACAAGGGTGGCGCAGTGGTCAGAGCACTCGCCTCCCACCAATGTGGCTCGGGTTCAAATCCCGGCGTTGAAGCCATATGTGGGTTGAGTTTGTTATTCGTTCTCTCCCTTGCTCCGAGAGGTTTTTCTCCGGGTACTCCGGTTTTCCCTCTCCTCAAAAACCAACACTTTCAAATTCCAATTCGATCTGGGACGCACGGACACGTTTAAACGAGTTCATATGAACTCCTAAGTGCTTCGTGGGTAAACAAATTACAAAATTACAATTACAATAATTGTGTCACGGTAGACTTTACCTGGCAAAAAACCATGCAGCCAATAGGTAAGTCGGGGAGAAAATTACACATGAAAAGAAAGTCCCTGTTACGAATAACATTTCACAACTGACGTTTGTTTTCCACGGGAATTTGATCTTGTGATCTCTCACAATGATAACTGAACAAAAACTTCGACTAAGTAGTAACTTATGTAAGGATATCCAGCAGATAACCTGTGTGTTTTAGAATGCGCGAAAAATTTGGTCCTAAAAAGCATGGAAAATGGCTATCAATAAGACGTTCTTGGCAAGAGGAGAGAAAAAGCTTTCGCGCAGAGCGTGCGCGAACGAGCTGCCCCATTCTTCCCGCGGTCTCGCACACATTCAGTTTACGCGCTCGAAACCAAAACCGCCAGCTACCCAGGCTTATCAATTGATTAAACAGACTGACAAAAAAACATACTTTAGCAATTTTTTTCCACCATTTTTATTTTGATGTGTTTTGCCGAGGTCGGGTATTAAACGCAAGCTTAAAAGGGCAAGTTATAAATCAAGGGGTATGGCAAATTATGAACATTTACCTGGGTGGCGTTGTCCTTAAAAACTGAAAGAAAACGTTTCAAACTTCCCTCAGAAGCTGTGTCCTTCAGTTCTGTGTAAGCAGTGAGAGTTTCTGTTCAAAAGAATTGATATAATATTTGTTAGAATCTAGTAACAACTTGGGAGGGAACTTGAAAACGTTTAGTTGTATGTTTGCTTATCAGCCTTAGCTACGAAAAAAACAAGAAAAAAAAAAACATTATATACACGCAAAAAAAAACAAGAACAAAAACACAGGTCTAATTAGCAAAAAGCAACTTTGCACGTGCAGCACACTTTTTTTGTACATTTCTTTGCCGTTGTTTTGCAGGACTACGACGTGAAAATTCCAGAAACTTCCTGGTTACACCTATTGTGGAGGAAATGTCATGTGTGTTCCTGTTCGCTTTTATTCTTCACTGCCGCTTATTCTCACCTTCCTGGCCGTTAGCATTTCTCATTTTCTCACCGCCGCTTTAAAATTTTCATGTTTTTCTTCCAACGAAACTGGTCACCTTCGCTTTTTATCTCTCTCTCTCTCTAGCTCTTTCTCTATTACTCAATGTAGAAATTCAAATCTAGTGGAAGGAAAGACTCGGCTTTGTTGTTGTTTAATTCTTCTTTTTTTTGCTTGAAATGCAAATTTTCTTACCCATGGTGCTCCGGTGCGCGCGCTTCTCGCGCGCGAGAGCTCCGCTATAAGCATGCAAAACGTGTGCGAGCATGCTGGTAGCCACATAAAGTAGGACACAGGGCCATGGTTGGTTTTCACGTTACGTTTTTTCGGACTGATTGTTAAGAGAATATGCTGCGAACAAAATTTCCTATCCTCGTGCTTTCGTGTTCTCATTAGACTTTGCGTTGACTTTGAAACATCTGCCTACACAAATTGCTTACACTAGCTAGGAGCAAGAGAATCTGAAGACACTTTATTTCATTCAGTAGAGAGTGCACGTCCCTGCCCAGCTGATAGACCTATTCGGCTAACTCAATGTTGCACCCAATTTATTTGGGAATAAAACGTTTTGTTTAAGGAATTTCCATATCATTTAAATGTGAATGCCACATTATTATGCAAATACAGTACAAAGAATCTTATCACCGGGAGATTTGAATTGGGTACAACATTGAATTAGCCGAATAGGTCTATCAGAGGAAAAGCCCTAGCATAGTCTATCCTAATACGCTGAGAGTTCAGTTTCACGATATTTTTTCGGCTTCATCACTAGAACAGAGAGGTGGCCTCGATATGAACTAAAAATCGTAACATCTTTTCGTCTTTCTCGGTTATCTTTGGTATTCCGCCAATAAATGAGAACGTCAGAAACAACTTCGGAATGTCGCTACAGATAATGTTTTTTTACAAACCTTCTAATGGCTTGCAAAGAGTTTCTATCAAGTTTCCTTCAAATACTCCATAGGCCTCGCTGTTAATTAAGAAAACATGTTTGGTGAGGTAAAGATATTGAGTGCAAGAATAAGAAGAACATTTATTCTCACGACCCGTTTGCTTGTCAGCCATTTTCACGATGACGGCATTTGACTACAACTACCAGAATTCATTTCGTTTTTGCTTCCTAATTTAAACAACAATAAAATAAGAAAACTACAAACTGAAGGATTCTGGTAGTTGTGGTAAAATGACGCCATCGTGGAAGTATACTGTGAGTCTGTAAGAAGAATTAATATCAATTGATCAGTGATCACAAGCATTCAGTTTTAACTTCAAAACTATATACTCCGAAAGATTGATTTGATTCTCATTACCGTCTGATTACACATGTAAGGAGAAATGAGAAATTCATCAGTTAACAACTGACGATGGGGAGGAATGTTCATTTGTTTCTTGCACAAATAAAATCTCAACAAAATGAACCGTAAATTCAACCTCGTTCCCAGCCCAGGCTTCTCCAATTTCTAAGAAAATGCCTGGCGGCCCGGTTGACGACGAGGAAGCTTGAACTACAAGCCCCTGGAATGTGAGGCCCAGTTTAGAATAAATCAATACAAAAGACCTGAAGAAGATAGTCTCCTTCGCAGCTGTTTCTGTCACGCATTGAGCGTTTCGTGACAAGTCAAAAACGCATGGTCAAGCTTTGTTACTTAAGCACTGAAACTACCGTATTTGATCGAATAATAGCCTTCCCTCGAATAATCGCCCCCCTTTGACGGAAATGTTTCAAATAATCGCCTCCCTCGAATAATCGCTCTCCTTCCCACCACTATAGGTAACTCGCTATCGATACACATAGCGGGAAATCTGGAGGATGAGGCTAAAGAGGAGTCTGATCCAGCAAAACTGATCAGTGACGACGCCGAGGATATTGACAATGAAAATTAATCAAGGAACCAAATTGGGAAGACTTGAAAAGCCCATGTTCAGTTTCTTTGAAGTGATTATTATTTTTATTTAATGGGTAGAACAAAATATTTAGGGCACGACTTTCAGTGAACAATATCTGAAATAATCGCCTCCCTCAAATAATCACCTTCCCTCGAATAATCGTCCCCTTTCGGTGCGAAAAAAGAAATAAGTGCCCCGGATATTATTCGAGGAAATAGGGTATTTGCTGTTGTCTGTTATAACGGATGGCAAGGATAGGCATAGATCAGAAACTTGAAAAATATCTTAAATTCTAGGCCTGGCAAAAATCACCAAAAAAAAGTTGTATAGTTAATGCTCCCTGATGAATTTTTTTTGGCATCTTGTTGATAACTCCACAAGAGTATTTTGTGTATAGGTAAAGGTATAAAGTAATGCCTTCAGCAAAGACCTGACCTAAACCAGAAATATGCTCGTGACAATGCAACGAAATATAGTAAAAACACTTGCCTTACAGCAGACAACAGAGACTCGACATAGTCATTTTGACATTCATAAACCTGCTGATGAAATGAGAGCTCCTCTTTGAGAATTTTGATCTAAAGGAAAGAAAATTACAGCAACAACACGTCACCAATAGGAACCTTTACTGTCCTGAAATCAATTATTGTATTATGTTCTCGGGACTGGGGAGTGAGAAACTCTAAGGGTCGGTTATTTAAACGTAATCTGCTGAAGTTAGACCGCGGTTTAGTCAATCTTTGGTCCCTCAAGATCTCTTCCTTAGCGGGTCATTTTAAGACGACAAATGCGTTTCTGGTCTACGCTATATGGTTTCATGAAACTGTTCACGATAAATGGTGTTTACATAAAAGTGTTCAGCAAACTGATAATGGCTTAAAACGCGGTTTTTTTAAACACTGGCTAAACTTCGTTTTTTTTCGTACAATACTACTCACAATACTAATCTAATAGTAATACTAAGATTGCCTTCAATTGACCGTACTCCGGTCAATTGAAGTACTTACTTTGTTACCATTCTTTGTAGACGGTCTCAATCAGGTTAACCGTCTGCCGTCAAACGGCCTAAAATTTAACCGTCAACCGACAATCAAAAAAGGTCTTTTTTTACCGTCAAAAAGAGTAAAATTAACCGTCAAAACGTTTCAAAGTATTTCAAATCTCACTGCTGATCTTCACGGACTTCTTGCTCCTGAAGAATCTCTTAACAGGAAAAACCATTTCCCATGTTCTCAAAAACACTCTCTCTAGACATTGCAAGCCCTTACAACTTGCCTATATCTGAAAACATTTCGAGATTTTATATCTGAAAGGCCGAGGCAGCCTCCAAAACCTAACTGTAAACTTTAATTTTGTTTATTTATACAGAAGGTTAATGTTTAATTTAACACGTGAACTAAATTTCTACTAAGGGGCTGTTTACATGGAGGGAGGAAGATCCTAGTACCAGGAAGATCCGTTGGGTTTACATGCAGAAATTTCGGCACGTGAGTTGTCCAAGTAGAGAAGGTTAGGGAAAGAATTAAAAATGGCGGACGACAAAATCAAAAATGCAATCTGGCTCCTTCTGCTTTTTTTACTGGCGTAAATCACTACCTTTCAGCTGAATTAACACAATAATCTGCTCGTGGATTACTCCAAACGAAATGGTCGGCCTTTATTGCCTTAATTGGCCACTGAACGACCCGCCGACATTTTTGCCGCGTTTGTCCCTAGTACTAGGATCTTCCTAGCGAAGATGGTGCTAGGATCTTCCTAACTCTCAGCTAGGAAGATCCTAGTACTAGGAAGATCCTAGCGTTAGGGACAAGTACAAAACCCTTTGCATGTAAAATGAATACAGAAAACATATGGCCCTAGGATGATCCGCCCTCTAGGATCTTCCTGGTACTAGGATCTTCCTCCCTCCATGTAAACAGCCCCTAAATAACCGTCAACCGTCAAAGCTACCACCCCATTGAAGCCCTCTTTTTACCCGGATGTTTGGATCGCGGGAATGCTATATGCAGTATTTCAACCTGGGGTCATTTTAATAATACTTATTTTATTAGTATAGGTAACAGCATGATTTGTTAGTAGTGATATTTGGCATAAATACCAGGAGTGATATTTCAAAATTGTTGTACGTAATTTCACTCGCCTAACGGCTCGTGAAATTTAAAACATATTTGAAACATTACGAGTGGTATTTATGCCAAATATCACGTACAAATCGTGCTATTATTTGTTTATACTACTGCCCACAAAAAGGTTGCTTTGTAATTATCACATGTAGGTATTTAAAATTAAGCTGAAATACCACTGCTCTAAGCCAATCAAATTGCAGAAATTTCTCATGTAGTAGTTCAAGTTATTTTAATAATACATTTTAATAATACTTAAGTGTAATTTAAGAGTCAGTGTAGTTATTGTTTTCATAGTCTTCGATGTAATTAAAGGCTTAACAAGGGATTTTTATACTATTCTAGTCAGAGAAAACAGCCGACATTTCGCGACGCCACCGTCGGTTCTCCCGGGAAGTGACGTCTGAGGAACAAGCGCAGAAATTCCATAGTAATGACGTATCAGTATCAAGGTCTGGGTAGTGCATCTGGTCCCAGTTCTTTAAAAGCGGTAAAGTGCTATCCACTGAATAAATAGCTATCCGCTGGGTAGGTATTAGGGAAACCAATTGCGTTATCCAGTGAGTGGTGATTTATCCTGTGGATAACGTTAATTATCAACCATTTTGATCAACTGCGGCTGATTAGTCGTCCCGCGTGGGAAATTTGCTTCAACCAATCAGAAGCACTATCTAGATCTGGGTAGTGACCCGTCATCAGTATGGAATTTCTGCGCTCGTTTCTCAGACGTCATTGAGCGGGGAAACCAGCGGTGGCGTCGCGAAATGTCGGCTGTTTTATCAGGTAATACTATTCCACATATATCACTCTATTGACTTAGTATAGCCTGGGATCAGGCTCCGCATTGGTGGAAAAAGGTGGAAAAAATCGGCGTGCGAAGAGAGCCGCCCGTCCCCACTCCCCAGACCACCGCTCGGCTTGCTTCGCTCGCCGATATATATTTTTCCTATTTCACCTCGTTTTTTGCCTTCTCCCCCACTGCGGAGCCTGGTCCCACGCTAGACTTAGTATAACATGGGGATTAAAATCAAGTTGTACCTCAAGAGACAACATGTGTTTCAAATAGCTCATGGTTTTCATTACAGCCTGCACAACTGATCTCACCTGGAAAAGTTGTTTATATTTAAGAACAGAAAAATAAGCAGAATCAGAATCATAATAAAACGAACACATTATTCTCACTTGTATGTACATGAAATACAGAAATATTTGAAATTAAAATTTATGTAATATACAACACTAACTGTCATATCCCATGAATCCTTATGCGCTTCGTACATGCGCAGTAGGTGCTTCTTCCCATGTGCTTACCGACCTGAAGTAAAATATTGTTGAGTCTCCGCGTTCGTTTATGCAATTTCCTGCTACATTACAAACTACAAATTCCTGGTACATTACAAACTGGCGACGAGGATGAAGACTTAAGGTGCCAGCGATGACTACACAGCAATTTGGCACTTTGGAACCGTTCGATGGAGCTGACTTTACGGATTACAGTGAGCGCTTGAATGCCTACTTCATCGCACATAACATCGGTCAAGTTGCAGCAGACGCCAGCGAAGCAGCTAAACGAGAGGCAGACAAGAAAAAGGTCGCCGTTACAATCTCCTTGATCGGTAAAACCGCTTACAGTACGCTCAAAGATCTCTGTCTTCCTGATTTACCCGCTGATAAAACTTACGATCAGCTTACACAAATTCTGAAAGACTACTACAAACCTAAGGTACTTGAAGTTGCCGAGACTTACCGCTTCCATCACACTGTACAAAGTGAAACTGAAAGCGTAGCGGAGTATGCAAACAAGCTAAAACGCTTAGCTGTCCACTGCAATTTTGGTCCTTACCTTACAAGAGCCCTCAGAGATCAATTTGTTGGGGGAGTGAGAAGTCAGACCACTAAAAAGAAACTACTTTCAGAAGACAGGACATTCGATCAAGCTCTCAAAGTCGCTCAGGCCGATGAACTGGCTGAGAAGGAATCTAAGTTACTCCAGGGCAACTCCGACACTTCCAGTGCTGGAATTCTGCCTGTAAATGCTGTTCACAAGAAATCTTTTTCTGCTCAAGAAAGCCAAAAGCAAACAGATCCTAAGTCAAAAATGGGAGGAAAGCAGTGTTTTCGGTGTGGCTCTCCACAACATTTGGCTGACAAGTGCAGTCATGTCGAATCTACATGTAATTACTGTGGGAAGCCTGGGCATTTGGCTAAGGCATGCTTCAAGAAAAAGAAAGAATTTGGTGGTAACAACACCACTCACCAAGTAATAGCTGCTCCAGCATCAGGAACATGTACCAAGGAGGAGCACGAGAATTCAGTCCCTTCCTGTACAGTTTATATGAAAAGTGTGAAATCTTCTGAAAATTCGTCATTTACACCGCCCTTATACAAACTTACCGTTACCATTGAAGACCAGGAAGTTCCTATGGAAGTTGATACAGGCAGTTCTGTGACATTGTTGAGTTCTGCTGATTTTATCAAAATCGGAGGACAAGTAACTACACTCAAAACCCCTACAGTGCTTTTGAAAAGCTATACGGGGGACATTATCCAGTGTCTAGGTGAGAAGGAAATGGATGTCAAAGTTGGAGACCAGGTGGGTACCCTGTTAATTCGTGTAGTTCAGGGACCATCACTACTGGGGCGGGACATGATGTCCAAGTTTACATTACCTTGGCAGAACATTTTTAGTACGATTTCAACTGCAGCTGAGGATATAGTTCAGCAGTACTCTGATTTGTTTGACACTAGTTCAGTGGGGAAACTTAAAGGAATCCAAGTGTCATTGCGAGTAAGTGATGAAAGCCCTGTGTTTACCAAAGCACGAGTAGTACCATTTGCAATTCGGTCTAAGTACGAAAAGGCCTTGGAGAAATTGGTGGCAGAGGATATCATTGAGAAAGTAGAGCATTCCGAGTGGGCATCACCTACAGTCCCTATTGTTAAAGCAAATGGGGACCTGAGAATTTGTGGGGACTACTCTGTCACCATCAACAAATTTTCAGTCTTAGAGCAATACCCCATACCCACTCTGGAGGAACTACTGAGTACATTATCGGGGGGAAAAAAATTCACTAAGATCGACCTTTCTCAAGCTTACCATCAACTAGAGCTTACGCCAGAAAGCAGGAAATACACCACAATTAACACTCATTTGGGCTTATACCAATACAAGCGCCTGACTTTTGGAGTGAGTAGTGCTGTGTCAATCTTCCAACGCACTATAGAAAATGTCCTTAAGGACCTTCCAGGTTGCTGTGTCCGTATTGATGACATCCTTATTTCCGGAGAATCAGATGAAGTCCATTTGGAAAACCTTCATCGTGTACTAACTCGATTACAGGACTGCGGTCTTAAGCTTAACCCTGATAAATTCTTTTTCATGCTGGATAAAGTAGAGTATCTTGGTACGACCATTTCTGCTGCGGGGATTTCACCGACTGCAGAGAAAGTGCAGGCAATAAAGGATGCAGCACCTCCAACAAATGTTTCTGAATTACAGTCGTTCCTTGGATCAGCCAATTTTCTACGTAAATTTGTGCCGGATTTTGCAAAGTTGGCTTCACCTTTGTACGGATTACTTCGCAAGGAGGTACCATGGAGTTGGTCAAAACTGGAACAGGACGCTTTTGATAACATCAAGGCTGCTCTGTGCTCTGATTCGGTTTTACGTCACTATGATCCTATGGCTGAATTAGTTCTTCAGTGTGATGCTTCTTCAGTGGGTGTGGGAGCTGCATTACTGCAACCTGGACCTGATGGTACATTACAACCTGTTGCCTATGCGTCGAGGATATTGAACAATGCAGAACAAAATTACTCCCAAATTGAACGTGAGTCATTAGCAATTGTTTTTGGCGTGACCAAATATCGCCAGTACCTGTTAGGTAGACACTTCAAACTTCTAACAGATCATAAACCTTTGATTACTTTACTTGGGGAACACAAGCCCGTACCCCTGTTGGCAGCAGCAAGGATCAAAAGATGGGCATTACTTTTAGCTGCTTATGACTATACAATTGAATTCATAAGCGGCAAAGACAATGTGTTTGCAGATTTTTTGTCTAGGAAGCCTATTGAATACAAGCAGTCGGCTGCAGAACAGGTAACTGTAAATGTGATGTTTATCGAAGAAGACCAGTTTTTAAATGCGTCCGTGGTTGCTATGGAAACCATGAGAGACCCTGTTCTTGGAAAGGTGTTACAGTTTACTCAGCAGGGTTGGCCCAATAATCTGGAACCAGTGTTCCAACCTTACTACAGCAAAAGGCTTGAACTCTCTCATGAAGATGGTATCCTCCTGTGGAACTCGCGAGTTGTTGTACCAGAGTCGTTACAGGCTCTCTTATTGGCCGATTTGCATGCAGAACACCTGGGTATGGTCAAAATGAAACAATTAGCTCGAAAGTACTTTTGGTGGCCTGGACTTGATAAGCAAATTGAGGAGACAGTTAAATTATGTCCTGCTTGTCAAGAATCTGCTAAATCGCCAGCATCCGCCCCAACTGCTTCCTGGTCCTGGCCAGGCGGACCATGGAAACGATTACATGTAGATTTTGCTGGGCCTTATCTTGGCAAGATGTTTTTGGTCGTGGTGGATGCTTATTCCAAATTTTTGGAGATAGTACCAATGACTCATGCCACCAGCACCAACACTATTACTGCTTTGAGACACATTTTTAGTTACTTTGGTTTACCAGAACATCTGGTAACGGACAATGGGACTCAGTTTACGAGTGATGAATTCCAGAAATTTCTAAGAGAGAACGACATCCTTCATACTCTCACTGCTCCAGGACATCCTGCTACAAATGGGTTAGCAGAACGCTATGTGGGTGAATTTAAGGATAAATTGGGCAAGATTGGAGATACAGGCGAGTCTGTGCAAACAAAATTAGACAGGTTTTTGTTGACTTACAGGGCTACACCCACCACGTTAGGGAAATCACCTTCAGAATTACTTATGAACAGACAGCCTAGAATTAGATTCAGTGCACTGAGAGCCAAAAGTTCTAAACAGGAAGTTAAGGTTTTTCAAGACAACCTTGATAACAAACCCCAATTTACACCAAACCAAGCAGTTTTTGTGCGTAATTTTGGCAAAGGAGCCAAATGGATTCCAGGAACCATTGTTGGAACAGTCAGTCCCCGGAATTTTGAGGTTCAGGTCGGAGACATTATCTGGAAACGACATCAAGAACAATTACGTCCACGATTCATACCTTCAACACTAGGGTCAGAGTTAGTTCGTGCGCCCCAGCTACCTGAGCAAACTGAAGGGTTGACCCCAGTAGTAAGGGAAAGGCCTGTTACAACACCAACCCTTTCACAGCCTAAAGAGGCTACACCTGTACTTGACACTCCAGCCTTAGATAGCATGGCTGATGCTTTTTCTTCACCGCAGGACTCATCTGTGCGAGATTCAGCACTTCAAGCATCAGCGCCTGAGCAACCAGAACGGAGATACCCTCTCAGAGAGCGTAAACCGCCTCAGAGGTTCTACTAGTCTTTAGTAAACTTAAGAGTTCGTGACTTTGGGACTTGTCCCTGCCAGTACATTACTTTGTATTATTATCAGGTTCAGTTTTTCTTTCCTTTGCTTTAAGAGGGGGCATTTGTCATATCCCATGAATCCTTATGCGCTTCGTACATGCGCAGTAGGTGCTTCTTCCCATGTGCTTACCGACCTGAAGTAAAATATTGTTGAGTCTCCGCGTTCGTTTATGCAATTTCCTGCTACATTACAAACTACAAATTCCTGGTACATTACACTAACAACTGTAGCATACGCTGACCAAAGGGATCGAAGCTCTGGGAAAGACATTGAAGCTTTCGCTTTCTCTCTTCCCCTCTTCTTTCGCTTTCTTGTTCCATTTTAATTCCTTTTGCTGAACATTTACCACCTGTTTTTTCGTTGGGAATTGTTTCGGAAAACCTTCTAGGATCGTAGGATTACATGGAAGTGCAGGTAGGTGGTGGAAAAGATTTCATAGGGCACATTATTCATAGGAATTTTCGGGTCTTTTAATGATTTTCGCGTTTTTTGCGGTCACCTTTACTGAATCGTGTTCATTCTGGTATGGTTTAAAAGATCTCTTCAGTCGGTTCAGGGAGGAGGGACAAAAGGTTTTCTTGACCGTTAAAACTGCGATGAAGTTATAAGCGCTTCAAGGGACGTAGATCCGCACATGCGGTTATGTGCGGTTTCGGGGCGAATGGGTTAATTGCTGATTCGAATAAAACGTTTTAGTTTTATCAATAGTGAAGACAGCGAATGCAGGAAGCTTTAATTAAAATGTTATTCGCAGCTTAAAATTGAATGTTCACACTTTCAGATGTCCTCGTTACCTCTTGCAGTTTTTTTCTGCTCAAATCTGGCATGTGTGACATAACATTTTCTTCTGTCAAGTCCTCGCGGATAACCTTCTTCAGAGGGGGCTGAAGGATATGAAAAACAAGTCAAGCACATTAAATATGACTCCACAGGATCTGGGGGGAAGCATTCCCTACAATTGCCTATACAGAGAGGCTTCGCCGAAAAGGATACCAATTTCAGGCTTCAGTCATATCAAAGGGTAGGAATTCTGGAATTCATGAGTTGAAGTATATGAAAGGATAGCGAAAACTATCCTTTAAGTGATTTACAGGTCCTTTGATTAAAATGTTTCAAATATACGCGTCTTATGGCTTAATCATTTGCATTCATTAAACCTGACAAGAAGGATCCTGTTTTAGGAATTTATTTTTATTAAGATGTAAGTGGGTAAGAGGATGGACCTTGTGGCACAGCCTCCCCTTATAAAACTTTGTTGCCAGCCCACCTAACATTGTGAGGCCTTCAATATCCTCCTGGGCCACAGGACTACCAGCGAGAAAAACAGGCCTGCATTTTAGATATTTTGAGAGCAAATCAAAACATTTAAAACATCTCCACACAGTAAATTTCCTTGCTTACTTTGATATCATTAATTATAAAATGCAATGGTAAAAATTACAGTGATTTTTTAGCCTTATTTTCCTCCTGGAGGGTAAGAAACCCATATTATTTTAACCCACTCTCAAAGTCAAACTCAATTCGCTGTATTTTTTATATCAAATCTTCTTAACTTTGAGCCTATGGATGAAATCCTACGATATGACCATTAAAATGAAACCTCTTCAGCAATACCTTCGCACGGTACATGCCTCGTACCCTCTTTAATAAGGAATAGGTAACTTTAGGTTCTAGACGTCTCTCTTTCGATGTGCGCGCAGCCTGTACCCTTCCCATGGTCCCTTGCGGTTCATCACCAGTCACTCGCGTTTCACGCTCGCCTCTGCCATGCGGAAAACGAAGCGCCTGAGGAGGAGGCTGGCATGGTACTGTTTTGTTTTGTATGAAATTCAAACTTTTGAGTCTGGACAAAATCCTACACAATGAACACTCAAATGGAACCTCTTTAGAAGCACTTTCACATGGTACAATTTGCAAATAAGAAGCTTGCCTTACAAAACCAAAAGTGGGATTTTTCTCGAATTAATTTTTCTTTTCATACACTATTTAAGGTGCTGTTCAAAACGTTAAACATACCCAAGGTGCTGCAGGATAAAGTACTGACAGACCCAACAGGTCTTCACAACAGTCTCGTAACATGTTGCTTACTGCTGTCACATGACCTGCTAGCCGTTCTCTGATTGGCTGTGCTACGTGTTCACTTGTTACGACAACTGATGTTAGAGAGCAATGGTTTTGAAGAGACTCCATCAGGCAAACCATGTTCTTGTACAGTTTACAGAGCTTAGATTCTAGTCTAGACTAAAATGAAAGTTGGATAAGTTAGAAACATGGTAGATTCACGATCAATACCTTAAATAATTTAAGGTATTGATCGTGAATTACAATTATTGTGGCCCACTCAGTGAGGTTTGACTATAATTTAAAACAAACTTAATAGGATTAAGGATTAAGACTATTAACCCAATGGAGGCAAATCAGCTGGCTGTATACAAGATAGCTCATGAACACCAGGAACAAATCTGGCTAGCAGTCATGACTTGACTTTGAACTGCAAGTCCAGCACTCTGACCACTCAGCTGCCCTCCCTCCCTGCTAACACGGGCCCTCGCCATTATGAAGAGATAGCCCCCTACATACATTCCAACTCTCTCGGATGATGGGGAGACTCCTGAATGCTGCATAAATCCCCCAGTTTCCTGTTTCGGTCACCAAATCTCCCCCTTGAGGTTTTTTTTTTGTCTTAGCTTGGAATTTAGACAAATTTCCCCAAAATTCAAAATGCATTTGATTTTAAAGCTCATAGTATGGCTTTGGGAGGCATTTTTTATCGTAAGAGGTATATGTAAATCACTGTTGAGCCTCACACAAAATTTCTGTGTTTACAGCAAGGGGGTGGGCTAATATTGGTAGAGGGGGGGGGGGGCGTGGTTGCCAGGGGAAGCCAAAAAAATAGTCCACATTATATTTGAGATCACATGAGGTTGACATCAATATCTCCACTTCAAAGAAACGTTAAAACGAGAGTGACCATATAAATCTGTCTACCCTGACAAAAAATCTTGAGAAGTGTGAGGTGAGAGAGAGCTGAGGCCATTATAAAGAGTTGGCCATTATAAAACACTGAATCAAGACTTATCAATATCCTACCACATGCTTTAAATTAAGATGATCCACCTTCCCGCTACAACAGTCCAGCAGAGTCACAGCTTCCTCCGGCCTTCCTTTTGATTGTTTTAAAAAATCACCCATGTACAAGGCAGGCAAGCAAAGATCATCACAGTCAGTATTCTGCAAAAAAGCATGCCAGGATGAAATAAAAATTCTGAATCAGTAATTTGTAAAATGACTAAAAGAAATAAGAATTAAAAGTATTGAAGAGAAGTACAGTGAAATGGAATTAGCATGGTACCTCCTTGTTTTTGTACAAGTCGATCCTTAACTCCTCAATCCTGTATTCCAACTTTTGCACATATTCATGTGATACAGTCACATAATTGGAAGAACTGTCTGACGGATAAAGTCCCCTACAAATCAAGCGCAACATTTTTTAAAATATGAAATAATTATTTTTTGAAATAATAATTTTTTTTTAAATAACTGACCCAAAATAATGCCCCACCCCACCCCCCACCCGCCCAAAATGCAAAGTTGGTTTTGACTACGGTGGAACTATTGTATCAAATTATTAAGGCAGGCATTATTTTTATGTTACATTGCTGCAAAAAATACACAGTACATATATTTACGTTTTAGTCTTTTTTTATTATGATGATCCTAAATTAAAATATTATTTCTTTTGAACATCACAATCAGGGGATAACAAGTTAGGCTATGATTATGTCAGGAGGTAATATAATTATTGAAATGTTAAAGCAACCCAATATTAAGCTGATAAGTAGACACTAAAGTACTCAACATTTTTTGCAAAGCAACCTTTTGGATTGACACTACACTGAAGCCCGACTGTCCCATGGAAGTTACATTACTAAGTATGCTTACTTAATTAACTCATCTTACTTACTGAACAGTTTCTCTCAAGTTTAAAAGTTTATTTTCTACTTCTAAAAAAATATGTTGTCTTGCTTGCAGTGCACTAGATTGAAGGAGAACCTATGAAATAAAAGAAAATAAACAATATTTTATATCAAACACCTGCATGCAAGATTAAGGGGGAAAGTAGTGCGAAATGGCTAAAAGGAAGGACTTACACCAGGGATTATGGTTACTGGAAGTCACATATATCACTTTAAAGCTGCAGCAGTAAACATCACAATCAGTTTTACAATTTAAGTTTTGTAATTTCTGTTTTGTTGGCGGCCATCTTCAAACAAGAGAAACATTTGGTGGCAGCGGCAAGTCATGGTAGGCTGAAAGAATGTAATCAAATGCGACCGCTAAGCGTTTTCTTTGGATTGAGCTGGCTATGTATTGATATCTAACTTGGAAACGAAACCCTACAACTCCAAAATTTTTTTGGAGTTTGACTTTTCAAGAAAGCATGACAGCGTGAGATCCTGAGACTCACGACAAAAAATGGAGATCCAAACAGGAGAAAATAACTTAGAATTTGCAAACATAATTTGTTGTTTCTTACCTGTCGTTCAAGTTGAATAACTTGTGACTTAAGTAAGTTTACCCTCCTTTCATCAAATTTCTCCAAAGGAGTCTCTTCTACTAGCTGTTTGTATAGAGACCTTTAAGTTAAGGTAAAATCAGTGTATCATCAGGTTTACTTAAAATATCATTCTTACATTCTTGTCAATTGAAGTTTTCAGCATTTCTTAACCTAACATTTTAGCCTTGCAGATTCAACTCTGCTGTGGTCACACTCCAACATGATGTACACAGTCAGGGCATTCCTTTAGAGTCATGATCAGATTTAGAATTAACTCTTAAAGGCATATTCCCTGCTAGCAGTCTGAGGCCTCTTTTCCCTAGTAATTTGCTGGGGCACAAGCAGGAGGAAAAGATACCTCTGCCAGTAATCGTAACTGTAGATTTGCTGAGGCGACCCACCATCCTATGACCAGTATGAAGACACGTTAATGTATCTCTACGTTAAGAAAATGAAACAAAGCTTAATTTTAATAAACTGAACTCCAGAAGGTACGCTTACAGCAGCCATGTTTGTTAAGTTGTGCGGGCTCGTTAAAATATCAGCGGATATTACTGTCAAATCAGGCACACTACGCAGCCGGCTCAAATTTATGCCAACAAACAAATTATTTACAGAACATGCACTGTGATAGAGCTGTTCAAGATCGGGACAGCAGTTCAAATCAAAGACAGATGCAAAAGTTGGCAGAGGTCTCTTTTCCTTCTGCCTGCCCCAGTGAATTACAAGGGAAAAAAGGCTCTCTAATGCTAGAGAGGAGGAGGGTGACTTAAATCCATTGAAGGCCCAGGGGTCTCAACAAAAATTGAAGTAGCCAGCAGGTTTGAATCGAGTAACCAACTGAAACAACAAGGGGCCGTCAGTCCCCTTCTCTTAGGGGGGAAGAGGGGCTCTGGGTGCGTCCTGCCCCAGAAAAGTTTGACAAATGCGATTTCAGCTTTCTGGGAACTAAATTTGAGGACAAAAGAGCGTGTTTTTCATTCAAGAAAATGTAGCTTTCAATTTATCAGTAACACAATCAATTCCTAAATGCAATGAAAAATGATGAAAGGTACTTTTGCATGTAAACAAATTCTACGTAAACCTATAAAGAAACTTGTGAAAAAATGACTGAAATATAGCATTTACATGACTAAAGCATTATGCAAAAGGAGTGGGCCTTTATGAAAACACATAGTAATTACAATTTCATTCAGATTTTATGATATACTTTTTGTTTACAACGTTATTCAAACCGGTTGCTTCTTCTTTCTAGAAAAAAAGTAGCCGACCTCTATGAGCAAAGAAGCTGATGCGTTTCGTCCGCCGTCAGTGCTTGTTGAAACCCCTGAAGGCCTATCCGTATCAGTTTTATAGGTGACGACAATCATGACAATGTCTAGTTATGTATATGTTGTAGTTAATTTTTTATCTCAGGTAATTTTTATTTTTCCATTGTTTTTGAGTATGGTAATGAATGCTAATGATTTTGAAACAAATTAAGGAAAAACAAATTAAAATTACCTGAAATAAAAAATTAATTGCAACATATATTTCATGCTTTATACCTGATAAATAGCAGTTCTGCTTTAAGTTCACTGTTTTCTCTCCTTAATTGCTGCACACAATAAAGGAACGTAAATTAAATCTGGTGCAAATTATGTATAATGTGATTAAAATAATTATGTATGTTCATAGTTAATCAATAAAATTAAGAAGTCAGAAAATAAAATGACCCTATCAGGTTTTTTTAGTGAAAAGATTAACCCACTTTTTGAGATGATTTTAACTTAAGAATGAATTTTTAATTACCTACATTAACCTATATACATGTAAGTATACACTCCTAGTAGCCACGATATGGGACTGGTTGAAATTAAATTTAAGTTAATTTTTTTATCTTGGTTTATGATTGTCAATTTCCTTTGGTCCATGGATAACTTGAGCATCAACCTATACATGAAGCTGGGCTGGAAAAATTTAACCTGATT
Source organism: Porites lutea (assembly GCF_958299795.1). Lineage (NCBI taxonomy): Eukaryota > Metazoa > Cnidaria > Anthozoa > Scleractinia > Poritidae > Porites > Porites lutea. The sequence continues at coordinate 7,939,168 of NC_133205.1, forward strand.
TGATTTTAACCTGAAACAGCAGCACGTTGAAAAAATAATATAATTATGCTGTTTAACAGCTCAAAACTCTGTAACATGGTGTCAATCTCGAGTAAGTAATCTTAAGTAAAATTATTTATTTTATTAACTCTGGCTCTCTGGATTCTCAAAGTTTTTGTGCTAATTTCATTGAAATAAAGTTGATTTAATAACACTACAGTGTAATTTACTAAATGGTTTTGATTGGCATACCATGTAATTTATCAGGAATAGTCACTTTTGTTATTATACACTAGAAAATTCAAGAGGCTTGAGGAGTATTTCCTGTGTTGCATGCTGCAGACATCTTTAAACCAGATCAGATTGAATCAATAATAATGTATCATTTAAACTAAACTGATCAAGTCTGTGAGAAGAAAGTATTCCTTACTTCTAACTCAAGATGGCATTTTTGTAACCGTCTCTCGTTCACACCTGTCTGTGTCTGTGTCTCTGGAGTTGAAAGTGCACTAAAAACACGAGCATTTCTAGATGAAACTTGTCTCAACTCTCGAGTAGCACTTCCTGGAGATCCTGCATTCCTGGACTTGAGATACAGAAATATATTTACATTAGAAAAGATGATGGAAGAGATGGGGGATAGCAAAATCTCCAGGCCAGTGTGTGGAAAAACCTTACTTTTTAAAATGCAGAGGAGGGAGCGGGACCAGACCCCAAGGCCTCTCAACAATGATGTAATCTTAGCACGTTAGGCACTGGACGTGACACCTGCTAGCGCAAAAGTGAACAAGACTTCAGTGGAGGTCAAAAGCTTTTATTAGTTTTCAATTTTATCTCAATTTTAAGTTTAAATTTTTGCTCATTCATGTAGAAAATCAAGGGTACTAAATAATCTCAAAAGGTGTAATGAGAATTAAGGTGACAAAGGTTTATGACAGTTAAACTACGCACCTACTTTTCTGGCCTACTCAGAGCTGCCAGCTCTCACAGTTTGACTTTGTCAGTTTTGAAACTGGAGTATCTACTCAAAGACTCACAATTTAGCCTCTAGATCTCATGTGTCCTGAGCCAGAGACAAATCAAACCTCTGATTAAGTCTCTCTGCAAAATGGCACCAAAATCATTGTTCTTAACCCATGACTGTGATGGGCCTGTTAAAAAAGCCATAGTCAATAATTTTGCCAATCAGGTTGGAAGGAAATTCAAGACGCATTTTTTGGTAAATTATCAAGTGTGTTTAGGGATTCAGAACAAGGATCTAGGTGATGCTTCACAGAAGTGACTAACCTGGATCAAGATCTCATGGTGAATCAGAAAAGTTTGAGATTGCCAAAAATTTCAGGAATTCCACAAACACACACACATCCCTCAAGGGGAAAGGGTTTATATGGTTAGGGTTAGGGTGGTGGGTTGTTTCTGGAGCTTAATGAGACCCTTAACCTTTTTCAAACAAGAAATATAATTTTTCTGATTCTTCCTTGTAAATTATTTCAGACCTGGCATCAGTTATTCAAAGGGTGAATAACACTATACCAGACTGGATAAATCTCTATCCAGATAAAAAACATACCCAATTCAGGCTGCAGCTTGCTTTCAGAGAGTACAATTAAACCTTAAATTCCACTTCAGACCAGAATAGTTTCGACCTGTGCCCAATTTCAGACCAGATGGGGAGCAAAAACCATACCCTTTGGCCACAAAAATTGGGCTATTGCATTAGTTGATTGTTACCTACACCCCCAGGTTTGAGGACCAATGGGATTCTTCAAGGGTAAGTTTAACAAATTAATTGAGGATTTCTCTTGGGGTAGACAATACATCCCAGCCATTTTCCAAAATAATTTATAGGAAAAATAGGAGCAAAGCACAAGAATATAAGAGATTTATAGGATTTTAGGACAAAAGTATGGGTAAAGTGGAATTTTATAGGCAGATTTCCAGACCCACATCGAAGAAATGTTAGTTAAAAAACTATTTAAAAGCATCGACGATAGATGGGTGTGGGGAAGGCGCCTGGTGAAACTGAAGGGAGCTGCAAGCAAGCCTAGAAGGTAGGCAAAATGTCCCTCTGAGAAGCACCCACCAGGCACCATCACACTTAGGAGTGAGAACCTCAGTGGAGAAAAGCTCAGATACTAATACCAAGACAAACATCCAAAGGGCAGGGGAGGCAGGGGGCAAAAACAGCTAAGGCTACTGCATGCAAAGGTAACGTGAGCAAATGATTGACTTCTGTGAAAGCGCTATAAAATTACCAAAGCCCTGCTAAAGCCCCAGACTACCCCACATGCAATTAGTGGTGGAGACTGCTGGCCAGTATTGTCTTGTGTTTAACCTTGCCTAAATTACATTTAGCCACATTTAGTAACTCTTGCATCATTCCTGAAACATCGTTACATGTGTTTGACACTAGTTTGCAATGTGTTCAAATACGCGTAAATAAAAACACATGTAAATTAGGAAACAGCAGTTGTCAACAGTCACATGATCACTACTTACAACCCCCCAAAAAATCTCCAACCACTTATGAGAAGTTAACATAACTAATATATATATATGTAAGTGAAGCATGATGGTCCAGATGAACGTAGTCCTGAATAGCACTGTTGCTGACAGTGACTGATCATTCGACAACTGTGTGGTAGTCATCTTCAGAGTCAAAGTAAGTTGTATCATGTCAGTTGAAGGCGTTAAAATTCTGATTATTGACCTGAGTAGTCAATTAAGTCGCGATACTTTGTGACTGTGAACTTCTAATTTTAATACATCCACTTTTCTCATTAACATCTACCGTACAGCAGCCCAAAATAGTCAAACAACAGCATTATTAAGACAGCTTCAACAGTCCTCAATTATATGAAGATGGGTTCCAGATCAAGTACTGAAAAAATAAAACTTCCTTATGACATCTGGATATACAATCAGGTAAAATTTAATTTTGTGATAAACTTCACATCCACATAAGAGTACAGTGGTGCACACTAAATTTGTGAGTCACAGTCTTTCACATTGGCATCCATGATTTCATGGAGTTTGGATTGCTGGACTGATATTCCGACGATTTGTATATGTTACAGGTCAAAATTTAACTGAGAAAACAGACCTGAAACTTAATTCACCCAGTTTCCTAACCCTTAGAAATCACTAATCTTCAGAGTCATTCAATGCTCTGCATTCGCCAAACGCCAAATACAGAGCGCTGAATGACTCTAAAGTTCAGTGATTAATTAGGGTCAGGGCATATCTGATCAATATTTTCGATACTCGATAGAAATCAAACAGAATCAATCGTAATCGATACTAATCAATCGATTACTATCGGGAATCGATAGAAATCGATCACTTGCGTCTTTGTGATTATCAATTTTGAGTGATTTCTGTAATTAGCTATCGACTTTATCGATTTGTTTGACAAAGAGCGAAAAGAAAATGAATGAAGATTCTCTTTCATAAAGTTCTCAGTTTTATGCTAGAGTGAGTCAAAACTCATTCAAACTAATACACAGTAGTCCAAACTGAACTGATAAACATTCCCTTTACACTTTATTTAAGATTGACTACAGGATTTTTAATAAATTTTGAAACTGAAAAGGATTAAAACATAAACAATGCAACTGTTATGAAACTATCGTTTCCGCCTTCACAATTAAAGTCAAGCTTGTTGTTCCGATATCGAGTCCTCTTCTCGTTCTGTTTCATATTTCAACATTAACATCCATTGGAAAGAGATGTAACATCATCTTTGTCAACAAAGCGGATTCGAAGATAAGCTTGAAGCTAAGTGTTATGTGTTACGCAGTCTTATGATAAGATCAGATCATGTTTTGATTTTCGATTTCCATAGATGTGACAAAAAAATTGGGATTATCGATTTCAATGGATCAAATTGACTAACCAATAGACAGATATCGAGTACCATCAAGTATTATCGATTAATCGATTACATTTTCCATGATCGATTTCTATAGATTAGATATGGCCTGTTAGGGTTAAGAAACTGAGTGAATCAGGTTCCATTTAGGGTCATTATACTAAGAAAACTGATCTGAAACTTGATTGACTCATGTTACTGACCCTAATCAACAAACTTCAGGGTCTTTCCGCGTTCTGCAAATTCTCCTGCTGCTTCAGGGATGTTCTTAAAATTGCATTCACTCCTGACAGGAGTGAATGCAATTTTAAGGAAATTATCTTCAAGGGTAAGAAGAAAAGGCAATTCCTCAACCGGAGTACCGACATTAAATGCAACAGCCCATTATACAATGTATCTAAACAGCTTAGGATCAAAATTAGGAAGCTGATATTTTGAGACAACCCAGTCTTTTTGAACAAACAGTACACTTACCTTGACAATGTCGTTTTTTCCTTTGTTTTGACCCGAAAAACTTGTCAGTTTAGATGACAGCGGTGTTTTCTTCATCCAAACGTAAGGAAGTTCGCGTTCTCAATGAGACTCGTCGAACAGATTTACGATAAGAAATCTCAAACTTTCTCAAAACATTTCCCTACATAAAAACCGCCATTTTGTCGAGCAAGACTGGGAACGAGGGCATTAACAGTGCAGTATTTTAGGGAGGGGTGACAGGGGCTGTGGAGTTCAGTTACACGGTTCGGAATAAACACTGTTCACTTTAATGACGAAATGTAGTAGACATGAATTTCCCTTGAGTGAATGTAGACCAATTCCTAAAAGTTTAGACTGCGAGGACTGTGAACATTACTCTGGGGTGGCTCGATGGTCACATGTGCCACTGCAGTGGGGCCATGCGGGTACAAAAGTACATTCTGATAAATATTAAAGGAAAGTCAAACCGCGCTATTAAATTCTCTCTGTCAGTTTGTCATTAGAACTTACCGATTAGTGAGTTCAATTATTGAAAGATAAATTTTTTGGCATTGCCAGGGCCAGCGAAACTTGCATTTTTTTGCAAGTAAAATATCTCCGAAAAAGCAAGCTTTAACTTTCACCTCTAGGAAGGTAGCACTTAGGGGTCGACCATTTCACTTTTGACGGGGGGTATGTGTGATTTGGCTTGGGTAAGAACTTTTTTCCCCAAACTTCTGGTGATAGATTTTTTTCCTGACATACAAAGGTGTAACATTTTCTTCCAGCATTATACACCGTTATTAAAGATTTTTTATTCAGTGTAGGAATTTTTTTTGCGCTAGGTATTTCATAGGAAGAATTTTTTCCCTCGAAATCAGTCTGCAGAAATTTTTTTTAATCACCCATTCACCACCCCCTCCCCCGCCGCGTCAAAAGTCATTGGTCGGCCCCTCAGCGGTTGTGAAGTTCGGGCGCAAATTAGCCTGTGAACAGGCCTTTAGTCGAGCGGGGATTCTATTCTCCAAACAGGAAGCCTGTTCACAGGCTAGGCGAAAATACATTCTTTTGCTGTAACGAAAAAAATCCACACAAGATCCATCATCAGATCATCCTGGAACTTAGACAAAGAACTAATATTTGGCTAGTATTCCGAAAATACAACATGAAACAGTTCTCTGCTTGCCTGGAGGTAGTTTCCGTTTCGGTATCCTTTTAACCAAACGGGAGAAAATCAGAGACCTGCGAGAAAAGGAGCGCCAAATTTCCTGCTCCTTTCTGCACAGTGCGGCGAATGCCGCGCTTCGCTGAAACGATAAGGAAACGAAAGCTACGCTTTCTGCGATATTCTTGCGAACTGAAAACCTAAAAAACACTTTTTGTTTGATTGGTTAAAGGCTTTTGCAACATGTGGTGGCTCTTAAAAGAGCCGTTGGTTTGATGAGAAGCTATACAGTTTAGGCGCGCTCTCCGCGGATTCGGCGGGCAAGCTGTATGTCTTTGGGCATGATGGTAACCCGCTTGGCGTGGATGGCGCACAAGTTGGTGTCTTCAAAGAGACCAACGAGGTAAGCCTCGCTAGCCTCTTGAAGAGCCATCACGGCGGAACTCTGGAAGCGCAGGTCGGTTTTGAAATCCTGAGCGATTTCACGAACAAGACGCTGGAACGGCAGCTTGCGAATCAGAAGTTCAGTGGACTTTTGATAACGACGAATCTCACGGAGGGCGACAGTCCCCGGCCTGTAACGATGGGGTTTCTTTACACCGCCAGTTGCTGGAGCGCTCTTTCTTGCTGCTTTGGTGGCAAGTTGCTTGCGAGGGGCTTTTCCACCAGTTGATTTACGAGCAGTCTGCTTAGTACGAGCCATCTTACACGAAATAATCGATGAAGGAAGAAGAGTGGAAAAGGTGAGCGCTACTCACATTTATACTTCGCGCCTGCATCGGTGATTGGTTCTTTTTCGCAAGCGTTGATTGGTCAAAAAACGGAGTAACTGTGTTTTGATTGGCTAGTAAAACGTGCACAACCATTGGTTCGCTTATGCAACCTTCGATCCATATTTCCATCGAAGCTCGAAGGTCTAAAATTGAGTGTATTGTGTCCTGTGAATGCAAATTTATCTATATTACTTCAAAGCTACGCTTTAACATCCCCCAACAAACAGCTACCTCTTCCTTTGCAAGGTAACATTATCAAGTCCTTCAAAATGAACCGTTCTTTATACCCTGCATCGTGTCCCCCTATTGAAAACATGGTACATATCCCTACCTGCATAGTGATGGTGGGTTTACCTGCTAGAGGCAAAACTTACATCTCTAGAAAACTCACTAGATATCTGAACTGGATCGGCGTCAACACGAAAGTGTTCAATCTTGGGGAGTATCGTCGAGAGATGGCTGGCGCCCACTGCAAACACTCCTTCTTCGATCCAAACAACGCAAATGGCATGAACATCCGCGAAAAGTGCGCCGATCGGGCACTGGAAGATATAACCGAATGGCTGAAAGGAAAAGGTCAGGTGGCCATTTTTGATGCTACTAACACCACTCGAGCAAGGAGAAAGAAGGTCCAGGATCACCTCGATGCGAACGGTTTCACAGGCTTTTTCGTGGAATCTGTTTGTGACGATGATGAGATTATTCAGAGCAATATAAAAGAGGTTAAAGTGAACTCCCCAGATTACCAGGGGGTCAACCCAGATGAGGCTTGTCAAGATTTCCAAGCTAGGATCGATCAGTATAAGACCCATTATGAACCCCTTTCTTTGGTTCATGATCAGAACGTGCCCTTTCTAAAAGTGATTGATGGAGGGAAACGCTTTCTCATGAACAAAGTGGAGGGCTACTTGCAGAGTAGAGTACTTTACTATATAATGAATCTGCACATAACCCCCAGAGCTATCTACTTGTCTAGGCACGGTGAGAGCATGATGAATCTCCAAGGCAGGATTGGCGGTGATTCCGATCTAACTGAAAGAGGCTGGGAGTATAGCAAAGTGCTGGGGAAGTTTGTGAAGGAGAGCATGCCTGCCGATCTGAAAGTGTGGATCAGCGAAAAGAAGCGGACCAATCAGACTGCCAAGTTCATTGATAGACCTATTGAGCAATGGAAGGCCGTTAACGAAATTGATGCTGGAGTATGCGAAGGAATGACATACGAGGAAATCCAGGAAAAATACCCTGCAGATTTTGCTCGAAGAGATGAGGATAAATTTCATTACAGGTATGCACGAGGGGAGTCCTATGAAGACCTTGTTGCTCGTTTGGAGCCAGTCATCATGGAGCTTGAAAGGCAACACAATGTGCTTGTGATTTGTCATCAAGCTGTAGCCCGATGTCTCTTGGCCTACTTCTTGGATCACACATCTGAAGAGCTACCCTATTTACGTGTACCTTTACACACCGTAATCAAGCTCACCCCTGTCGCATATGGTTGCCGTGTGGAACAGTTTGACCTTAAGGTGCCTGCCGTCAACACACACAGAGAAAAGCCAAAGATTGTAGCAGTAAGCAGAACAGCTGAAGATGCTTTAATGACTGTTCCAGAACATGACTAAGTAAATGCACAGAAGACAGGTACTTTAGGGATTTTTTGTTCATTACATTCGTGTTACACCCATTCAAACAAAACAAAGCTAAAGTCAAGGGGCTGGCCATTTTGCTGTCAGGCCATTTTCATAATCTTGACTGGTTTTGGACGTCATTTTTCATATGAGGAAAAGGCCTCTTTGGGGTCATTTTGATACATTTCAAGAAAATAATACAAAGCAGTTATTATGAGGGTGACATTGAACTTGAATTAAACAACCATGAGTAGCAAAAACCGATCTTATGGACACGGCATGTAGATAAAGTACGTGGTGAACGAGTTGTAGCTAGAACATCATAGTTTCCGCAGCAATCAAGTGTCAGGTCACTTTCACAATACATGTATGTAAAATTAATGGAAATTCACTTCTTAAAAACTAGGATGAACTGTGGGGGTCGATTTGAAAATCTTCTAACCTTTCTCCAAATTCCCCCCCCCCCCCCCCCACAGGTAATAAATGACCAGCCCTGCCAGCCCCAAAGGGAAACAGGTAAAAGGTAAAACAGACAGTAACTCATCTGCTCATGAGCATTCTGAAATTGGCCGTTGTGAAGAATGTATTTAGAAAGTTAATGTATAATACATTAACTTCCTAAATTTAATAAAATACAGTCTTCGTAATGGCTCAATTTCAGAATGCTTATCAGCAGATGAGTAACTGCCTGTTTCATCACTGTCTGAGCTTGTTTTAGAGTGGTTGTCAAATATATCCCACTTTTTCTTCTTACATTTGGCAAAGAGTAACATTAACTGATTCAGAACCACATGGAGAATGAATTTCTTCCTCAATAATGTAATAAAAAATTAGTGCTTTTTTGGGCTTCATCAATTAGATCTTTTTTGACAAAAGAGGACAACGGTTTCTGTCGTTTCTCATGCTGTGTCCCCTCTGCTCCTTGTACATCATTTTTCAATAGTTTAATAAGGCAATGGTAATATTTAGCATGAATAAAAAGAACACTGAAAAAAATGGAAAAATATGTTTGCAAGAAGATGACTTTGGAAAAAAAATGTTTGCAGAGACATATATCTATTAAAAAAATGTTTGCAAAAGATAATTTCTCATCCCCACCCCTCCCCCCCTCCAGAATAATAATGGTCCTTCCCTAACAGCGATGTGCAAGTACAAATTAAATGTAGATATAAAAAGATATTATAACCTCATCAAGAAAACAAAAAAGCAGCCATGAGTAATTAAAGTGGTCGGCATCAAGTGTTGTGAAATTCACAAGGAGTGGTTTATGAAAGGTCTGATGATCCCAATGGGAACTGAACTAAACAATGTAATCAACAACTAAAATAAATACATTCATCTCAGGATGTTCCATAGTTTTTTCTAGCTGTAGGGGGATTCATATGACTGTTGGATTTTTTTATTATTTTTTAAACCTAAAACAAACTAGAAATATCAATTAAATTAAAACTAGAAATATCATGATAAGTAATAACATGTACGTTCAAAAGCTCAATGCATTTACAACGTCATTAATTGACATTTTTTTACATGGAGTACAAATTTACATAAAATTATTTAATGAGTCTAATCATAGTTAACTGAACTTTATTACCCATTTGTTATCATAGCCTTTATTTAAATTGATGTATTGTATTTAATCAATTAATGGTGACTTGCATAATCATTAAAAATGCTATTTATGTGGGAAAAAATGTCCTCAGACATATTTTGACTTCCCTTTGCCACATAGCCTGTGAACAGGCCTTTGGTCGAGCGGGGAACTAGGGAGAGGGAATTTGCCACAAGGAATCTGGATTCTGGAATTAGAAAAATTTTGGCTTTGTTTCATCTGGAATCCTGGCCTTGGAATCCAGAATACAAATCAAGGAAAATCTAGAATCCTGCGTAAGATTGGAATTCTAAATTCAAGTTCCAATGACAAGGAGTCAGGGATCCACAGAAAGTAATCCAGAATCCAGGGGTTGTGCCGCTGTGAAGGGTATGGTTTTCAAGCAGTTTACTCTGGGATGAAGTATATAAATAAGAGAGTTTGGGTTTAGAATAGGGTATCATTTTCCATTTAAACTGATCAATTGACTGAAGATTTTAGTCTAGACTAGGATACCGGAAATTGCCACTCAAGAATATAAAAAAATCGAATCGGTTTTGTTTTGACTGGACTATGCTAGCGACCTCAGTTTTTTCTGGAAAACAGCTACTCTAGGATGGGGGGGATTTGGGGAGTTTAGTCTAGTATAGTGTAGCAAAATTCACTTGAACTAGCTCTGGTATAGGCTAAGGGTCCCAGCAGCACATCCCCTCCCGAAAAGTCCTAAAGTACCCCGCCGGGGGGGGGGGGGTCACTTTAGCAGAGACCCTTCGATCTTTCCTAGTCGGAAAGATCGAAGCGATTCTGCTGGATTCTTCTGTTTTGGAAAAAGACTTGAAAAAGTCTTTTTTGCCTCCTAAAATCCATACGAACCCCGTAAACAGGTCGCGAAATGAACAGGTTTTTTTGTCTTAAAAGGGGTGAGGTTTGAAGGCCTCCGCAGCACTTCCGCAGCACACCCCTGCCCAAACTCCCCACCCACCATCTTTGCTAAATTAAATAAGCCCCCCCACCCCCCCCCCCCCCCAAACGTGTAAGTGCACCGGGGATGATAAAATAATAATGAATATTAACAAATAAAGAAGCCTTGACTGTGCTCTGTTCTGTTGTAAAGCACGTAGGAAGCTTCCAGTTTTTTCCATTCAACCAAATACACCGAATATCTGAAATATGTACCGGACACTGTTGTTTTTTTTGCGCTCCAAGTCCGGACGATTTTATTTCATGAGACGAGCCATACCATCAAACAAAAAAGGGCAACAATAACAAACAAAGGAAGCTGAGGTATTGGTCATTGCTTTCTTTTTTATTGGTGGCTTCTAAAGAAGCCGTTTTGTTTTAAAAGTTTTTTCGCTGGTTTTCTTCACTTATTTCGCGGCTTTTGTCTTGGGTTTTTTAGCCACCTTCTTCTTTGGCGCTGCTCGCTTCTTTGGGCTTTTCGTTTTCTTCTTGGCGGCTGATTTTGGTTTCTTAGCAGCCTTCTTTTTAGCTGGGGACTTGCCCTTTTTGGTCGTGGTCTTCTTCTTCGTTGCTTTCTTTGCTACGGTCTTCTTAGCAGCTTTCTTCTTCTTAGGAGTCCCAGCCTTTTTCTTGGGTTTTTTGGCTGCTGGTCTCTTCTTCGGCTTTTTTGGTGTAGCAGCGGCTTTGTTGACCTTGAAAGATCCCGAAGCACCAGTGCCTTTTGTGTGCAACAGCTTCCCCGACGCAACACCTCGCTTTAAAGCCATCTTTAGATGGGTCGAAGTATCACCGGTCACTTTGAAGTTGGCCTTGATATACTTCTCAATGGCTTGCCGTGATGAACCGCCTCGGTCTTTCAGGGCTGTAATAGCTGTAGAAATCATCGTAATGTACGGCGGATGAGCCGCGGGTGCGGCCTTTTTCGCTCTAGGCCTTCGAACTTTTGCGGTTCCCGTCTTCGCCATCTTTCGGGCACCGGGGCTCTTTGATCTGGACCTGGAGCGGGATCTTGATCTGGAACGAGATCGAGATCTAGCTTTTGGCTGTGAAGACATGGTTGACATGAGTATTAAAAGTTTGCCTTAAAACGCGTTACAAAACTCAGGTTTGCTTCGGAAAAAATTCTCGATGCAGGTGGCGTTGATTTTTTCCGCGCCACTATTATAACAATAGGACTGACGCCTGAGAAATCAGGTTTGAGACGCACGGATCAGTTCAAAAAAGAAGTGAACAGTGTGCGACATGTTTGAAATTTGTGTTTCTTCAATGAAATTTTGAAAGGTTTGCGCCTGAATTGGTCATCCCTCGGAAATGGTGAGTCACCGAATGCCTTACGAGAATGAGCTGCTTTCTAGCTGTGTTAGTCTGATAGAACATTTCGAACCCCAAAAAAGGGATTTCCCATGTTATTTTTCTCCTTTAAGTTTTAAAATATTGATACGAGTGACGTTAGTATCAATTAATTATTTATGAAGACTTTTATGGATATAAAAAGGTAAAAAAATTTAACATTAATGTTGGGTCAATTGTGTGAAAACACCAAAAGCAGAGAAAATTACATGTCATTATTTTAAAACGCGAATGAAAACTTCAAAGAAAGACAAGAAGTCGTTGTCGTCATATTTGTTTGACTGAGTTACTTCTCAAACAGCTTTCTTAGTTGTCCGTTTCTTCGGAAAATATATAATTATCTTATATAATTATCTTCTCGAAAGTTAATTGTATTTGACTATTCAGAACAATGTGATGGTAAAATATCCATTATTTTATCTCGAAGTAGTACAGAAAGGCATCAAGTTGACAGGAAAATGTGCTCTTTGGGGTATTGTACCGAGCCAATCTTGGCGACCTAGCTTTTAATAGGGCTGGCTAGCTACCTTGCGTTACGCTGAGCTTAAAGACGGTTAGATGCACCCCCAGTCAATTCCTTTCGATTAAAAAGCTATATGAAAGGTGTCTAAAAGATTCTTTAAGTTTCATCAAGGAGTCTTTTTCTGTAAGTGCATGGAAAAAGTTCTTTAAAGCCAGTCAAATTGCATTTTCTCCTTAATTTAAGCTTTACGCCTTACGAAATACGCCTTACGATCGCAGTGTGCGGTAGACGACATTTTTAAGTAGCGGTGTATGTACACCATTCAGCGATTGATAACCCCAAGTAGGAGAAAGGAAAAAACGAAACGACTGTTTTTCAAAATGCTTAAAACAGCCATTTAAACCAGAATGGTTTATTTAAACAACCTAAAGTATCGAACAGCTAGCAAGCCGGAGAAGAAACTTAAAGGCACTGCAACAAAGTTGCCTGGATCAAGGATCAAACATAATGTTCATTTGCCGTACTTCTATCAGTTTACAAAAGTTCGCAGTATAAAGAAAAAAAGAAAAAAGTTTATACAATAACTTATAGCGACGAAGGCGCGTGAGGAGCGTAAAAAGTAGCGAAAGGAACATCATTTCCCGCCAATAGAGGAGTTCACGCTCATAGTTGGATCATGGGTAATCAGAGCAAGATGGCGGAAAATTAGAAGATTTGTATTAGAATAAAAAAGGCCATTTGCACTAAGAGGTCACGTGACCAATGCTTCCTTTAAACATCGAGTTGGAATCTTGCTGATGCCAAAAATTGACAGAGCACATAAAAATTTAGCCTGAATTTCATCCGATTGCTTCGAGTCGTTTTCTCCTCTCACTGAGGGAGTAATAACGACTCGAGCTAATCGGATGAAATTCAGGCTAACAAAAATTATCTTAAACCGGAAATTTGAGAGGAAACACATTGAAGTGAGATATTTTATGATACTTTGATTTTTCAACAAAGTGGTATCATTTCGGCCGCCATGTTGGAGGGCATACTCTTGGCCTCCAACATGGCGGCCAAAACTACTTTTCTGCTTATATCTTCTTCAAGTTTTGATAGTTACGCTCAGATGTGCTGTAAACGTTGCCACATCATCTTTTTAACATTTTCCTTGAATGGTGTGGGTTTGAAGAACCAAATCAGACTATTATTTTTTTTAAGATATGACCCACCAATCGTTTTTCGAAGGCAAAGTCATATTACTTTCATTTTCATAAAAACGATGTCACATGACCTCTTAGTGCAAATGACCTATTTTTCCTGAATTCATATATTTGATGCTTTCTCTTTGAAAAGAGGAACTTGCGAGTTCAAAAAACAATACACTAATTCTGGAGTGCAAAGAAGTCCGTGATCAGTTTTTAGAAAACCTCAATTTTTCCATACATTTTCAGTAATTTTGATACTGTCGAATTACAGAAAATGTATGGGAAAACCAAGGTCTTGTAAAAACTGATCACAGACTTCTTTACGCTCCAGATTTAGTGTATTGTTTCTTTGAACTCATAAGTTACTCTTTTCAAAGAGAAAGGACAGGAGAAAGGATCAAATAGATGAATTCAGGAAGAAACAGCTGGCTTTGAATTCTAATACAAATCTTCTATTTTTCGCCATCTTGCCCTGATTCCCCAAGACGCAAATATGAACGTGAACTCCTCTATACTAAGCTTATATACTAGTATCTATTAGCACCGAAGGAGAACTTAAAGACTCTATCTAATAAGTTAAGAGATCCCATAACTTTAGGATTACCCTAATGATATCTTTCGACCGACTTTAATTCAGATGACATTTCTTCATATTTCTACCTATACTAGAATTTGGGGGTGGTATATATTTAATATCTATTGTTTAACGATATGTCATGACATCAGCGGCGTGGCTGCCTTTAAGCCATTAAGCCCTGGGCCGGGTTGTTCAAAGCATGGTTAAGATAACCCAGAGTTAGTGCGAAATTCGAATTCAAGTATGAAAGCTTAAAAAGCAAATTCAGTTTTATTCTTTTTGCCTACAATTTGATGATTGGATGCTCTAAAAAGAATAGAGAAAATTATCCGGGAACATGCTTTTGAACAAAAGAAAAAGAAACCTGGGTTAAAATTTAACCCTTTTAGCGCTAATCGGCCTTCAAACAACTGGGCCCTGGCTTATTAAAACAGGAATCTGAGCAAAAATAAGTGCAGGTTATCACGTGTTCTTAAAAAAGGTTTTCTCGATCGAACTAAAAATTGGCAATTCTAGAACCAAGAGTCTGCTGTCGGCAACATCTTTTGCTGTTCGCAGAGAGCAGTTTACTTTTTCCAAACTTAGATTTGGAAGCAAGCTAAGTACCACTACCTAAATTGCTTGCACTAAAGTTGTTCCGTTGTATCGCTGTTTTGCTGCCTATAAACAGTTTCAAGGCCCCCCTATCCCAGGCACTCTGCATTTTTTCCGCGGGTACCAATGACGATCGGTTCAAGCACGACTTCTTTACAGTTCCACGGACGCTTCACCTCTTTTTACAGCGTTTGTATTTTTAATTCTATTTCAAAAACTTTTTCAGTTGCACTGTTAAAGAGTTTATTTTTTATTTTGGTTTTTTGGTTTGCTTTTTTTTCAAGTGCATTTACCTTTATTCAGGAGCCTTTCCCCGTTTGTTTTTTGTTTTTTGTTTTTGTTTTTTCTTGTAAAAATATTTTTTATAGTGTTATTAATAACTTCACGGGAGTTCAGGCCTCAGGAGTAACACCGATCGTTTATATGTATTGTTAATTTTTTTTCACATTTTTTAAGAACGAAAATCATTTTATCTGTTCCTTTTTTACGGTCGCCGCACAAATCTGGCCATATCAAGAGCCATATTGTTGGTAAGAATGCGACCACCCTACCACCCCACCTCTTTGCACCGCAAACCTCATCGCGGGCTCCACGAATAGCTCGAAAAATATTATAGTCTGTTTCGCGACTCACCGTCGCCCAGGCCGCCCAGAGCTAGGATAATTTGCTTTTGCTCCTGGGTTCAAGACACTGATTCGATGCAGAAAACTTGATACATGGTGTGCAAAACACGCTTCACCTGTGCAATGTGGAATGTTTCTGTGATCAAGAGGAAATAGACTGTTAAAAACGGTACCGGACTGTAAGCATCGGATCATTCGCTACAGCCGCAGCGATGTCGAAAGCTAAGAACAAACTGAACTTGACGATAGCCCCGACTGCTTCTCCGGATCCAGTAACTCCGTGAGTAAATGGATGTTTTCGGTGATTTCTTTCTAATTCCGAGCTCAAACGCACCTTGAATTGTGTAATTTCGCATAGGCGCATTGCTTGTTACTCACTACTACTTTCGTATTTTATTTCTTGTGCTCCAACAGAGATGATGCGGCAGGGATCGGCTTGCAAAAGGTGGAAGAAATACGAAAGAAAATGGACGAGCTTGAACTGGACACCTTGCAACGTGAAAGGCTTGAGGCGTTTCTGGCCGAGAAGAGGAAAATTGGAGAGCTGAACGCAGAGGATTTCGATAAATTGGCTGAATTGGGTGCTGGGAATGGCGGCGTTGTGACCAAGGTCTTGCACAAGCCAAGTGGGCTTATAATGGCTCGAAAGGTGAGCTCGCAGACGAGAATATCTAGAACCCAATTAATCCCAGCCGAATAAATTTTCAGTATCATAATAACACGATCGTGTTTGCATGTAATTCTCCTGATTTCATTTCCCAGGGATCGCTCATATCCTCTCTTAAAAGCGGTTCAAGGCATTATGTCGCTACTGTTCAGAGTTTAATACGTGCGTACAACCTCCTGGAATTTATGTCTATTTTTGTACATTTTTTCAAAGAACGCATGTTTCCTTTCATCCATAGCTCATTCACCTGGAAATCAAGCCGTCCATACGCAACCAAATCATTAGAGAACTAAAGGTTTTACACGACTGCAACTCTCCGTACATCGTGGGCTTTTACGGAGCGTTTTACAGCGATGGAGAGATCTCCATTTGTATGGAACACATGGTAAGATATGGGGAATGTTTCAAGTACTCTAGCAAATGGAATTTGCTTTTTGTTGCGTTCTACGCAGCAAAGCACTGAGCAGCTATGCACGTTCTAGCATTTATTCATCTGCTAAGAAACAAAACGCAAATCGCAGAATGGCAATTGATATATTAATTATTTACTGGTTTTGTAGCCCACGTCGCCAGTCCAAACGCCATGCACACAACTTTGCAGGTTTTTAGCTCTGTTTTGCTACGATCGCTTTTTTGTTAATCTTATTTAGCGATGATTTTTGATTCGTGCAAGATGAAAGTACGTCCACCCTGGAGAGCGTTTAGGGGAAGGGATTTCGTGCTGTAGCGTTTACTTTCTCCTTGAGATTGTGTTTGAATTACTAACATCAATTTATTGTCAGAGGTCGATGGTTTGTACTGTGAGTTTCTTTGTGCATAACTTTTCATTTCCTGCATAAATGTAAATTTTACGCGTTCAATTCTTGCCCGGGACTCTTTCTGACTGCAGCAAATCGTTTTGTATTTAATGTATTTGATCTTGGTAAAATATTCCAAGTTCGATGGCATTTTTTTTAATGCAATGTACTCCCTTCACAAAAGTAGCCAAATTTATTCCCCAGAGTATTAATATATGTTCGTTCTGACCATTAATATTACCTCTGCAAACACAGTTTAATATTTTTCTGTTGTGTTAATTATTAGGTGGCCTTGGCTTACTCAGCCTCAAATTCATTTGTTGAATTTAACCTTTTTTACATAAAACATAGGTTAAATTATGTTTAGCATGTGCATGATGACTTAGCCATTGATTTTGATCTTGAGTTCAAAGAGGGATTTTTCATCTCTGTACAAAGCTGCATTTGAAAATACTTTACAAGCTCCACACCTGCAAAGTGTATAATTTGCATACCCAAGATAATGCTTTGTGTTTTTCACATAACAAACCCATATTTTGGACACTTGAGAAGTTCTGATTCGGCACATTTTGCAATGTAAATTTACCTAGATGCCTTGCAGAACAACATGTATATTACCCACATTGTTTTGTACTGCCTTGTATACATGTAAGTCATATCTTTCCAACCTTAAAAACTTAAAGTAAAATTTTCTCTTTGAAACATGCTCAATAGATCCAGCCATAATATCTCATGAATTAATTTTGTTATGTTCATCATGCATTTGTTTAGAGTTTTTGCTGTCATTTTTTGCCTTAAATTATTTGGTAGACAGTTGGAACCAATCAGTAAATGTTTTGTTTTTTTCAGTGTTTACTTTGTATCCTTGCCTCATACAACCCAGTTAACATTTTGGTTGCCAAAATATTTTTACTGAATAGCCTTCTAACAGAAGTGACATGCTGATGTTTGTTAACTTAAGATTAATCTGCTTGAAATTGTCAAAACAACTGACTGATAACAATGTTGATTGTTAACCTTGAACACTGATCAAACTATCTTCTGACTCTGTGCCCTCCACTTTTGTCTGAGACCCTTTTCACACCAACAATCAAATTAGAGTTCGTCTGAAAAGAAAGCAAAGTTGGCAGTTTTTATCTAAAAGGCTATACCTGCTTAGGAAGTTTCTAACAGCAACAATCTGTCATAACAGTATTTATTTTATACATTTTCATTTTTTGTGGCCTGCTGTCAATTCAACAATGCTGGTGCAATTATTTTTAGGGCCAGCTGTAGTCTGTCTTTATGGAGCTTTTGCTTTTTCTTTTTAACTAACTATTTCCTCTCGGGGGTGGGAGCGGGGGGATTTGTTTCTTCATTTACAGGGAAATCATTCTTCTTAATGTTACAATTAACTTAAAAGTTAAGTAAATGTAATCGTCTCTGTTCTCTAAAAATACTGAACAAATCTTTGTACAGATGGCAAAATACTGCATTTTTGAGAGTCTTTTGAAAGAGCACTAAGGTTTAATGAAGAGAGAAAACTTGATATAACATTGAGAAGGCTTATTCAGTGCTGGGTGCAATTGATGTCAAATTTCAAAGTAAGAGTTTCTCCATCCTTTTGAGTTGTTAGTTTTATCACGCATTTGAGCTGCTTAAAACTTACCATTTTTACAAGTTGTTGAGTTGAAGTGGTTTTTTTGTTTTGTAATAAAGGGTGTTGGAATTTGAGAGCTGTTGTGCCATGCAACATCAAAAAATGACCACTGAAAATGCTCTCATACAGTTACAACAAAAAGTTATCTTTTGAGTCGTTGAAACCTTTTTGAGCTATTTTGAAAAAATAGCTCATATGTCAGTGGTGTGAGCGTATGTATCTTTGTGGCTTTGTATCTTTGTGGCTTTGTATGTTGGGATGTTTGTTGCAAGAGCCAATAAGGTTGAAGGTACTATGAGTTGATGCTTAGGAACCAATGAGATCTTGGCATCTATTTAAACATGGCATTGGTAAAGGTCGAACAAGGGCACTTTGAGACCGCCATCTTGATCCTTCACAATTTTTTTGTCTTTTATTACGGGTACAGGTGTTTGGAAGCATTATACAAAATATCTTCATGATTCAAACGCTGTGAACAGTGATACAGCTGTTTAAGGGTTCATATTTAAGTGTGGATGCTGCTTCGAGACATTTCTGACCTAATTTGGCTATCGGTACAACGCACGTCAGTATGAGTTCTGTTTCACCTGCTACAACGGGGTAGAGTATAAAAGATTATATATTTTCAAATCTCTTCCAATGAAGCAATAATTGATATTTAGATATAGACTTTAATTCGAAAGTATGCGCCCTATAAAATGTGGTTTTAGAAGTTTAAAAGGCAGCTTATTTTTTTGAAAGCTGTATCGAGTATTGTTAATCCTGTAAACAAGCTTTAAAAATGTTATTCTCTCACTTACAAAGTTCAACCGACCTTTTTCGTTCTATTTAGTAAAGATGCATAACTTAAGTAGAAACAGTAGCGTTAGGGAATAAAATTGGAAGAAGCTAGTTGACACAATAATTAGATACTGTTATATTGAGTGGAGTAACATGATATAAGTAGAAATATATTTCGGCAGTTTGATAATTTTCTTGGAAGCTAATAAATGTTAGGCTATCAACCTTGACGTTGCATGAAACATAATTTAATTGCAGATGTTGTAATAAAGCCGAGGTGATTTCTTAAAATCGTTGGAGAAAATTTTGTAGTAAAACAATTTGCCTCTTTTATACGTACGAATTGTGAAAGGGCCAAAGACCAACATCTTCACATGCAAATTGTGTGCATGAGTTATTTTTTGATTACTGTGTGATAACTCGAATTCCCTCACGTACGAACCACGAAATGGGGGAAAGTCCAACACTTTCACGTGTCAGCTGCGTGACTGTACATCTCATGCAGATTGGCTTTTCATAATAATAATAGTAACTTGGACGTATGAAGACCTGTTTCGTTTTGTAACCAATGCCTTAAAAAAGGCTCTTGTCTTTTAAGAAGCAATGGCTTTTAAAACATGACGAAATAAGTTGTCGGAGTTAAAGACTGTTTCGCAAATGTTAATAAATGTTAGGTTATCAACTTTGACGTTGCATGAAACATAATTTAATTGCAGATGTTATAATGAAGCCGAGGTGATTTCTTAAAATCGTTTGAGAAAATCTTGTAGTAAACAATCTGCCTTTTTTTCCGTACGAATTGTAAAAGGGCGAAAGACCAACATCTTCACGTGCAAATTGTGTGCGTGAGTAATTTTTATAATTCTGTTTACTAGTTTACTGTGTGATAACTCGAATTCCCTCACGTACGAACGACGAAAGGGGGCAAAGTCCAACACTTTCACGTGCCAGCTGTGTGACTGTACATCTCATGCAGATTGGCTTTTTACAATGATAAATAGTAACTTGGACGTATGAAGACCTGTTTCGTTTTGTAACCAATGCCTTAAAAAGGCTCTTGTCTTTTGAGAAGCAATAGCTTTTAAAACATGAAGAAATAAGTTGTCGAAGTTAAAGACTGTTTCACTGAGTAGAATCACACCTGAAAACCTCGTGAATTATGATGATGCAACCATCTACCACAATGATAAAAATCCTGGCATTTCGTAACTATTCAGTATTCGATGAGTCACATTTTGGCTTAAGAAACTCTGAGGAAACCTTAGAGTTTTCCTGCTGATCAACGTTTGGTGAGTAGAAATTTGTTTCACTTTAACGATTTGTTTAACTTGCACCAGATGTAACAGGGAAAGACAGAGGAAAGTGAATATATAGCTTGAGGATTGACTCAGCTGAGCGTTTCGCGTTTTCATTTATGTACCGCAATACGCAATTTCGCACAAAAACCCAATCTACATTTAGGATGAAAGAGGTAGATTCATCACTCTTGGTAAGGTTACACCGAAGCATTAAAGTTACACTGAAGCATTCAAAATAGCTCATGCACGTTTAACGTGCCTATGTTTCAATGGTCCCTGTGCTAGCATAAGTATTAATTGCAGTGTTAATGAACTCTCAGGTTCTGAGTAATTGCTCTTTTAGCAAGATTGGATCACATGTTTCTTGTTGCCATTTTGGTACTGTCCCTCTGAGGAAAACCAAAATGGCATCTCCATGCCTACTGTAAAAACTCGTGTATAAGCCGCACCTTTTTGCCGAAATTTTGAGTCAAAAATCACGGGTGCGGCTTATACACGAGACCATTGCTCTCAAAGGGAGTAAACTGGCTTGTAGGGGTCACAAATTGAACTGAAAACCTTCAGTAAATAAAGATTAAACATATTGAAACCTGTCGTTGATCATTGCTTTCAGTAGAAGTGGTGGCTCCTAAAGGAGCCGTTTGTTTGCATCTTCAGGTTCTATACCTGAATCTTGCTTGCCAGTAGTTCTTTTAAGCGTTTCATCTGCGCTTTGTTTGAGCAGTTAAACTCTAACTGGCATGGAATCTCCATTCCTCCGCACAGCTGCTTACAGTGTCGTCTGCGACCGATCACTTCAACGCTGATTTCCCCACTACGTGCAAGAAAATACCACGTTATTCGAGAGAATTCGCGAGGCAAATGGCCGACCGTTTCGTCGTCCTTCACTACTTTCACGGCGTGTTTGTCCATTGGGTTGTTAAACTCTCGTTTAGCAACAAGCTTTTCCCCGATCGATGGTTTCCATAGGTCAAATAAACGCGTGGTTACTAAGCAATCGTTTTGTAGCATTCTCCAGCGCTTTATTTTCGTTCCATCGTTCCATTTTCATTTCAACTGTGGGCTTTAGCAATGAAGAGAACTGTTGTCTTTCGCAGGAAATGGGGAAATTGATTAAAGAGAACCTTTTAAAAGGTATTTTCAGAGTTGATTAACTTATTTAAAATGTCACTGCAAATACACAACATTAAATTTCCTCAAGTTTATTTGTGAACATTTTGATGCGCAAACAAACGATCACCTTTTTTACAAAAGCGCATTTTTGGTTTGTTTGTTTTTTTCAAAATCATGCTTGAAAGTTGGGGGTGCGGCTTATACACGAGTGCGGCTTATACACGAGTTTTTATGGTAGTTGCTATTTTTCAGCAAAATTTTTCTTCAAAATACCCTTTGTATGACTGGTTGTGTGTAAGTCTTGTATTATCTCTGGTTCTCAACTTGATTTATATGAAGATTTCAATTTTTATTTTAGAGGGCATGAAATAAAATACCAGCTATAAGATCTATTTTGCGCTTAGCTGTCTCTTCTAAACATCAATCAGAAATGTATTACAATAATATTACAAAAACCTGGGAGCTCCAGCTGGATGCTAAGTTCTTTCAGATGACAAAGGGCTTATGGTCAAAAATAATGGAAGACAATAATTTATTCAAAAACATTGTTCAAAGAAATTATGTTCATTTGTCATATTTTTCAGTAATTTATAGCCACTCATAAGAAAAAAAAGGCATATTTCACATGGTAAATGTAATACCCTATCCAACTCGCTGTCTTTTATAAGAGGGCAGAGTTCTCCTTAGGTACTTAAGGCTAGGCGGACCACCTGGCTTAATTCACTGGAAAACTGTTGCTGCCTGAAAACCAAAGATTTAACCAAACGGAAGCTTATGTAGACATTCAGAGCTAGGTATTTTAAAGACGAAATCACGCAGTGGAGGAAATGAACCATTGTCTGGTGTATTTATTTGTTTTTTGTTGTTGTTGTTGTAATTGTTGTTGTTGTTGTTGTTATCACAAGGTATTGATCATAGAAGTGGTTTACCGTTGGATGAATATGTTTAAACCTGTGATGCATTCACTTTGTTTAACAGCCGCCATCTTGAATTATATTTCCAAAAACACAATGGCCCTTCAAGGAGCTTTAAACATACTAGACTACTAGAGGAAATTCCTTCGCTTGCAGTCAACCCAAGATGTGTGGAACAAAAATGAAAAGCTTGTCAAAGCAAATTGAGTTCTTTTTTTACAGCTTAAACTAAGTTCCTAAGTCAGAAAATTTTTATTCAGGCTACAGCAGGCGTCGTCCAAACACCGTTGAAATTCACAGTCAAAATACCCCTTAGCCTTCCCAGAATCCTAGAGAGAACACTGAAGGATTAAACTTAGCATTGATAATAGAAGTAGTATGTCTTTGATTTTATCTAGACTACAAGTAGTCCCCATTTTTCCTCAGGGATCTCATGTCGCCTTTTCTTGCATGGGTTGATTTTCATGCACGCTCACGTTTTGCTCACTGTACCATCCCTGAGGAAAAATGGGGACTACTCGTAATCTAGATATTATCTGTCTCTTTCTTTGAGTACTTCTCATCATTATACCACCTCTTATCTTGTACAGTGCAGTGAAACCCTATCCTGAATATCCATTGCTGCTTTCTAGAGGGCAGTAGTAAAACATGTGACAATTGTATAAGAAATATACAGAGGAAAATAATTGTTTTTGCTTGTCAAAGCTTTTCGCCTTGTGGCATTCTTCCTCCAGGACATGCTCTGAGTGGAAAAGATTGAACAGGCCAAGCCCCCTGAGGCCCAGTTGAAACGTCGATCTTTCCGTGTACCGAACCTATTCCCTTCAATTAATAATACATGAAAAGGTTGAGGTTTGAACCAAACCTAATTCATGAATTACTGTAATTTCTTTTAACTGGAAAGCATTGTAGATCGATCATTGCCCATTGTGAAAATAAATAGGCCACTTCAGAGTTCTAAAAGCCCTCACTTTCAAAATGAGGCCAAGTGCACAACCTTTCTTGTGAAAATGAGTTTTATTTATTTTAGAATGAAAAATCATTTCCATATGAAAGGCTGAGCACTTAACCTTGTTTTGATACAGAGGCCCGGGGACACATTTGAAACAACTGTCGAGCTTACATCATTTGGGTCTACCCTAATAGACATGAAGTTCGCTACATCAAAAGTTCAACATTTGAACTGGACCTGAGTGCTCTGAACCTGCGAAATCTGGCTAGGGTGTCCACTATACAAGTGTTAGGTGCCAGAGTTCATCGGCACTGCTAGAGAACAATCCTGTTTCTTCTCTTGCAAGGTCACTTAAGCTGCCTTAAGTTAATATTCTGCAGAACATTGCTCATTGAAGGGTTTGTAGTAAAATATTATTCATTTTTAAATGTTTAGGATGGTGGCTCCCTGGATCAGATTCTTAAGAAGGCTGATCAACTACCTGAGGACATTTTGGGAAAAATAACAGTTGCTGTAAGTGCTAATTTTCAACAGATTGAGCAAGCATTATCTGAATGTGATGAGTAATTTTCTGTTTGCATGATGGGCATTCTTGATTGTTATGCTTTCCTCTCTGTGATACCTTTCCCAAGGACTCTTCGAGTAGTACATGCTGGCTTACAGCTTGCCTGAATGGGAATCTGTAAAACTAACTTTCTTTTCACCCTGGGCTAGGCAGATGGGCTACAACCATCAAGTTACCATTTTGATTGGTGCTGAGCTCAAATGGTCATCTCTTTTTAGTTTTCTCTGTCAAGATATATAATTTCGAGATTGGCAATTCCTTGTGGAACAGCTATTCAGGAAGAATGAAGTGGCTCGAAAGTCTTAAGATAAGAGTTTGTGGGGTTGATTATTTCAAATCATAATATATTTAATATATTTTTTTTTATTGTTGATATACTTTTGATTAAATTTTATTTTCATTTAATAGGTTCTGAAAGGCTTGAGTTATCTCAGAGATAACCACAAAATAATTCATAGAGGTATAGATACATTCTTAAGGTTGATTAACATATAAACATAAACATTTACATTATATCTTGTAATTTTATTATTAATTAATCCAGTCTCTTCAGTGGCATCTAATTCACTGGTTTAGATTGTCTTGGGTAAGATGTGTATTGCATGCTTTTCTATTATTTTGAATTGTTCTGCTTTATTTACATTAAGGGCCAGATGCCGGTTATTTTCCCAAGCTATTATGAACATGACGCCGCCTACTTTTGTGGGAAAATTGAAGAAAAATAGAGCCAAACATATTCCCTTCTAGCTGTTTGATTCCCCACCTATTTGTATCATATACCCAGCAACTGAATTTAGCTGACATAACTTTTAAGTGAAATAATTTGCAAAGCTGAAAAATGAAGTATGGTGCTTTATAAGCTTAATACTCGATGCGTGCTGTGCTAGTAGTCAGGTCCCATTTTCAGAATATTTAGAGCTGTGTGGTGTTTTTGGAATTACAATAATTATTTCACATCTGATTATGAAGTAAGCAAAACCTGTGTAGGTTGGCAGTGAAAGCATAAATGTCAAAATACAAGCAAAATGGACAACTCTACTTGTGTCTACCTTGATAAAACTCCCTCACTACATAGCCACTCACAAGGATCACTGAATTCCAACAGAACGGGCTGGCTCTAGTTATGAACACTTTTTCCTGCTCCTCAAGGTCCTCTTCTTGACCATTTGACACCTGAATTTTGAGAGTCTAACAATCCATTGTCATCTTACTCATAATTTTATGGAATCTGATAGTTCATGATGTATTATGCTTGATTTATTATATGTTTTGGCCTCAACTGCACCATAAATTCATTTCCACCAACAGAGTTTTGTATTTCCTTTTTTGTACAGTGCATGAAAGGGATTTTTACAATGTTTGTTTGTTGTGTTTGGCAAAAGCTTCTATAAATTAAATTTTATTATATGCGAATTGTGGCATCTTGATTTTTTTAACAGATGTAAAGCCATCAAACATTCTAGTAAACTCCCGTGGAGAGATCAAGCTGTGTGACTTTGGAGTCAGTGGACAGCTAATTGATTCCATGGCAAACTCTTTTGTTGGTACAAGATCGTACATGTCGGTAAGATTACTCGTTACTGGTAACTTATAAGTAGCAGTTCTGAAACCAAGATGTAAGGGAATAATTTTATTATTTATTCTGAAAAACAGGTCATGCCTTGATTCCTTCCTCTCTGAAACCTTGTTCAATGCTTATTTAAGGGGAGTGCTAATCCAGGCCAGAGGCAGCATGGCCGAACAGTTAAAGCACCACACTTGTAATTCGGTGGCCCCCAGTTCAAGTTCTGCCCTGACCTTCTAGCTCGATTTGTACTCGGTAATCCAGAGTTCAAATCCTTGGCCACGCTTGTATAATAGCCAGCTGGTTTGCCCCCAGCCAGTTGGGATTTTTAACCATGTCAATGTATGTTCCACTTAAATGTAAATTAACTGTTTCATCATCCCTAAAGAGCCACATAAGGGGAGAGGATAATTAAAGTATTCAAGGTTTTTAAGGTGAAATGTTAAAGGAGAATATTTTGAAAAAGGCTCCACGTCTGAATAAAAACCAGTCACATGTTACTGAGTATTATTATTATTACAGTTGAAGCTCTCGTGAACGGCCACCTCAGAAATTCAAAGAATTGGTCGTAACTCAAGCTGGTCGCTCACAAGATTGAGCACTCGTAAAGTGACCACACAGTAAAACAATAGAGGGTGGTCGCTTATGAAAGCTTCAGAAGCTCATTAATAATTTATAAAGAAAAAACAAGGCGTGCTAAGTGGTTGCTATGGAAATGACCTGGAACTTTTACAAATACAATACTGCACTGTATAAGATCTTTATCAACTAACCATTAGTCCAGTGTGCAGTTTCATTAAAGTGTTTATTTATATGAACTAGACTCTGAGTGGTTGCTTATGAGAGCTTAAAAACAAAGGAAAAAGCCAGTTGGGAAATCCCAATAGTTGTTATGGTCGCTTTCAGGAGCAATTGCTTACAACAGTTTTTCATCACAAAGTTTTGATGGGGTTTCACAAAGGTGGTCGTAACTAGAGCTGGTCACTTACGAGAGTGCTTGCAAGGAGCGCTTCTACTATATTATTATTGTTATTATTATTATTATTATTATTATTATTATTATTATTATTACTATTATTATTATTAGATAAAATTATTCTTTCCTGGGTAAGAGCTTAAGTGTCTTTTGCCATCATATGCACTGAGATACTGTTCTTGAGAGGCTCAAGATACAGAAGACGACAGCCAGACTTTGTTAACTCAGATTTACAGATGGAAAACATTAGAGCCTGCCCAAATTAATATTTTTTTAGAAACATTTAAAGATTGTTTTTAATTTTAGAGGCTAATAAGCATAATGGATGGTTTTGTCATGTGCATGTTTTACAATGAATTTATATACATATATTTTTCAACTGTCTCCTATGCTTTTAGTTTGAGAATTTCATGTATGTATATGACGAGGAACTATAATTACCCTACTGCAGTTTTTTTTTCTTTTGTGTATAGGTTTTTACAAGATTTGATATTTAAGATGTTGATTACAATTAGATACTCCTCAAAGTAAATGCAGTTAACTCAGTTGAGATGCATAATCATGTTAACAGCATAATTTTCCCTATTTTTCAGCCTGAAAGACTTCAGGGGGCAAATTACTCAGTTTTGTCAGACATCTGGAGCTTTGGCTTATCATTAGTTGAAATGGCAATTGGCAGATATCCAATTCCACCACCAGAAGAAAATGAACTTGAAAAAAATTCAAATTATCAATCACACATCCTCAGACTTGCCCCTGGAGCAAGACCACCGGGTGGAGTTAATAATGATACCACAAAACCAATGGCAATATTTGAGCTCCTGGACTACATTGTGAATGAGGTAAATACATTTATCTATGTTGTTGAGCGACTGTCTTGTCATGTTTCATACAGATTTTTGAATTCTTGAAAAAGTCTTGAAATTTGCAACACAGTTTTCCAGACCTGGAAAAGTAGAGGTTAATTCTGGAAAAATGGTAAAAAGTCTAGAGTTTTTTCTTTTCAAAGCTACAACAAGTACTTAATAAGTGAATTTTTTTCCGTGGTCAAATCCCTTTCAATCTTGCCTGTAGCCAAGACATTTAATCACAGATGGGAAGTTTCTTTAACTCTTATATGTCCGCTTGTACCGTAATAACTGACGTTTGAAGTGCATCGTGAAAAAAGGTCGATCCCTGCGTTTTTCAAGGTCTTTAGTGACCACGTATTTGGTAACCTTGAGTCTGGAAAATAAACTATTGTTTTGGAAAAAGTCTGGAAAAAGTCTTGAATTCTGTACAAGCCTTAGTTGTGTACCAGGCAACTGATAGCCAACTACTACATTATTTATTTCATTAGCTTGTAGGCAGTAATTATTTTTATATGAGTGAGCTGCAGATGACATGTAACATACCAGGACTAAGGAGGGGAGGCAGTGTTTCAAGTGGTAGGGATGATCAATAAATTGGGGGCAGAAATCAAAATCCCCCACAATTAATCAATTTCCAAATTTCCGAGCCACAAGAGTTCACTCACTTCTAGTAAAACAGCTAATGGGAATTCCTGTGATGATAAAGCTGAGCAACTATGTTGGATTAAAAAAAGAGTATTTAAAGCTTTTTCCTATAAACCTTGGGTCACTTCACAGAGTATTGCTTAACCATTTTTATGGAACACGTGCAATGTAAAATGTCGTAATAATTAGAGCAATTTTTGTTTGACCTCAAAATAAAAATGCGCAAACAAAACAGAGACGACAATCAAATGGAAATAGAGTGATTGGTTTATCGAACGGATACAAACGCGCATGGCTTTTGGTTGGTATAAAGCGAATGCTTGGGTGAAAAAACTTCATGCCTGAGAACTTTCTAGATATCAATCGATACTTCACCTTGATATCATACTGCAACACGATTGGCCAATCAAACAGTGTCCTCTCCATATTAGGGTTTTCTTTGGCAGGAAAACAAAGAGTCCATGTTTTGGTCTTTTCATCCATTGGCTGATGAAACAAATAACGAACACTTACTGGAACCATTTTTCAAGGTCATACCAAAAGCGCTTTAATTATTAGAACAACCACTAAACAAGTTTGGTTGGACCTTACTGGCAGAGCTACACAGCCAGCATATGTGGGTACCACCACAAATCATCCGATTGCTTTGAATGCCCCCAGAAATCCTTTCTTCACTCACAAATAAGGACTTACCAAATTCTTTTACCCCCCAAGAATCTTTCAATCACCCTTGTCACTTGAAATCTGGAGTACTTTCCAGTTCCTGGGTTGTCTTCCGGCAGTTGAATCACTTCTTAACAGTTTCTGTCTTCTCTTTTGTAGCCTCCTCCCAAGCTGCCAACTGGTCTTTTTACAGATGAATTTTGTGAGTTTGTGAACAAATGGTAGGTGTCCTTTCAAATCCAGTATTTTGATCATTGTGGCATTTAACCCTTTAAGCCCTAAGAGTGATGAGCGTCAAATTTTTCTGAGTAATATCACAGCTTAACAAAACAGAGTGGTTATGAGAATTAAGGACATGATCACACAAGATGAATCTAATTGATACTTCAACAAATTCTCCCCACTTCTTATATTGAAAACATGTAGGGATAACAAATGAGAATTTGAATTTTGATGTTAGGGTTTAAGGGTTAAGGTCAGGAGCTCAAGATATTACTAAAGATGTAAATTTTTATTGCTTAAAATGTTATGCACCAAAAATAAAAACATTTTTTATTGTTCAAAAGATAGACGTAATACAAAAATATTCAGCCAGTTTCCCAAAATTCAAAATGAAAAACTTTTTGTTTGTCCTTTTTTATCACCTAAAAGGTTTAACTTAACTTTGCTTAAATTGTTCATGTCATAAGCTCTGTCAGTCGGTACAAACTGTATGTGTGAATGGTTAAGTTATTTTTCTCGAAATTCTTTCGAGTGATGAATATTAAAAAATGCTTGTTTCTCAAAACTCCGGACTTAAAAGTTGATCATGCATCTTGAAACTTAATTTTTTCGCATCATGAATCAAGTTTTGAGGATCTGCTTCTTGCTGTATACTTGCAACAAAGGAGATATACTATTGATAAGGTCATCCCGGTAAACTATTTAAAACTACAGGTTGAGGTAAAAACAAAAACCCTCACAGTGATTTTGTTACCTCTGCATGTTGCATCCCTGACGTATCAAAATCCCCAAAGACGCAAAATAATTCATGGCATGCGTCCCATAGGATGTAAAGAATTTGGTAGAATATCCTGCTCATTTGAATTCTGTAGCTGTTGTTTAAAGATGCATATTTATTTTAGTCTTTTTCGTGCTTTAAATAAATAGAAGGACTATATTTTAATTTCAGTAAACCATAATAAAGAGTTTTGGTCTCTGTCTCCAGATTAACTGTCTATAAGTTACATAAAGACCCGAGCATTTTCAATTTAAGACTCCTTGTTTTCTTTGAACTAGGAGTCACTGGATTTGGACAGGGACTCATGATTTTTCACAAGAAAAATTTTTTCACCATAACTGTTTGTAAGAACATCACTGCCCTTGCACCCTGCTAGTATTTATGTCCTAATAAATTTAAAGTTTACTGATCAATGGGCTCCTAGAAATGTGGTGCGGGCTCCTAACTTTTTATTTTAGGAACGTAGAGGGCTCCTAAAAAATTTCTTAGGCAGCAGCCTTGCTTCTGACTGTTTACTTTCATGAGGCATCACAACAGCTTAACAACTTTATTACACCAATTTTTGGTTCGAAAGGTTCTTCATTTTGCAATAGAGGACACTTAAACAAAGCTGTGCTCTAAGGAAAATTGAATGGAGCCTGGTGCTCTGAAACTGTAAAATCCAGGGTGCCCAGCACATGATTTGTATGAAACAATGAAGATTTTCTAGTCGTCTGAGAGCAAAAGTTAGGCGTCACAGGTCACCAGGCGCTGCTAGAGCACAGCCCTGCTTGAATTTACAATCTTTTGCTTGATGCAGCATTTAGGTGGCAGCAGTGAAGGCCCTCATGTAGGTTAAAAATGTTACCGATTTTTTAAGATTTTGCTTTCCTTGTCTCAGAATAAATAAAATTATTACTTTCATCCTTATAAGTTCCCTAATGAGGGGGCAAGTGCTCTCACCACTGCGGCACTCTTCCTCCCAAAAAATAAACTTATTTTTCTCTTTCAGTCTTGTAAAGAATCCGTCAGAGAGAGCAGACCTAAAGTCTCTAATGGTAGGTTTTGTTTGCTTCACTGCTTAAATTCTCAGTGTTCAGCATTGTCTTGCTAAATAAATTTTTTTTACGTGCGGTGGATCTGTCCATTTTAGCCGACAAATATTCGGCAGATTCCTCAGTGTGAAAATAACATTAACATTAACCCATTTGCCCTTGAAAATTTTGTTGAAGTTAGTCGAGCGGTTTTCTAGTCACTGTCTTGCTACAAAGAGCTAAACCTTTCACAAAGCCGTTTACAGGTGGTACACTTCGCGGCCTTCTGATCCAGATGCAGAATTGTTATTGGCTTGCAAAGTTTGGACATGCACGGAATTAAGCAAACTTTCGTCTTTTTCTTTTCCCTTTCTCTCCTTCCCTGTTCTTTCCCTTTTGTTGCCTTGTTTGTTTTTTTCTTTTGCTGAACATTTAGTAGGTTTCACTGAATCGTGTTTATTCTGGTATGGTTTGAAAGATCTCCACACGATTTAGCAGATAAAGTTGTCCTTGACCGTTAAAACTAATGATGTCACAAATGATAGAAAGGATATGGATCTGCACAGGCGGTTATGGGCGGTTCAGGGGCGAATGGGTTAATAGTAATTTTTAAGTTTATATAGTCTCCATCCATATCAAAGTCCATTATCAGTCATCAAAATGAGGTATCCCTTTGTTTCCGCAGAATCATCCATTTGTGAGAAAAGCAGAGGCGACACAAGTAGACTTTGCAGGCTGGGTGTGTAATGTGGCTGGTCTATAGCAAGCCTCAAGAATTGGGTGAAAAGGAACAATACTGTTAGAGAACAGGTTACCCTTACCCTTATTTAACTTGTGTCACAGGAATGAGAAAAGTTACAAGAAGAGAGGAGAGCATAAGCTATGGAATTTATCTAAATATGGTGTGTTTTGGATTGCAGTATAAAGAGAGTTCAGTGCATAGATTGGAAGCATTTTATTCTTCACATGGTGTATGTCGCAATGTTTAGAGGATGCGCATTGACATATTTAACAGGTCATTCGAGGCCCTTCTGGCCTGCAGCATGTTTATGGCTGGTTTCCAATGTAACTTAACTGTTTACAGGCAGTTTCTCTGGAATGGTTGAGAGCAGGCATCAGTGAGAAACAAAACCACATCAGGTGGTGCCAGGTGCTTAATCACACTTCTGTCAGTTTGTTGCATGCTGATGCCAGTCAAACTTAAGTTGTGAGCAATATGATTGAATCACTTTGCAATACTATGCGTATGTTTTGTGTCAGTGATTCCACCAACGTCCTGTTTAAATTCCTCAACCCCTTGAGCCTTAATGGGAACAAACATCTAATTTCTCCTTACAGTCTCACTGCTTCATTCAGTGTAAAGCTCATGGGAATGAAGAAAATAATTGCCAAAGTTATTTCCTATCTTTAATAATTGAAACAAATTTCTTTGATAAGAATTTAACCCTTTAAGCCCCAATATCTACATACAAATTCTCCAGACTGATCTCCATACATTTCCTTAAGAAATTAGTTGAGAGAATTTGATAAAAGATCAAAGATTTTTCTCTTTGTGATCATTTTATTAATTCTCTTAGACTTTGCACTTGACAATCTATGGATATCGTTAGGAGAAAATTGATGCTGATGAGAACAGTATGCAGAAAAAATACATTTTGGTACAGTCAAACCTCCTTGATGCTTTACTTGCCAAGAGTGATCAACATCAATTATCTTGTAGCCAATCTTGTAGCATATCAATACATTATCAGGAAGAAAGGTTTAATATAAGAATGAAGAAAATGATTGTCAAAGGAAACATTCTCTGATCTTTTATAAAATTCTCCTCACTTATTCCATAAAAAAGGTGTTGAGATCGGTCTGGAGAATTTGTTTATGGGTACTGGGGCACAAAGGGTAAATTTGGACACCAAAGGGACAGAGAAAAGTGCCTGCATTACAGAGGCATCTGCAGTGTAAAGGGAAAAATGAATATTGTTTGAAGTTCTCATCTTATGGACCAAGAGAACTGTCTGTGGTAGAGAGCTTTGTAAGGAGAGATTTGACTTTTAGAGCTTAAAGGTTTTAACAAGCTAACTTCCATTGAGTTAACTGCAAATCCTCCATTTTGTGCCCTGTCTCTGCTGTGTTGTGTTCATCTTTTGCCTAGGGTCAAGTTGTTTCAAGACCAGTTTAAGGGTAATTAATCTAGGTATTGGTGCCATGACAACTGTGTTGGCTGAGTTTTAGCTTAAATCCAGGGTTAATTGCTGTAACAACACATATGTCCTGAGCCAAAGGACAGTAGAATTAGCACAAAAGTGAGGGTTAGTTACCATATGACAACTTACTGGTATAGCCTCTGCGATTTGTGGGATGGGCATTCAAATTAGTACAAACTCCAGTGCTAGTTACCATGACAACTGACATGCCCTGTGTACGTTTAACCCACTTTCACAATGAAAATAAACCCAGGGTGAGGTCAAGAATACTTTATACAAGTAGTGTAATACATTTACAATCAAAGCTATTGTTTTAGACTTTTAAAAGCTACACTTGCATGTTACAATTTTGAAAGTTTCATGGAATTGAACCCTGGCTTTGAACAACTTGGGCCCTGTTTGACGTAAGGTAAACCTGAGGAGCTGAGCTTCTTATAACTTAATTGTTCCAGTCATCCCCCCTTTACCCCCTTCATTTGAAGCTTTCGCCCGATTCCCACCATAATTTATGTAAAATAGTTTCATGCTTTGTAGTTTTATACCTCTCATGGTATTTAGATTTCCAGCGTATGTCAAACAGAATAGAAAACTCTCTCTCTGGATGGGGTGCCACGAGGATCTTATGGCTAATGAAATAATAGATGAATGACCCAGCAACACCCTTGTCCCCAGCCTGAGATCATGCCCTCTTCCTGTCTCCTCACTCCTTGTGGCTAGGGGCATTTCACGATGAGGGACTTTTGTGCCTTAGCAGTGGAAATTCCATACTGATAACATAAATCAATGTTGACATAATTAATCCGGTAGTCATGGGGCTCCAAATGTAAATTTGTTCAATTTTATGTTTCTCCTGGTCAATTATAGTAAAATTTTGGGTTCTTCTGTTAATGACTGAAGCTCTAAAGAAGAATATAATTATTCCACGAATATTGACTCTTTTGCAGTAGATTCATCACGTTTACCTTTGACCTTTGTGCCTTTTTGTCCGTTGTCTGTCGGTCATCAACAAAAGCTAAAACAATATAACTACTATGTTGACCGATCAGAGCTCCTGACCAGATGCTGAACAGATTGTCCTCATCAGTATGGAATTTCTGTCACCGAGGTGCAGACGTCCCTCCTGGCAAAACATCCTTAGAAGTGAGGAGCGAGGAGAGACGGCTGTTTTCGTAGACTGCAGTTAGCCCTGTCCCTAAATATAGCAGGTATTTTTTTTAAAGACTTGTGAAAGTAAAGGTTTCTTTGAGCTTTGTGGCACCAGCTCTGGTTACTAAATTGATTAAAAATTCAACTTTCAAAATTTCTGAATTAGTTGAAAAATTTAGGAACTGTTAGGTTTATCAGGGTGCATTTCTTTGGAAGAATCCAAGTTGAGATCTTTGATCTCAGGTTGTTTGAAGGCGTTATGTAAAAGAAATGATACTCCTGAAAAGAAGGCTTCTGTAGCGATATTTCTTGTTTGTAGACATTGTTTTTGTCATTCAAATGTGCCTGCAGAAACATTTAATTTGGGCCTCCTACACTACTTTATTTTGCAGAAAAGTCAGTTGCCATTTTTACCGTTTATCGATCCAGTTTTAAAGTTATGCATATATTGTGAATCCAGTGGTAGATCCAGGGGAGGGGCCCGTTCCCCCCCCTTATTGTTACACTAAACTGTTGCACGAAGGACTGAAAAAAAAATTTTGGACACCCCCCCCCCCCCCCCCTGCTTATCTCATGATCTGGATGACCAGGCCCCTCCCTTATCTGAAGGTCTGGATCTGCCACTTGGAATCTATGCTTTTTGGATTGAAAAATCCAGATTTGAATATTCTTGGCAAAGAAATGCAGCCTAAGATTTAACCCTTTAAATCTCAATAGTGACCAACAACAATCTTCTCCTCTCAGTACATGATTAAGAAAAAAAGATATGAGAATTATTAATAAAATGATCTCTTTAGGGAAACTGCTTTAATCTTCAAAATTAATGTGTTATCTTAGCTTATTCTTTAAGAAAAATGTACAGAATGTATGGATGTCAGTCCAGGGAATTTGTATGTTGATATTGAGTCTCAAAGGGTTAATTATTAACCCCTTCATTTGGATTAATCCTATCATGCAAAAAGCGGTGTGCAACAAATGCAGACTGCAGACTTGCAGCTGGCAGGTTAACGAGGTAAACGTTATTGTAAACATTAATGTTTACCTCGTTTACCTGCCAGTTAGACCTCAGTTTCTTTAGCTTGTATATTTTTATTTCTGAAAGAAGGTCATGTGATAATACTCTTAAGAACTGTACCTTTCAAATTTTGTCTTATTCCGTGCCATGGAAATAATTTATGAAAAGACAAAGGGGCGAATTCCCCTGAGACCCTCATTGGCAAAAAAAATGACCTCAACCAGGTTGTGGAGTCCAGCGGTTTTAGCGAAAATAAGGGTTTGGGTTGGGTGCTCAATCTCGCGGACTCTTAAAACGTGTCTTGGTCATTCTTCTGGAAGGGATTTTCGAAAAAAAAGGCCATTTGGGAGTTCCAAAAAAAATCTCACTTTCAAAGCAAGGCTAAGTGCAAAACATTTGTAAATTGGACAATTGCACGATGGCGTCATTTTACTACAACTACCAGAATCCTTGACTTTGTTGTTTTCTTGTACAAATTAAGGCTATTTTTCTTCAACCTCAGCGGGATTGACAAATTTAAATAACAAAGCAAAACCGAAATGAATTCTGGTAGTTGTAGTAAAATATCATCATTGTGCAATTGTCCTTTTGAAAAATGAGTTTTCTTTGCATGACGCGTACAAAAAGTCATTTTCATATCAATAGCTTTGCACCCTCGTTTTGAAACAGAGGCTTAACTGCGTATCCCCAATAAGGTCCCAGAAACTATTGCGGGACGCATTTCGCCTCTAGTTCCCTTCTCGTTTCTTAAGTGGCGAATTGCACTATTGGAATGGTTTTGACGCAGCCAAGTAATACAATGCCAACACAGTCTCGCGCTCATAACAAGCCCCGACTGGACAACAGAACGTTTTTATATGACGTCATGTGATTCAAGTCCCCTATATATGGTTGCGTTCGATTGGGAAATCCGGATTTAGATTTTGAAATCCGGAATCGAACGCAAAATCCGAAAATGGATTTCACCTCCGACAAATCCGTTCTCAGGGTGGATTTCAATTAAGAAATCCAAATCCGGATTTCGTGGATTTCCTTTTTACCATTCGATTGGGAAATCCGGAAAAGGATTTGAGAAACTATTCTCGTGAACGACGGTCTTCTTTTTGCAAATTATGCGTGCGCGTGCAAGAAACTGCTGTTCTTAAGGACAGTTTTTCATTTCCCAATCGAACGGTAAAAAGGAAATCAAAAAAAAATTCGCGTTTGATTACAAATCCGAAATCCGGATTTTAAAATCTAAATCCAGATTTCCAATCGAACGCACCCTTTGTGTCCCAGAACAATGAAACGATGGCCATTTTGGTGTACCGAACCATTCCTGTGGGAGATGAACATTTTGCCATTTAAAACTTTCTTTTGGTCCAATAAATTTCACCACGTGATTGAAAAGTGTTCGTCCCTTTGGGGGAGCCCCCTTTAGAAATTTGGAGGGGCTTTGCATCCAATCAGGGCACGGCAAATTTGGGAAAAGATTATTGTTATTGCAAAATGTCATAATAAAGAGTATTTGAATTGCGACAATCATCAGTAGGTAGAGAAGGAAGTGAACAACATCTTGAAATCTGAACGACATGGGTATCTTCTGCACTTAAACAGGTGAGACAATCTAGTTTTATGAACTTACTCTCTAAACTTATGGCTTACTGTTACTAATACGGCAGTTCAAGACTCACTCATTTGTTTTTAGAGTGAAGTGTCAACTTCCGGCCTCGCGTCAATTTTTCCACTTGGAAAAATGATTTTGATGATTATTAGCAGCAAATAACTGCAAAGATTTGTTAAGTAACGATCTTCGTTCCAGAAAACGGCATTCGCTTCGATCAACGCTACCCAAAACTTAGTGACCGTTTGGAGTTCCCAAAATAAATTGTAGTCACAAAACGGCGAACCAGATCACCTTCAGTCTCATAGAAGACCATCCAGTTGGATGTTTTTTACGTCCCCTTGACGTGTATCCAGGTTTATAAAAGGAACGTACAAGAACTGAAACTTGTTAACAGAGGGAAAAATACAAGTATTAAAAAAATACTATTTTGGCCGGCTTAACTATGTTTACAATGAGGGATTTTTCCCTGCCTCGACCTGCCTTTTTCATTCAAAACCGTGTCTGCCTATTTCAGTGATGTATTGTTCAGTTGTGTCTTGGGTCATGCATTAAGCTTTGAGTTCAGTTTGAAAAGGAATTTATCCTGCTGGCTTTGGACATAAAGATAGCCGGTCGGCTGCATTTATCGGACTGACTTCTATACTAGCTGTTCATACCTTTCTCTTAGAATTTATTTCTGAGCTATTCACCGTGTCGGTGCCCGTTATATTTATATCAAACGTTCTTGGAATTCTTTTTTGTCTATTAATGCACCCGACTGCTTTAGGCTATGCTTGAATGCGTAGTTGGGGGGGGGAGTACTCCATATAATGGCCTATACGGGAAGGTTCCGCCCGACAGGGGCATCTTTTTCAGGCTTCAGGTACAGTCATACCCCGTTAATTCCGAGCACTGAGGGGGCCATAGAAAGTGGGTTGGATTTAGAGAAAATGTAAGGGGCTTTCTTTCCCCAGGGACAAAGCAAACTGTCCGTAACAATGAAATGTAAAGCGGGGCTTGACTGTATATAAAAGGTAATGATTTCACCAGTTGAAGTATAGATGAAAGGGTAGGGAAATATGGCATTTCGATCTGTAAAAAGGCCCACAATTAAAAGGCTAACAAGATGCATTTTTTGGCTGCAAAAAAGTCGCGAAAACGTTCTGGTTTTGTGATGTATTCATATTTCAGAGACAGCGCATTTACTTTACTGTGCAGTTAAGAATGCAAAGTTCTAAACCAGGTATGTGAAGGGGGTACCATTTGTCAATAGAAGGTATACGAAAGAGGCACCTTTTCGGTCAAAATTGGTATATAAAAGGGTAAGGGGTTGGATCTCGGGGTTGAGCCTCCTGGTGTAAAACTTTCGTGAGTACCCCCCGGGCTCTGTAGCCGTCAACACTATTTAGGGTTGTTAAGGAAAAAGCTTCAGAACAATAGAAATTACTAGACCACAGAATCACAATATTTAACTATTTTTTCCACTGTTACCTGCTCAGGCAAGTTAAGGCATGGGTTAAAAGGCTAAAAGACCGACAGAGAATGCAAAGATCTTTTTAATGACGCAGAAGAATCCAAATAAAGGGTTCCACAAAGATATGATAAAATAAATCTCACTAAAATAGTTTTGGAAAATTCATCCCAAGCATCAGCCGATATTCCGTGAACCATGACGTCACAAAATCTGTTTTCTCAAACGGGGCAAGGCTGTTAAACTTGTTTTGGTAGAATAAACGGCGATCGATTATAGTTGGCTTTGGTGTTCGATACGATTTATGAAATGGCGCCCATCTTGGGGCACTGATACCCTGAGACTCGAGAAGACAAACTTCAGGCTAAAAATACATGTCATCAAATTGTCATCAAACTGTCTGGATTGCCAATTAGCCTTGCTGGGTTGATAAAAGTATTTTTATTAACAGTTATTATTAAAGTCTTTTATAAGTCACCTGACCTGTTTTGCTCTACTTAGGTATGCATGCAGGGCTATTTCATAATATCCAGGCCATAGGTAAAACACTGGTGCCTAAGAATATGGGCTGCTCTTTCATATCCTTTCCCCCGTTTTAATTTGAACATTTTGACCGTTAGCGATCATTTGCAGGTCACGTGACTAATATTTCAACAATGAATATGTCACAAATTGTTAAGGTTACCGAGCTAAAACTGTTTACCAAGTTTCATGACGACTGATCAAAACAATCCGTTTCAAATGCCACTTCGCCAAATTATGCAAATTATGAGGTAAACCATGCCTTAACATGCCTGAGTGATAATTTTCATAACAATCACATTAGTTTATGCGATTTGAAGGTTTTACCCTAGTTATCCGTTTGTTAGTAAGATAGGATAGGTTGCACTACTTGTATTCTGGTCCTTGTCATGGAATGTTCGCGTTGCTGCGAACAAAGGAAGTTCTTGGCTACTGATATTGGCCATGGCTTCCAGACTTGAATAGGTGAGGTCAGGGTAAAGGGAAAATGAAATCAATGGATAAATTGATGTTATTAGACATCGCACTGTCCTTCAACACCTCCTTCCGTTTAAAGAAGTTAAAGCAACAAATGCGGGTACAGAAATTGACTTGGCAAGTGTAAAAAAGAAAAGCATGCCTTACAGAACAAAAACTCACCCCTGGATATATCTAATTCACCGTTTGCTGACTGGGAAGTTTCTCAAATACCTTCTAATTACTCAAGCAGTTGAACTTATCTGCCAAACCAACAATGATGCAGCAGTTTTTGAAATGCATCATAATGACTTCTTTGCAAAAACGTTTCATAGTGGTGTTGAATTCTATTTTTTGTGGAGGTGACAGAGAACTAAGGCTGCAAAAAACTCTTATTATAAGGTCATCGACGCATTGATGTTCGGGGAAGTTTTTGATAGACAAACCTGTTCACAGAGTGTATTTATCTGCAAGGACAATGGTCGTCGTGGAGAGGGGACCAATCAGAGATCGAGTTGTACGATGAAATGTTTAATTATAATATTGCGTTTCTGTGAGTGATTCGCCCCATGTATACTTACTACGGTAAAACAGACAACGAAAACGTTGCGCATTTTACCACCCACATTTAAACCTGTCTCGCAACAAATCAGGTTGGTGCAAGTTGCGTGCATATTGGATTCTGATTGGAAAAAATTACGCGGGAGTCGCGCTATACGTGGGAGTTACGTCACTTGCTGCAAAACAAGTTTGCCTTGGGCCGGTAAAACGCGCAAATTGTACAGATTTTCTTGCAAAAAGTAGAACTACTCGCTACTTTCCGCAACCGGCAACAAGCTGATTTGTTGCAAGACAGATTTGATTCGTGGGCGGTAAAACAAGCAACATCTCTATAGTGTCTTTTCACATGACGTCACGGCGGCCACGGGTGTTCCAAAACAATGAAACGGCGGCCATGTTGGTGTCTCAAACCAATCCTGTGGACGTTGAACTTTTTTCTTATGCAAACGATTTCTTTTGTTTCAATAAATTTGCATGATGCTGACCACGTGAGTGAAAACGCTCTATTCAACTCGTTTTG
This sequence comes from Porites lutea, assembly GCF_958299795.1. Taxonomy (NCBI): domain Eukaryota; kingdom Metazoa; phylum Cnidaria; class Anthozoa; order Scleractinia; family Poritidae; genus Porites; species Porites lutea. The sequence goes on from NC_133205.1 coordinate 7,979,296, forward strand.
CAGCAAAACAAATCGCACGTTTTCCCTGTTCGTTGTACCGTATCTTAATGTAATCCGGAATCCGGAATCCGGAATCCGAAATCCGGTATCCAGAACCGGAAACGTTTTTGCTTGTGGCTTTGGAATCAGAAACTCAGCATTAGGAATCTGGAATCCTGCTAAACTGGATTGAAATCCGGAATTCAAGTTCCACTGTCAAGTCATACGGAGTTATATAGAAAGTTTGAACAACCGGTGCCTCCTTTTAAATAGCACTGTTTGAAACTTGAAGGGAACGTTATCCCTAAAAAAGTTAAAAAGTTATTACTATTTTTGACCCACAGAATTACTTTCATAAACTAACTTTACTTTCCTCAGTGGAGAAGAACTCGTTATCTTCTTGATGCTTTGATTATCTGAGATAAGTGTGGTCGAAGGGATGGCTGACCAACCAAACATCACAGGTATTTAGAAGCTGCTACTGAATGCCTTTTTAAAGTTTAGAGAGGTTAAGCATCACGTTTACGTTAAAAGGAAAACGCGAATTTGTACCACGTGACCAAGTTTCCTCTTTACTTGTCGTTTACTGTTCATTATTTCTACACCTAAATTAGTAGTTTCACGCAGTTTTTTATCCATAAGAATTGTTTTGAGTTGTTTTTATCTGCTCATTTATTTTTCTATTTTGAGAAATTCTCAACTTGAATCTGACGTTTGCCGTTTGCTGTATGCGTGAAGCTTAAACTCTCTTTTATAATCCTAATGAACAGTGAAATTTTGATTTTCATTAAAATTAGTTTACAGCAGCTTCTCAGCCAAAACATAACAATCAGTGTGCAATTCAACGTAATATGATTGGGTGGCTTGCCTTTTTAAGATGAACATACATCATCATTATTATCAATCACCACCACCATCGTCAGCATCATCATCATCATCATCATCAGTACCAGCAGCAGCATGATCATCGCGATCGTCATCATCATCACTATTGCTATCGACAATTAACAACTACATTGCTTCCACGCCCGCACTGAGGCTTGTTAAGAATTAATCGCCTCCTCATAGTCGTATCTAATCTCTAAGGAAGCCAACTTAACGCTTTGACAGCGTCTAGGGTTCTCCTCAGGCATGCCATTTACAGGGTCTACTGTAGCCTCCCATGCAGACGTTCTTAGGGGTTCGTCACGCGTTCCTGCCCCACGTGGGGCACGAACGTCTGAGGAACCCCTAAGAACCTCTGCGGGGGAGGCTAGGTCGACTATTGACTGCAGTGCTTCATTATTCTGTGATTGATTCATCTAAACAGGACCAAGAAATGTAAGGGACCAGACGGAGGAGGCTACCAGTGTTTCTGTTGTCGGTTCACCGATCATGCAGGAGTGTGATCAAGGTATTTTAACAATAAAGTGGTTGAGTCAAACCGCGTTAATACGGACACTGGTGAGGTGTACGTGAAGCGGGTCATTTTTTATAAGTAAACTATACACCTTTTATTTGAACATAAAACTAAAGAAATAAAACAGGACATTAAAATCATAAAGTTAACCTCGAAAATGTCGTCATTTGCAGACTGCAGATGTTCATGAAAACACTCAAACGTCGCTCATCTATACATTACTTAATCAAAAACCGTTCTCTGCATAACTCCTCTGATACCAACATAGTCTGAAATTGACGTTTCCAATTCATCCTATACGGTGCACTGTAGCACTGGAAACATCGACATGTTGTCAACTGAGGGGGTTTTTTTAATCTCGAAAAAGGAAAGGTATATTACAGCACACAGTTGACAATGAAGTTTTCGCATTAGCGAGGTTGACATTCTAAGAGAATCTGTTGACTGCGCAAAAATAAGTGTGGGTTGAATTTAGAGAAATTTATTAGGGCTTTCGCTAGGGACAATGAAAACTGTCCTTAATAATGAGGTGTCCGTATTAAGCGGTTTCCGTCCGTAAAGCGGGGTTCGACTGTACTTTTTTAGCGCATGATTCCCGAGATTATTATTGTTATTATTATTATTGATTGTTTATTACAAGCCAATGATGCCAATAAGAAAGTCTGGTCTATGGCTTATTAAGTAGCTGATTTTAAATCTGGATGACCCAGATGATGGGTTCAGATTTCTAAAAAGATGGTTATACCTTCTATAGGATATTCTTTTAAGAGTTAAATTTCTCTCATATTGGTATTAAATTTTGACACAGCAGGGAATGGACCAGAAAACCTACCCAGAACAGAGTGCCTTACAGGTATAAAAGAAACATTAAACAATAAATTATATTCCGGGTATATGTTAAGTTTGTAGCTCTGATAAAAGGTTACAGCTAATTTAAAACAACCCTAATCCTTTAATAAACATTTGTTTGATCCCTATGAAGGATTATTGAGATTTAGGAGAGTGTTAGCCGAAGCCGAAGGTTGAGTTGATGATATTACCTCATGTCAATAACTGTTTTTATTATTTCCACTAAAACGTTTCTAATTTCATTTGTTCATAACATTTGCCAGTTCGGCAGTTTTAGGATAAACACTTGCGTTTTTTTGTAGATATTTCTCAAAAATAAAGTCGAGAATTTTCCGTGCAGGCAGCTTCTGTATATTGTTCCAATCATTTTCAGTCAGAGCATTCAGCATTTGAAATCTTTCAGCCAATTTGGTTTAGTTTTTGCTCTGCACTGCCAAAGCCACCACTTTCTGTTGAGTGACGTCATTCACCCAATAATTTTTCTATTAGTGGATAATTGACAAATCATTCCATATAGCAAAAACTTATCGACGAATTACGAATTAAACGAATTCCCAATTTGTTCCGCGCCTGCTCGTCAAATCACAAACTGAGAAGAATTTTGAATGAATGTTAATGGTTGGTGGTTGAGAGAGGAGAAATCTGTTATTATATAGCGCTAGCCAACTTAGCTCGGTAAAATCCGCCGTACGGAATAGATGGCGGCTGTACATTTTACCACAGTTCCTTTCGAACCTAACACGGCCAATTACACATAAAGCCATATTTGGGTGGGAGGGGTGGGGGGGGGGGGGGGGGGGCGGCGGGGCGAAATTCGTCCCTGTGATAGCAACATTGCCTATCCTAGGTTTGAAGTTTATAAAACTTTTCTGTGCGTTTTTATGAGCAATACAATATGTTGCCCAGTATCCGGACGGTACCAGTGTCCGGACACTTGAAACAAAAAATCAATTTTTGAGGCGCCCTTTTCAGCTCTCGGTAAACGAATCGAATGAAAGCTGAACATTTCAGCTTTAAGATGAAAGTTTTGGCGATTTGAAAGCTTGCGAAACAGTCGCAGAAGACGCCGTTCTGTTCAGGTGAATAAACTTTTCATGGCTAATATTTACGCTGTTTACTGCGCAGTAAAGTTAATGCTGCTCAGAAAAGGGAGGGTAGTGTGTGATATTTTCAAAGAAACTGTTTATTTTTAAAGTGAAGATACTTAAGGAAGTCAGGTTTTCAGAAAGTTTATCAATTCTTCTTGAAATTCGATTTGTTTGGAATAACGGAAGCCAGAAACATTCACTAAGTTTTGATGTCTTGTGCCCAGTATCCGGACAGTTTTTTCTTTGCTGTACAGAATCGATGAATTAGCTGTGTACATTCTCCGGATAAGATTTATTTCATATCAGTAACTATAATTAAAGCTTAGGATATATGATATAGTCGTAAAATGTAACTCTACTCAACTCCGTATGGAAATTTTCTTCACTCATTCAGAGGCGACTTGATTTCGTGTGCGCCGCTTGTTTCGCGTGACTGCATTTTCTCTATATTACTGAAAGAGGGGCACCCAACGAGAATATAGTTCAAAAGCACTTAAACATAGCATTGTTAAACGTATTTTAGTATTTAAACGGTAGATATAGGCATATTTTCTTCCCCTAAAAATTTTTAATCTGTTCGGATTTCCTAGCTAAAAGTCTAGTGATCCGAAAATTATAGGGATCAAAACTTACCTTTTCGAAAATTTCAGCCAGAAAAAAGGCTCCCGAAAATTCTAGGTGACTTTTTTAGGGTAACAATCCGTTAAAAATAGGCAATTATACCATTTTTTAAGATGTTCGAAAATCCTAGGAGAGGCAGGCAAGAAAGAAATTTTACAACAAATGTTTCGAAAATTCTAGATCTCAAATCGTCTTCCGAACAGATATTCTTCCGAAAATTGTCGTTGGGTGCCCCTGCTGAAAGCGTCCGAGTTGAACCTGGAATTCTCATACTTTCCCCAGTTGGGACTGCTATAGAATGGGGTTGCAATGGTCTAAAAAAATGTCACAAAGGGATTGAGAGATGTGAAAGAAGGAGGAATTAGTACTAGAAAAGAAGGCTTATTTGTGGGGACTGAGCATGAAGAAATCAACACTGCAGGTCAGACTAAATTAAAATAGGAGAGTGACCTTTGACCGTCGAGTTAAGGTCCCTTCCCCAAGCTTTTCTTTAAATAAAAAATGAAGAAAGAAAGTCGTTTGCAGATTGGCTAATTGAGCTTGCAAACTGCGGCTTCGGTATGTCCACGGATGCCTTCCTTAAACTAGTGGAAAAGTTGCTAGACAAAGAAGTGAGAAATTATACCATTTTTAAAACAGCCGCTCGCGTTCCCCACCATACCCCAGTCATTTGTTATGTTTTATTTCACGATGCTAGGTTATATTTTCGGAATCGATTGCCAGACTACTTTGCAAGTGCAAGAGAAGCTTATAAGTCGCTTGCCTGTCGAAATTTATGTACAATTACGTTATTATTGTTGTGTCCGGATACTGGCCGGGCAACATAGGAGCTCTGCAAAGATATTAATTTCGCAATGGAAACAAAGGCAAAAAAGTTAAACTGTCTTTCGTCATATTAAGGACTAGATAGATTTTCTCTGGGCCAAATTTCAGAGCTCTTGGGATTAACAAAGGAAAGTTATTGCAATTTTAAACTGAAGTGTCCGGATACTGGGCAACATACTGTATTGTGGTTTTCACGCGCTAAGAACTGTGGGTAAATGTACCAGTCGCCATCTTTTTAGGTATGGTTTGTCACCGTTAGGTCAAATAGCACTATTAATAGTAGCAGCAGCTAGCGTAGCAGTTGTTTCCGTTGAGGCAAGCGGCAGAAAAGAGACGCTTTTTGCTCCTTTTGGCCCAATGCCCTCGCGCGTCTTTCGCGCCTGCCATATTCGACTGCTTCGCATACTATATTACACAGTAATTTTCAAGGAGTTATAATAACTCCTCTAGTGGGGTCAATTTAACTCCTTACAGTGGAGTTATTTTTTGGCGGAGTTATTTTAACTCCAAACAGGAACTCTTTTTCAGGAGTAAAAATCACCTCAGATATTGAGTTAAAATACCCCCCCCCCCATCCCCCCCCAAAGCGAGTTATCCTGTACGTAAAATTTTTACTCCACTTTCAGAGTTAAAGTAACTCCAAAAAGAGTAAAAACAACCAATGTAAGGAGTAAAAATAATCCCATTTTCGGCGTTATTTTATCTCCAGACTGGGAGTCAAAAGAACTTTTATTCAGGAGTAAAAATGACCCCAAATTTGGAGTTAAATTAGGAGTTAAAGTAACCCCATAAAAGGGGTTATCCTGTACCTAAAATTTTACTCCATTTTAGGAGTTATAATAACTTATAATAAATTACTGTGTAATACATGATCTATTTATAGTCACTTAAGAGCTCTACCAGTATCGTTTTTCGTTAATTTACCGTTTAGTTAATGCATGTAAAGTAAATCTTGAGAAATTGCGTCAGACTATATACAGCAAGAATACGTAATTTGTTTTACAGGCGCTTGTAGATATTTGTCCCATCTTCCGCGTCCTAAACGAAAGTTTGTTAATCGCAAGCAAGAAATTGAAGACATTAAGAAACATCTTCTCCTACACCCAGAAAACGACTGCAGTTGTGTCTTGGTACACGGTGCTGTTGGGATGGGAAAAACAGCCACAGCTGTTAAAACGGCAAACGAGATTCGAGATAATGACGATAACACTGCTGTCGTCTACATCAACTGCTGTGTTGTCAATTCATGTGATGATCTTGCGGCGAAGATTTCCCAGCAAATCTATCATTTTCCTTTGAATGAGTCAACTGCAGAAGTTAAAAGGAGGCTAATAAGTGAGAAAGATCTCCTCGTCATATTGCTGCTGGACAATTTTCAATACTTAGAGCCCTGGATCGCAATGACGAAGCCAACATGAATCCGGAGATAACAAGGATTGACCAAACAGAAGGGTTTAAAGTTAAAAAGTTCATCACAGAAATCATCACAGCCTCGACCAACGTCAAGCTGCTCGTTACCTCATCTGTGCTCGCGTGTTTTCCAGAAACATGTCAACAGACAGTAAGGCTGCATCCGTTAGAGGAGAGTGCATCATTTGAGCTTCTGAAGAACACCTTTAACCATCAGCTGGACGAAGAAATTGCTTACAAAATAGCCGGATTTTGTGATGGTATTCCGCTCGCCCTTATTTCCTTGGCTTCTTGGCAAGACCATCCACCCGATCTTGTGCAAATGATGACCAACGCCAACCCAAAGGACAAATTCAAGAAATTTATAACAATTCCTAAAGCTGATACAAGTAAGAAAATAGACTTGTGCCTTGACGCTTGCTTTTACAGACTTGACCAGGATCTACGACACACTCTTATTTGTCTTTCGCTGTTTAAAGGACATTTTACCATGTCAACAGCTAAAGAAGTCTTCTGTTCAGAGGGGTTAGAAGGCCGCATTTTGGAATTGGCTAGTCGATCTTTCTTAGAAAGGAACATATTAGGCCCTACAGCTCCGTGCTGGTACAGTCTTCTTGGAGTCCAAAAACTCTACTGCCAAAACAAGGCCCAAGAAGAAGGTGCAAAACAAGAATACGAGAACGGCCGAAAGCGTTTTATCGACCACTTTCTCTCTCTTCTTGAAGAGGTTTTCAAGAGGTTCCTGAGCAAAAGCGCTTTTGAAGCTTGCGATATGTTTCGTCAGGAAGTGGAAAACATCATGCAACTTCTCGGCTTGTTCAAGAGTGACGCCATGGACGACGAACAAAGACTAAGGTGTATTGATGTGTTCAACAAAGCAGCTGAGTTACTTGCAAAGATGATGGGGGAGAAGCGATTTAACGCGGTTTTTAATATGCTGAAAGACAAGTGCCTACAGTTGCAAGATGAAAAAAGGTTAAGTGATTGTCTTACTTCACTAGGGATAAAAGAGGCATTCAGTTGTTTCTTTTCCCCTCATCTGTCCCTTGAAGCTGGAGAGAGAGCTAAAGATTACTTTATGGAAGCCGATAGAATCCAGAGTGACCTTCCAATTAATACCGGTAATAGCAGAGCCCAGTGCCTTGCCAAATATGGCCGTTGTGTCTCTATAGATGGCGAATTTGGCAAAGGAAAGAAGATGATTGAAAAAGCAATCGATATTCGTAAGGGGCATGGCGAAGAGGATAGCGTCATGTTAGCTGCAACATACAACGACTTAGCAGGTGAGCCTAAGTTCTTCCTGCACCCAGGGAGTCCTAGACATCGTATCCAGGGTCCTCTCCCTTCCGCCCTCGAGAAAGAAGGGTGAAGAAATGGTATCTTAGATAAGGAGGGGATCCAGAGCACTGAAGGAAAGTTAGCTTATGAACAGGCTTTCTGTTTGGGAAAAGTGTGAAAACGTCGTGAGGAGAGGGAAGGGAAAGGGTGAGAGCCTGTAGAGAAACACTTTCCCCGAACAGAGAGCCTGTTCACAGGCTAAAGGAAAGTTAAAAGCCTGAGGCACAAGGCGTTAAGTTCTTTCCTAGATCCGTCCCTAGGGATGGTTGATCCCAGCGGCTGGCTATCTTACCGTGCAGGCTTTGTCCAAATAAAGAGAATCGAACTAAACTTTAACATGAAGTTTCAAACTCAGTGTGATTCTCGATTTCCTGTGTCTCCTAGCCTGAAACCATTTTAGCCTAAATTTCATTTTAACCTTCTACAGATACAAACCACGAGCCCATGACCCGGATTGAGCAACTTCCATATGTACTCGTGTCACGTCGTTTCGGCACGGACCAATTTATTTTTTGAACGATTTTGGTGCGAATTTATATTCCCACAAACCAGTAAGCAAACCCTACAGACCTGAAAACTTTATTATTGACCTTTTAATGACATTTAGTATTCTTTTTTTATTCTCATACTTTGAATGCGCTCATAGACGGAGCGGACCTTCCACTTTCGCGGGAAAACTTAAGTGTATCTCAACACAAACCGGTTCGTGAAAACGCCACCCCCCACCACCCCCCTCCCCCCCCCCCCTTACAGGCATAGGCGTAGCTAAAGGCTTTGCTCGCTTCAGGTTATGCCAAAGGCTCCTATACAAACTCGTTACATATTTTCATGATTTTCATGTTGATAATGCCATGGTAATGTGTTACGTTAATTGGAATAACTTTTTTGAAAAACCTACAAGAACAATAAATCCGGGGACGAAACTGTGAATTTTTCCTGTGTTCTAGTTGTCCTCTCCCTGGAAGCGGCACATCATCAAAAACATCAACAAGAACGAGAACGAGAACGAGAACGAGCCAATGCACTTTTCCGAGAAGCCGTAAAATTCAGAACAAGTGAAACGCTTCCAATATACAGAGAAAAGCTGGGCGATCATCCTTTTACAGCTACCATCCTAAATAACTTGTCCAAAGACTACCGTGCTCTGGAAGAGTTCGAAGACGCTAAAAGGTGTTCAGAGGAAGCGCTGAAAATTCGGCGGGACTTCCTTAGGGAGCACACAGAAACAGCTTTATCTCTATTTGAGGTTGCAATGGTTCTTAAGGAAACGAACGAGTTACAAGCAGCGAAAACTAACCTTGAGCAGTGTTTAGCCATGCAGAAGAAGGTGCTGGATGAGAAACACAAGGATCTTGAAAGGTAATCAGGAGTGAGTGTAATTGACTCGACAATGCCAGCACACGCAGGGTTGGGTGGGAGGAATTGATACACTCCCCCCCACCCCCCCCCTCCCCCCCCCAAAAGAGAAAACTAGTCGAACTTGCCAGCTGGGCTCTCTCTCTTGGGCGCAGGTACCATATCTTGAGGTAAAATGAACGTATCGTCAACCTCAGGTTTGTTAGCCAGATCACTATTTCGAGGTACCGACGTAAAAAAAGGGCTATGTAACGTTTTTCTAACCATTTCCCTTCACTGTGTCAAGTAGTAACTTGTGTGAAAATAAGCTTATTGAAGTCATTTGTTACTTTTCCCTTGCGCGAATATTTTTTTGTACTTGCCCCCCCCCCCCCCCCCCCATAAGTTTTCTAATGGTCTGTCCCTTAGCTCATTCTCTCTTGGTTAAGAAAAAATATCGAGATGTCTTGTTGCAAAAAGCTCTAATACAAGAAAGACTTATGAAAATGGACCTCGCTTTTGAGTCTATTTCCAGTCAAACAACAGTTTCCGTAGGTACAAATGAATTTTATCAGTAAGCAGAACCGTCATGGGTGGATCCAGGATTATTGAAGGGAACGTGGCTAGTGTAGATGGGTCACCAAATTTTTCATCAATTAAAATTTTCTTACGGCAAGTCCGGCAAAAGTTGCAAATCAAGGCCGAACTGGAAACCTGTAACATTGGAAACTGTAGCGAAGCCACAAAATAAGGAAAAGAAAGACCCAAAACAGGAAACTTCACAAAGCCTCAAGCGTTTCTTCCAGAAAAAGTTAGGTAGAATGCTTCAGCGCCACTGACCCCAAAGAACAAATCAAAATGGCAGAGGCAATAAAACAAGTGTTAGCGGAAAAGAACTCAGTAGAGCTCCTGTCACGTACGTTTTAGAGATGTCTTAGCTCGACTTAAGGGGGATGGGGGGGGAAGGGGGGGTTAGCCACCAAACCAACCCGTGGTCCCATTTTTAACCTATTACCCCGTGCAGCAGTGGGTTTCCTGGAAGGAGCCACTCCTGTTTCCTGTGTGCACGAACCATTTTTCTGACGCGTACGTTGGAAAGTGGATGCAACAATGAAAACGAACCAAAGTAGTCTAACCATGTTGAGTAGTGCCTTAAATGCAACGAAAACGAAACGAGCTATTTGAGGTTGTGATAAGTCACAGATGACTACTTGAAAAAACTGGGCGAGAATTTCAAGTAGCTCTGTAAATGGTTCAGAACCTTGCCAAAAATTTTAATCGTTTTCTCTTTCCCCGTGTGCTATGGGGGCCGTCCGGCTAAGAGACTGAAATGGCGCTTCGTAATTTTACAATTATAATTCTCGTGCTATTGATGGGGATGTATTAGACAACCCTCTGCTATTGCCCCTTTTTTCTTAGCTGTGTCATGAATGATACCTTAAAATTTTTGCCGTTTTCTTTGTGATCGCCTTTTACAGTAAAGTTTTCTTTTTTACAGTACCAAGAAAGAACTGGAAGAAGTGTGTAAGCGCCTCAAGGATCGATATCAGGAGAGGAAAACATGATGATGATGATGATGGAATGAAAAGTAGCCTTTCTCAAGCAATTTAAAAATTTGCTTTGAATGCAATTCAAACGAGGTCATTTCATTGCTGAATGGTCTTCCGTAGCTAGCCAGTAATTTGAAAGTTTTGGGGTGTGTGCCACTTTAAAATATCTAAAAACAAATTATAACAGTTTTTTTTTCATATAAGAACACGCACTGAAAAACTTTGGTGCATGTACAGAACATCGGTTGCCAGTAGTTACTAATGAAGGGGGTTCCCGCGTAGCGTTTGTGTGTGACTGTTAAAAGTGGGAAGGTGGTAAGTTAAACGCTGATAACCTGACTGCAAATAAAACTCCGACATTTCGGCAATGCTGCCTTCATCAGGGAAAATATTTTCCCTGATGAAGGCACCATTGCCGAAACCTCGGAGTTTTATTTGCAATTATCAGCGTTTAACTTACCACACCTTCCCACTTCTGTCAGTAGTTACTGTCAATGCCTTTCTATAAGTGTGCTTCTGGTGTGCAGAGAACGTGGATTTCATTCCGATCAACATCAAAGAATCATTGAATATAGGCCGTGATGGTAACTTTGTAAATAAATATAGACCTGGAACCTAACCCAGTTGTTCAGAAGGTGGATTACGCCAAAATAGCATTAGATAAATTCCTTTTCTGTAGCCGCCGCCACGTGTGAATCAATCCCTTTACGTTATTTATCAGTTATATTATTCATTTCTGCTTGCCTGCTTAAGTATAATCGCTTACTGTATTTAACCGAACATTGTATTTCTACCGAGGGAAGGACTGACAAGAAAGCCATTATCAAGGTTTAAACTCCCAGTTTCCAATATTTAGTTTGGTTTATTGTAAGTGTTTGGACACTAATTCACACAATTTAGTTGGTTGATGTAACGAAACTGCCTCTTTTCGGTTCTCGACTCGGTAACTCATTTAAAGGAAATATTTAACCTAGGTCAGTGATGGGAAACATCTCGCGAAATATTACATATATATTCTTCTAGGCCATTTCCAAAGCCGTTTTTGTAAGTCGAGTTAGGACAATTATCGTTTGGAAACCACGCACTAAATTTGAGGACAAGGTAGCTGATCACACCTCTGGTTTATGATCCTGATCCTGAACTCTCGATTCTAGAATCCGTTCCGGATGAAGGGTTTTGGAAATGGCCATCTTTTCTATGTTGGGGTAAAAACAAAAAACAAAATAGTTGAATACACGGTTTATTCTTGGAACTTTGAAAGCTAGTTTTTTCCACTATGTACTATTAAGCTTTGCAGTTACCTAGAATAACACCAAGGTGGGATCGGTTCTTGTACCGAAATCTACTTTATTATTACTAAGGAAAACTGCTTTCCGTAATTGGTGTTTTCAGCTGTGGAAGGGATTATGAATCAATTTTTCCAACAAATCTCGTTTGTTCAAGGCCGATATTTTTTCGCATTTGTACGCCTAAAACTCGAATAATAACCAGTTTCTCCAACTCATTAAAACTTAGGTTTGGCCACACGCCTTGACACCTTTTGGTTTCTTTGTTCCAAGTTGAACCAGTTCCAAGCGGATTTCACTCACTTTACTAACTTTAAAAGTAAAATCTGTTTCGATAGAATCTCGGAAAAACTTAATACCTTACTGACCACACTGAACGATTTCAATTCTTGCAAAAGAATTCGATCATGAAGGTATTACTAGTTTTGCAAAATTTTTACAGTAGCAGCTGGAAACAGTTCAATTACGGTTTCTTTTGATCCTATACTTGTATACTTGTAAACACTCATAAACACCTATTTTCTGTATATGAATCCTATTGATCTTGTTTAATAGGACGGGAGCTTCTCAGCCCTTGAATGTGGACTAGTCAGGTTGAAATCATACTGTTTGACCCCTAGGTATTAGGGTGCATTTCCACTATCGCCTAGTTTTCACGTACTTTACATGCGTAAATAAACTAGAGTAACGTAAAAGTTAAACCTAGCTCACTCAACTTTTACGTTTACGTGCGGCCTTTATACGTTTTCATTCACACGCGTGCGCACGTGAAAACTACGTCTCAATAACCTTGCGGAAATGGAAGGCAGTATTAATGCCATAGGAACACAGGCAAGTACCGAAGGATGAAAAACAAACTATTAGGCAGGAAAATAAGCAGTTGAATTAATGGTAAATAAATGAATAATAGTCCCTGAAATTTAGGACCAGAGTGCGCCATTTTAAAAACACTTTTGTCGAGAAGTCACTGTAGGGTTGCAACTTAATTCAGCTGTTAATTTATACTAAAAAAATCCCAACTTTTTCTTGTTCAGGTTTTCAGGCTTTGCGTCTGGCATTTCATGCACGCCACATTGACCTCTTAAGACTACGGTATTAAAGAATATAAAGGATCACAGTATATATAGTACTATATACAGAAGACCTATTTTTACTATGACATGCCTAAAACGTGTGGCAGCTAAAATCTAAATTCGCCTGCGCATGACTGAGCCAAGAACTGAGAATTTTCCCGACTTTTTCCTTATGTTGAAGAACTGTTGGTTTCTCCTCATCGTAGCAGCCCTGAAGTTATAATTTGAACATGTATAGCGCTAAAACCTACCATTCTTTAGTTTTCGGTGTTGTTATATATCTTTACCATTATTTTGTCGAGTGCCGCACAGGGCATGCACATGTTGTATGTAGTCTGCATATATTTAATAGTCTCTTGGAATTGTACATAGTATTGATTAAACTCTGTGTGACCGTTTACTTTTGACACAGTCAAACCGCCCGAGTCCATCAGGGGGACACTCCTCCATTACCATACGGACACTCCCTACCCCCTCCCTACCCCCCCCCCCCCCCCCATTAAACGGACCCATTTGTAATAAGGAAACTTTACTTGGGTGTCAGTATTTATAAGCTTTGACTCTACTCGGGAGCACGAGGGAAAATTTAGTTGGGGGCCGTGCGCTAGGGCCTTGAAGACCCTATCCTGTCTCAGACCAAAGAACAGACAGGAAGTGAAAAAAGATGTGTCTTATTTCAGTACTCATGTTATTATAACAACTGTTATGTCGTCGCATATACAAAAACTAACTAGTTTTGGTGTAGCTAGAAAGATATAAAGCATGCACCTAGTGGGTACAGATAACCTCTTCTGAGACTAAAAAGACCAAAACTGGAAACCCATCACAGACCTGGAGGGTAAAAAATGGAACCCCAACCAGTAGCAAACACTTGTAGGACGTTTTAAGGTAGTCGGGTCGACGATAGAGTTCACACTTGATGCCTGGGCACGCTGCCCGAGTACTGTACTCGCATGGCACTGATGTGAACACACCCTTTTTTAGGGACGGACCATTAGAAAAGTGATTGGGGGGAGGGGGGTGGGGTGGGGAAAAAAACAAAAAAAAATTCATGCAAGGGAAAATGTCAAGAAAAAAATTCATGCAAAGAAGAAGGTGAAGAAAAAAAATTCATGCAGAAGGAAGGTCCAATTGTGACTTTTTCAGAAAGTCTGAGTTTCAGAAATCAACAATATTACCAGGCACAATATGAATAACCAAAGCCACACCCAACCTACCGCTAAATGAGAGAAAAGCTATCACAGAGCTAAAAAACAGCTCTGAAATAAACGTCAAGAAAGCGGATAAAGGTACTACTACAGTCATAATGAGCAAACTAGATAAAACACAACAGGGGCAGACCCTATTAGACGATGGAAACAACTACACACCCCTCGAAGACCCCATGGCGGGGGCAACTTCCAAAAAGTGAAACAAATAGTCGAAAAACTACATCAGGGAAGTTTTATTGACGAAATGACTGTTAAATGGTTATCACAGACACCTAACCCACTCAGCCATACCTGTCTTCTACACTCTCACAAAGATTCATAAGCCAACTCCTGTTGGCCGACCTATAGTGGCAGGAAACGACGGATCCACCGAACGAATATCATCATTCGTTGATAGCCTACTTGAGCCTATAGCTAAGTCACAAAATTCCTATCTCAAGGACACAAATGACTGTGTTAACTTCATGGAAAAGAGAAACCTCCCAGAGGACGCTTTCCTAGTCTCCTTAGACGTTGCTAGTCTGTACACAAATATCCCACAGGAAGAGGGAATAGACACAGTATGCAAGCATACCAGACTTTCTACGGGGAAAACACCCCTTTCCCCACCCAATCCCTCAGAAGAATCCTTAAACTTATTCTTCAAGAGAACTCATTTGAATTTAACGGCAAAAACTATCTCCAAACACACGGAACCGCAATGGGTACAAAGATGGCAGTCGCCTTTGCCAACATTTTTATGTCGGCATTAGAGACAGAAATACTGAACCTCAGCAAAACTAAACCTCTTGAGTGGAAAAGACACATTGATGATATTTTCTCATTATGGAGAACTGATAGAAAGGAGATAGATGAATTCATTGCTCTTGCAAACAGGCATCACCCTTCAATTAAATTTACGGCTGAAATATCTGATAAAGAGATTAACTTTCTGGATACAACTGTTTACAAAGGCGAGAGATTTCATAACCTAGGAATCCTTGACATCCGCACACATTTTAAACCTACAGAGACTTTTCAATACACGCATTTCTCTTCCTGTAACCCTCACGGGGTCAGAAAAGGTCTCATAAAGGGCGAAACCCTTAGACTTCTGAAAACTAACTCCTCGGCTAAATCCTTCTATGAGAACATCTACAACTTCAAAAAACGCCTTCGCGCTAGAGGTTACCCTCACAATCTCATAGAAAAAAATCACCTCTGAGGTTGAATTTACCGAACGGAAGTCAGCTTTACAAAAGAGCAATGAAGTACGAAAGAAAATTCTGCCTTTCGTTACCACGTACCATGAGTCGTGTTTGGCCTGTCAACACCTTTCACCATTTTCGAAAAGATTGTCCATTAAAGTGGCCTGTATCCTTTGATCTGTTGTGTGTGTAGAATAATTTATAAAGCACAAAAACATAGATAATGAATCAAGATTTCACTGTTAAAAAAAGCAATATTTGTCTGAAAAAAAATTCGTGCAGAGGGGTTAACCTGAAAAAAAAAAATTCCTGCACAAGCAGTGAGCGAAAAAAAAAAAAAAATCGTGCAGGCTGAAAATTCCCCACCCCCCCCCCCCCTACCATCACTTTTCTAATGGACCGTCCCCTGAGTAGAAAGCATCAGGTCCCAGTGCGCAGACCGTTTTTGTTAGTTCTAGGGCAGTGCACTACATTGTACTGGCTGCTAAGCTCTTGTTTCAGAATGACATCTGACAGGGAGAAACGGAGTAACTATGTACACAGTTACATATCGATTACTCAAGGTGTGAACATAAAACGATTTTGTGCCGGTACCCAGGCACTAGTTCCCGGGCGTCAAGTGTGGACAGCAAGTATTAGGTGACGGTACTTAACTAGAACGCTTAAATTTGTTACATTTTTGTTTTATCACCAAATCATCAGTTTTATGTCAGCTCTAAAGAACAGCAAATACACATTTTAAGGCAACGACAAAAGGCAACACCAAATTCTTCATCCCTATAAACTTAGTTACCAAATTTTCGTAGAAATTCTAATCAAAATTCGTGACGTGTTTGAAACAATAAAAGATGATCGTTTGATTGGTGTGTATTAATGGAGTGTACCGTTTATGGTGTGTAATGTTTTCATGCGTTTTCATGCGATATCTTTCCCTTTCAGTGACCACTCCAATGAACTTAACTTTCTAAACTTAACGTTAACTTATATAAACGTATTGTTGTCATGAAAACTGAGTTGGCTGAGTTTAAGCTTAAATCCAGGGTTAATTGCTGTAACAACCCATATGTCCCAAGCCAAAGGACAGTTATTTTAGCACAAAAGTGAGGGTTAGTTACCATATGACAACTTACCAATATACCCTCTGCGATTTGTTGGATGGGCGTTCAAATTAATGCAAACTCCAGCGCTAGTTACCATGACAACTGACATGCCCTGTGTACATTTAACCTAGGATGAAAACAAACCCAGGGTGAGGTCAAGAATACTTTATACAAGTAGTGTAATACATTTACAATCAAAGCTATTGTTTTAGACTTTTAAAAGCTACACTTGCATGCTACAATTTTGAAAGTTTCATGGAATTGAACCCTGGCTTTGAACAACTTGGGCCCTGTTTAACGTAAGGTAAACCTGAGGAGCTAAGCTTCATATAACTTAATTGTTCCAGTCATCCTCCCTGTACTCCCTTCATTTGAAGCTTTCCCCCCCCCCCCCCCCCCCCACTAATTCCCACCATAATTTGTGCAAGATAGTTTCATGCTTTGTAGTTTTATACCTCTCATGGTATTTAGATTTCCAGCAAGAGTATGTCAAACAGAATAGAAAACTCTCTCTCTGGATGGGGTGCCACGAGGATCTAATTGCTAATGAAATAATAGATGAATGACCCAACAGCACCCTTGTCCCCAGCCTGAGATCATGCCCTCTTCCTATCTCCTCACTCCTTGTGGCTAGGGGCGTTTCACCAAGAGGGACGTTTGTGCCTTAACAGCAGAAGTTCCATACTGATGACGTAAATCAATGTTGACATAATTAACCCGGTAGTCATGAGGCTGCAAATGTAAATTTGTTCGATTTTATGTTTCTCCTGGTCAATTAAAGTAAAATTTTGTGTTCTTCTGTTAATGACTAAAGCTCCAAAGAAAAATATATTACACGAATATTAACTCTTTTGCAGTAGATTCAGTGGCACCCAACGAGAATATAGTTCAAAACCACTTAAACAAAGCAGTGCTGAACGTATTTTAGGCAAATTTATTCCCTAAAAATTTTTCATCTGTTCAGATTTCCTAGCTGAAAGTCGAGTGATGCGAAAATTATAGGGATCAAAACTTACCTTTTCGAAAATTTCAGCCAGAAAAAAGGCTCCCGAAAATTCTAGGTGACCTTTTTAGGGTAAAAACCCTTTAAAAATGGGCAATTATACCATTTGTCAGATGTTCGAAAATCCTAGGAGAGGCAGGCAAGCAAGAAATTTTACAACAAATGTTCCGAAAATTCTAGATCTCAAATCGTCTTCCGAACAGATCTTTTCCAAAAATTGTCGTTGGGTGCCCCTGTAGATTCATCACGTTTACCATTGACCTTTGTACATTTTTGTCCGTTGTCTGTCGGTCATCAACAAAAGCTAAGACAATATAACTACTATGTTGACCGATCAGAGCTCCTGACCAGATTCTGAACAGATTGTCCTCATCACTATGGAATTTCCTTAGCAGTGAGGAGCGAGGAGAACGGCTGTTTTCGTAGACTGCAGTTGACCCTGTCCCTAGATATAGCAGGTATTTTTTTAAAGACTTGTGAAAGTAAAGGTTTCTCTGAGCCTCGTGGCACCAACTTTGGTTACTAAATTGATTAAAAATTCAACTTTCAAAATTTCTGAATCAGTTGAAAATTTATGAACAGGGTGCATTTCTTTGGAAGAATCCAGGTTGAGATCTTTGATCTCAGGTCGTTTGGAAGTGTTATGTAAAAGAAATGATACTCATAAAAATAAAGCTTCTGTAAACATTCTTTTTGTCATTCAAATGTGCCTGCAAAAACATTTAATGTGGGCCTCCTACTCTATTTTATTTTGCAGAAAAGTCAGTTGCCATTTTTACCGTTTATCGATCCAGTTTTAAAGTTATGCATATATTGTGAATCCAGTGGTAGATCCAGGGGAGGGCCCCCCCCTTATTGTTACACTAAACTGTTGCACAAAGGACTGAAAAAAATTTTTTGGACACCCCCCCCCCCCCCCCCTCTGCTTATCTCATGATCTGGATGACCAGGCTCCTCCCTTATCTGAAGGTCTGGATCTGCCACTTGGAATCTATGCTTTTTGGATTCAAAATTCCAGATTTGAATATTCTTGGCAAAGAAATGCACCCTAAGATTTAACCCTTTAATCCCAATAGTGACCAACAACAATCTTCTCCTAACAATGTCAATACATGATTAAGAAAAAAAGTTATGAGAATTATTAATAAAATGATCTCTTTAGGGAAACTGCTTTAATCTTCAAATGAATTATCTCAGCTTATTCTTTAAGGAAATGTACAGAATGTATGGATGTCAGTCCAAGGAATTTGTATGTTGATATTGAGTCTCAAAGGGCTAATTATTGACCCCTTCATTTGGATTAATCCTATCATGCAAAAAGCGGTGTGCAACAAATGCAGACTGCAGACTTGCAGCTGGCAGGTTAACAAGGTAAACATTATTGTAAACATTAATGTTTACCTCGTTTACCTGCCAGTTAGACCTCAGTTTCTTTAGCTTGTATATTTTTATTTTTAGAAAAATTGCCACCACAGTTGTATTAGATAAAGATGAAAATTTGTTATGATCAGGGTTGCAACGGCATCGGAGTTGTCATAGCAACGAAATGACGCTATTACCTATTTTACTTGCAGCAGTGTATCTCGGCACTGAGAACTGTTCTTCCAAAATCGTTCACGGGAGCTTTTTCTTCCAATAGCAACCTCGATGTTCGTGAAGTTTAAGCGAAATCTGTAATAGCGTTATTGAGATATTTTGGGATGAAGTTTTTATGATTAGAAACACAGCAAAAAATGGACAATATTGTTGTTTGGCCGTTATCTGTAGAAAATGAAGCGCTTTTGACATGCAATTTCACCTGATAGTAGTTTGAATCTTTTTAAAAACGTGTGTGAAGGATCACGGAGATAGCTCCAGCCGATTGCTAGAAAGAAGGGTTTTATTAGTATGTATCGAAGCGCTCTTTTTAGCGGTTTTGTAAACATTTTGGTCGTCTTCAAAAAATTAGCGAATAATTTTTAAACCGCTTCCGTAAGTTGCATGGAAGCGAGGCCTAAGGGCCCTCACACTTAAAATGGCGACGTAACAACAAGATTCTTGTAAGCAAAATAAGACAAGTGCTGCACCCACATAACATAATCGAAGTGAAAATCGGCCTGATCTCACCTATATACCAAAAAAGTTTCATCAGATCCTGAAGCAAGTAGAAGATGGGAAAAAGGAATATTGTTGTTCAGAGTATTTCGTACCAAACGACTACAGAATTAGTCTCGCCGGACATAGAAAGGTCGACTTAAAAACAGGAGGCATCCGTTGCTGTTTCTGCTTCGTCTTCAGCCTAATCAAATGTTAAAGAATAACGGGGACATAAGGAAAAGTATCCCATGAGAAAAAAAAGGTCAGAAGAATCGTCATTGAGTGATAAAGTACAAGCTGTTAATTTATAGGTCTTCCAGCGATCGAACAAATTGTTGAAGCGAAACGTTTAGAAGTGGAAATCCTTTAAAAAGGATTAAGGAAGAAGCAGTAGTTTTTCACGTTTGGTCTGGAACGCGTTTTGTAAAACCGAGATGATATTCATTTAGTCTACACTGGGTTTCGAGATTATGAAACTTTACTTTACGTTTAGCGTTTTGGAAGTATTATAGAACCAAGCGTTTCCCGTCTAACGTATTATAGCAGTGTGAGAGATGTCACTCAAGTGAATACTGACGACGTTTTCGAAAAAATAAATACACCTGGAAAAAATTTTTTCAAATTTTTACTTTTGGGGGGAAGGAAATGGATATAAGGTATAATATCACACACAATTAATAGTTAGTGTGCAAACATTAAATTTGTTACAGGTTGTGACATGACAGATTATAATAAGGAATTGTTCACATGTAGGATCAGAGTGAATAAAAGACCTGTGCTAACAATAACCCAAGCCGAC
Organism: Porites lutea; assembly: GCF_958299795.1. Classification (NCBI taxonomy): domain Eukaryota; kingdom Metazoa; phylum Cnidaria; class Anthozoa; order Scleractinia; family Poritidae; genus Porites; species Porites lutea. The sequence goes on from NC_133205.1 coordinate 7,999,425, forward strand.
TTGCTTGATTTACAAAAACTATCTTAACTTGAGGTCATACCACAGGCCAAACTTGAGCCTGGGGTATGCTAATTCTGGTAAAATGTATTGGTCAAAAAAGTTCTAAAGGTGTACTAAAGGTGTGTGATGACATAACGATCTGGTCGAGCGGAACCAATTGTACAGATATTCAAAACACTCTTAATAATAGTCTAGACAAGGCCAACAGTTGGTTTAAATTGAACAGGATGATACCAAACACAAAGAAGACCAAACACCTGCTAATTGGTTCTGTTCAAAAGTTAATCCATAGCAGCGAGACAATGGAAATTTATATCGATAACATCAAATTAGAGGAAGCGGCAGGGGAAAAGCTGCTCGGAGTTGTCATTGACTCAAACCTTTCATGGAACTTACACATTGACTATTTGATTAAAAAATTAAACTCTAGAGTATGTCTCCTTAAAAGAGCAAAGATTTATTTAACCTTTGCTTGCAGGAAAATGTTATATAATTGCTTGATAAGCTTTAAGGCCATGATTGACCGCTAATGTTCCACTATTCATCTACTTGGAATTCCCCATTTTCTTGACTAAGAAGTGCAGGGAACGTCATTCTCGCATTGATTTTTCATTTCATTGTTCCATGACATTTCATCCAATTTCCATTTAACTGCCAAGACATGGCAACTGCAGCCGCTCCTACCAGCGGGACATAATAAATCATACGCGGCTAGTCATAAGTTTGGGTTTTCCAACTGGGTTAACAATCCTACGTGCTTTATATTTGACACAATATTTTTTGTAGGAGGAACAACAAAAAGCCATGGCCTAACGTAAACAACGTCGTTATCAACGGGTTTAGATACTTCATGATCAAGATCATGTACAACATTTCCGCAATTGCATGCGTAGAGAGAGATTTTTTCAGTAATCTTGCCGCAATCCTTACGGTGACCTAGGGTATCGGTCAGTGACACTGGAGATGGGCCTGGTGAAGCCTTTGCCTGGATCAGGATCATAACCTTTATCTCTATTTTCAGACATAACATTAAGGTTCTTGTCTCTGTGGGCCGGGAAACAAATGAATTTATCGTATCTATCGGTCGGTTTGTAAAGTTATAAAATCATTTCACCTTAAACTTAACTTTCGTAAAGGACTTTCTTGTTACCGCCTTGGTTTATTCTTCTACATTTTTATCAGAATTTTACCTGGTTTACTTTTAACCTGCAAATTTTTAAGCTCCCGTTCTTTTTTCGGGTGTCAATTTGACCACTTCAATATTTACTTGCTAGGTCTTGAAACTTTTTTCGACAACCATTTGTTTTTACCGCCAGGCGCCGCAAAGGCCGAAGGGCCCTTAGGCCTCGCTTCCATGCAACTTCCGGTTTTTTCCTGAATCGGCGTATTCACGATAACGTCATTTTACTACAACTACCAGAATCCTTGAGTTTGTTGTTTTCTTGTGCAAGTTAAGGCTATTTTTCTTTAATCCTCAGCGGGATTGACAAATTTAAATAACAAAGCAAAACCTAAATGAATTCTGGTAGTTGTAGTAAAATATCGTCATTATGCAATTGTCCTTTTGAAAAATGAGTTTTCTTTGCATGACGCGTACAAAAAGTCATTTTCATATCAATAGCTTTGCACCCTCGTTTTGAAACAGAGGCTTAACTGCGTATCCCCAATAAGATCCCAGAAACTATTGCGGGACGCATTTCGGCTCCAGTTTCCTTCTCGTTTCTTAAGTGGCGAATTGCACTATTGGAGTGGTTTTGACGCAGCCAGGTAATACAATGCCAACACAGTCTCACGCTCATAACAAGCCCCGACTGGCCAACAGAACGTTTTCATATGACGTCATGTGATTCAAGTCCCCTATATATGGTTGCGTTCGATTGGGAAATCCGGAATCGAACGCAAAATCCGAAAATGGATTTCACCTTCGACAAATCCGTCCTCAGGGTGGATTTCAATTAAGAAATCCAAATCCGGATTTCATGGATTTCCCTTTTACCATTCGATTGGGAAATCCGGAAAAGGATTTGCAAAACTATTCTAGTGAACGGCGGTCTTCTTTTTGCTAATTATGCGTGCGCGTGCAAGAAACCGCTGTTCTTAAGGACAGTTGTTCATTTCCCAATCGAACAGGCTAAAGGAAATCCAAAAACAGATATCTCAGCGTTTAAATCCGTTTTCGGATTTCGCGTTCGATTTCAAATCCGAAATCCGGATTTTAAAATCTAAATCCAGATTTCCCAATCGAACGTACCCTTTGTGTCCCAGAACAATGAAACGATGGCCATTTTGGTGTACCAAACCATTCCTGTGGGAGATGAACATTTTTGCCATTTAAAACTTTCTTTGTTCCAATGAATTTTCATAGCTGATCACCACGTGATTGAAAAGTGCTCGTTCCTTTTGGGGGGGCCCCCTTCAGAAATTTGGAGGGGCTTTTGCATCCAATCAGGGCACGGCAAATTTGAGAAAAGATTATTGCTATTGCAAAATGGCATAATAAAGAGTATTTATTTACACATAGCAGTGCCCAAATCTACATTTGAATTGCGCCAGTCATCAGTAAGTAGAGGAAGAAAATTTTATTTTAGAGCCAGAGTGAACAACAACTTGAAATCTGAACGACATGGGTATCTTCTACCCTTAAACAGGTGAGACAATCTAGTTTTATGAACTTACTCTCCAAACTTGTGGCTTACTGTCTCGGCAGTTCGAGACTCGCTCATTTGTTTTTAGAGTAAAGGGTCAACTTCCGGCCTCGCGTCAATTTTTCCTCTTGGAAAAATGATTTTGATGATTATCAGCAGCAGATAACTGCAAAGATTTGTTCAATAACGATTTTCGTTCTAGAAAACGGCATTCGCTTCGATCAACGCATTCGCCTCGATCAACCCGACCCAAAACTTAGTGACCGTTCGGAGTTCATGAAAATAAATTGTAGTCACAAAACGGCGAACCAGATCACCTTCAGTCTCATAGAAGACCATCCATTTGGATGTTATTTACTTTCCCTTTGGTGACGTCTCCACTTATAAAAAGAACGAACAAGAACTGAAACTTGTTTACAGAGGGAAATATGCAAGTATTAAAAAAATACTATTTCGGCCGGCTTCACTTCCTGCCGAGTATATGTTTACAATCAGGGATTTTTCCCTGCCTTTGTCATTGAAAACCGTCTTGCATTAAGCTTGGAGTTCAGCTTGAAAAGGAATTTATTCGCTGGCTCTTGTCATGAACATAGTTATCGCACCGACTTCTATAATACCAGCTGGTCAAACCTTTCTCCAGTAAACGATTAGAATTTATTTTTGAGCTATTCACGGTGCCGGTGCCCGTTATATTAATATCAAGCGTTCTTGGAATTCTTTTTTCTCTATTAATGCAACCGACTGCTTTAGCCTATGCTTTAAAATGAAGGAATGCGTGGATACAGCTCTGTAGCCCGGGTGGGCGGGGGGGGGGGGGGTGGGGGACGGGGAGTACTCCCAGTACTCCCTATAATCGCCTATACGGGGAGGCTCTGCCCGACAGGGGCATCTTTTTCAGGCTTCAGGTATGGTCAAACCCCGTTAATTCCGAACACCAAAAGGGCCATAGAAAGTGTCCGTATTGAGTGGGTTGGATTTAGAGAAAATGTAAGGACTTTCTTTCCCGAGGGAAAAAGCAAACTGTCCGTAACAATGAGGTGTAAAGCGGTGTTTGACTGTATAAAAAAGGGTAGTGATTTCACTGGTTAAAGTATATATGAAAGGGTAGGGAAATCTGGCATTTCGATCTGTAAAAAGGCTCACAATTAAAAGGCTAACAGATGCATTTTTTGGCTGTAAAAAAAGTCGAGAAAAAGTTCTGGTTTTGTTATATATTCATATTTCAAAGACAGTGCATTTACTTTACAGTGCAGTTAAGAATGCAAAGTTCTAAACCAGGGTATGTGAAACGGGCACCATTTGTCAATAGAAGGTATACGAAAGGGGTACCTTTTCGGTCAAAATTGGTGTATAAAATGGTAAGAGGTTGGATCTCGGGGTTAAGCCTCCTAGAGTGAAACTTTCGTGAGTACCCCCCGGGCTCTGTAGCCGTCAACGCGGTTTAGGGTCGTTAAGGAAAAAGCTTCAGAACAATAACAATTACTAGACCACAGAATCACAATATTCCAATTATTGTTTCCAGTGTTGCCTGCTCAGGCAAGTTAAGGCATGGGTTGAAAGGCTAAAAAGACCCCACAGCAAATGCAAAGATCTTTTTAACAAAGTAAAGGGTTCCACATAAATCTCACTAAAATAGTTTTGGATATTCCTTGGACCATGACGTCACAAAATCTGTTTTCTCAAACGGGGCAACGCTGTTAAACTTCAGGTTAAAAATACTTGTCATCAAATTGTCAGCCAAACTGTCTGGATTGTCAATTAGCCTTGCTGGGTTGGTAAAAGTAGTTTTATTAAGAGTTATTAAAGTCTTTTATAAGTCACCTGACCTGTTTTTCTTTATTTCGTAATCATTGCCCTACTTAGGCATTCATGTAAGGCTATTTCATATTATCCAGGCCATAGGTAAAACACTGGTTCCTAAGAATATGTGCTGCTCTTTCATTTCCTTTCCCCCGTTTTAATTTGAACATTTTGACCGTAAACGATCATTTGCAGGTCACGTGACTAATATTTCAACAATGAATATGTCACATATTGTTAAGGCTACCGAGCTAAAACTGTTTGCCAAGTTTCATGACGACTGATCAAAACAATCAGTTTCAAATGCCACTTCGCCAAATTATGCACATTATGAGGTGACCCATGCCTTAACATGCCTAAGTGATAATTAATTTTTATAAAAATCACATTAGTTTATGTGAAGGTTTTACTCTAGTTATCCGTTTGTTGGTAAGATAGGATAGGACGCACTACTTGTAGTCTGGTCTATCTCATGGAATGTTCGCGTTGCAGCGAACAAAGGAAGTTCTTGGCTACTGATATTGGCTACTTTCGTGAGTACCCCCCGGGCTCTGTAGCTGTCAACACGATTTAGGGTCGTTTAGGAAAAAGCTTCAGAACAATAAAAATTACTAGACCACAGAATCACAATGTTCCAATTATTTTTTCCAGTGTTGCCTGCATGATAATTTTCATAAAAATCACATTAGTTTATGCGATTGAAGGTTTTACCCGAGTTATCCGTTTGTTAGTAAGATATGTGGAATGTTCGCGCTGCAGCGAATTAACAAAGGAAGTTCTTGGCTATTAGTATTGGCTTCTAGACTTGGATAGGTGAGGTCAGGGAAAAGGGAAAATGAAATCAATGGATAAATTGATCTTATTAGACATCGCACATCGCACTGTCCTTCAGCACCTCCTTCCGTTTAAAGGAGTTAAAGCAACAAATGCGGGTACAAAAATTGACGGTTGGCAAGTGTAAAAAAACAAAACCAGGCCTTACAGAACAAAAACTCACTCCTGGATATCTCTAATTCACCGTTTGCTCCTTGGGAAGATTCCCAATACCTTCTAATTATTTAAACAATAGAACTTATCTGCCAAAGTAGCAGTGATGCAGCAGTTTTTGAAAATGCATGATAATGACTTCTTTGCAAAAACGTTTCATAGCGATGTTGAATTCTAGGTTTGTGGAGGTGATAGAGAACTAAAACAAGGCTGCAAAAACTCTTATTATAAGGTCGTCAACGCATTGATGCTTGGGGAAGGTTTTGACCGTCATGATGTTTTGCATCAATTCCTATTACAGACGAACCTTTACACCGAGTGTATTTATCGGCAAGGACAATGGTCGTTGTGGAGAGGGGAACAATCAGAGAATGATGAAATGTTTAAATATGATATTGTGTTTCCGTAGAGCGATTCGCCCCATGTATACTTAAAGCTACGGCAAAACGGACAACAAAAACGTCGCGCATTTTACCTCCCACATTTAAACCTGTCTCGCAACAAATCAAGTTTTGCAAGCACGTTGCGTAAATATTGGATTCTGGTTGGAAAAAAATTACACGGGAGTCGCGCTATACAAGTTTTCCTTGGGCCGGTAAACGCGCAATTTGTACAGATTTTCTTGTAAAAAGTAGAACTACTCTCTGCTTTTAGTCCATCAGCTAGGGGGGTTGTATGGCTCACTTAAGGGGAACAAACGAAACTTGTATAATCTTAATATTTAAGTAAAAAACCATCACAAAAATGCATGATAGCAAGGATAGAACGGCAGCTTTAACTTTGTAAATTGAATTTTAAATTTGCCACTCAAAACAAACCTTTGATTCCCTCTTAAAAACACTGAGATATTATTTTAGCATTGCTAAGGTTAGGCAAGATATGATGACGTCATATATGACGTCACAGTGACCGCCTTTCCCTCATAGAATTAGTGTCAACTGATTTCTCAATCATCTAAATAAGAAAATTTCCATTGACATAAACTAAACATTGGAAGTGCTTCTTCTTCACAATGGAGATGGGAGAAAAAGGCAAAAAACTATATGTAACATTGGCCCGAAAATTTCCATGAAAATCTTGTTTCACCACCCACCTACCTTAAAATCTTTCATCCGAAAATCCTGAAAGCTTTCCCCAAATCTTTTCCCACCAAAATGAAGCCCACTAAATGCCCAGCAAGAGAAAATAAAATAAGGCAAGAGAAGCAAAAGACGAGTGGAGGAAAGAAACGAAAAGAAAAAGTCAAGACTGCTGTGTCACTTTTAATTTGCTTTCTGTGCATGCCCGAACTTCGCAAGCTGATATTTTGCATGTGGATTAGAACGCTGCGAAATGTACGTCCTGCAAACAGCTCTGTGGTAATGTTTAGTACTTTATAGCCGGACAACGACTAGAAAACCGCTCGACTGGCTTCAAAAAGCGTTTTTCAGCAAAATTCCTAGGGGCGAATGGGTTAAATCGGTTATTACAGTTTAACACTCTAGTGGGACATCTTTTGTTTACACAACTTTACATTGCCAAAGGGAAATTTCGACTTTGTCTAAAATGAGAATCACGCAAAGTTAGCCCATATAGATGTACTATTTGAAATTTACCTCCTGGCACTAGATTTACTATGGGGAGGTCAATGAGACTCAACATATGTAATTGCAACCTCTTTGATTTAGTTAAAGCCCGTCAAAAGTATGAAGTTGCATAAAAGCTGGAACCAATGAATTAAATACTGGTAAGAACTGCATACTGGGCTCGAAAAAAAGTCCCATCCAGTAGTCCTGGACGAGACGATTTTGTTGCTTGGCAATTATCTTTTAAAGTTTATACATGCAATGCATGGCCAAGGGTCCAAGTAAGTCATTCCCTAACAAAATCATTAACTAAGAGAAGCAAGAAATGGCCCCAGATAAGAAAAAATGTGAGAGCTGCTTGTCCTAAGAACATGCTTTAATCTACGTTTTTTCAAGTCCGGTTGTGATATCTTTATTCTGAGTTATTATGTCAAATATAATCACAATAATGTGTCATTTGTTTTTAGGGATTGGCCCATCCTCTCTGAAATCCACTTAATGTAAGACCATGGCTTCCACTTCACTACCCATTCAGGAGCATCACCAACCTGATATCCCCGGCAAAGTAAAAGTCACCATTTTGGCCTCGGAATGGGGGTCAAGTAAAGAAGCATTTTCTACCTTAAACAGAGAGCTTGCCATACAACTGGCTAAATTCCCAGAGGTGGAAATCACTTTCTTTTTGCCAAGATGCACGGAAGGGGAAAAGAATCACGCTCTTAGTCACAATGTGAAGGTTGTTGAAGCAATACCGCGTTCTGGGTGTGATGAACTGCAATGGCTATGCTTTCCACCTGACGATTTGCAAATTGATATAGTTGTCGGCCATGGAATTAAATACGGTTACCAGGCACAAGTTATTAGAAGATCTAAAAACTGTCAGTGGGTGCAAATGGTCCACACAGACCCAGAGGAACTAGGAATGTTTATGACCTATGACAAGCCAATTTCAAAGGGCGAAGAAAAGCGCAAGACTGAAGTGGAACTTTGTGAAATGGCAGATCTTGTTATAGGAGTTGGACCCAAGCTGAGTGAAGCCTTCCGCGCATATCTCCGTGGGTCTCAGGAAGTCAAACGTGTTCATGACTTCACACCAGGAGTTTTTGATGAGTTTGTTAGTGTAAAGCAAAGTCACGAGGAGCAAAAACATTGTAGTGTCTTGGTATATGGCCGCGGCGATGATGAAGACTTTGAATTAAAAGGAATTGACATCGCAGGAAAAGCTATTTCTAAACTGCGCGACACTCACCTCGTGTTTGCTGGCGCCCCAGATGGAAAGCACGAGGCAATAGCAAGTCGATTAAGTGAACAATTTGGTGTTCCCAGAAGGCGCTTGAAGGTAAGAGGCGTCCCAAGCCTGGAGGAGTTGAAACGCTCGTTCAACGAGATGGACCTTGCACTTATGCCGGCAAGAACTGAGGGCTTTGGGTTGACAGGACTTGAAGCCTTGTCAGCTGGTCTTCCTGTGCTTGTCAGCAAAAACTCAGGGTTTGGAGAAGCCCTGTCCAACCTACCATTTGGGTCATCATTTGTCATAGACTCAGATGATCCTAAGGTTTGGGCAGACGCCATCGAGGCCGTCTTGAATAAAGACAGGCAGAAACGTCTTAAGGAGGCTGAGATCTTGCGCACTTCCTATGGAAAGAAATTCAACTGGGCCAAGCAGAGCAGAGATCTTGTAGACAAGATGATAAGCATAGTTCACGGTATGGCGTTTCAAATTTGTTGTATATACATTGTAACATATAAAAATTGGTTTAAAAGTAAAGTTGGAATGAAGTACTGTGTATGACAGCCTCAAGAAAACTTTAAAGGACAACTACAAAACTATCATTGCCTGAAACAAATATCCAAAACTGTTATTCTTAACGCTTACAAGTCCACGAAATAGACGAAATCCTGGAAGACTCGTGAAGAACGAGGTCATTTATTTTGTACGAGTTTTGGATTTTCATCGTGTTACTGTAATTAGGTCTTCCTTTGCTTTGCAGCCAACTGTTGCGTACCATTTTGTGTACTGTGCTTTTATTGAGATATGGAGGTGTGATAACCTAATTACAAAGTTGTCTCTTTACTTCTTAACCTGAAGCCATAATAATAGTTAAAACGTATTCAATTTACCTGGTGGCTTAAGTAAAGGTGGGTAACTTTAGTAGAAACAATAGCGTTAGGAAATAAAATTGAAAAAAGCCAGTTGACAAAATGATCAGAGATTGTTTCATTGAATGGAATAACATAAGAAGAGTGGAAATATATTTCGGCAGTTTGATAATTTCTTGGAAGTAAGTAACGTTAGGCGTGAAGCATAATTTAATTGCAGATGCTCAGGAAGGAGGTAATTCCGTGGATTCCTGTGGCACACCTCGGTAAAAATCCGATTTGGTTTGTTTTTAACTTGTGGATTACGCGTAGCGCAGGGAACAAGTTATTGTGGGCACTGCGATGTGCAAATTTGTCACTCAGATGTAGACACCTTTCGTAAATCAGTCGGCTCCACACGAAAGCGCCCGATATCAAAACGACAACTGTCGTAGATCGTTCCCGTTCCGCGATGTGCTGATTTTGTACATTTCACAGGAGGCACGGGACGGTTGTTGTTGCAAATTAGAACTATGGCCAACTTTGAGACAGAAGTTTATGAACTTTTGACTCGGCCAGGCGATAAACATGACGCCGAAAAGATCAGCAATTGCTCTTCGACTCCCAAGCGAAGCTGGTCCAAGCTCACGATTCTGCCGTGATTCTCACGATGTTTTAACTTTTCACACGACAAGACTCCCAGTCTCATGGTTTTTAGTGAAATATCATTCTGAAATGAAATGTTTCTTTGTTCAATAAAAACGGAAATGTTTACTGTTGCTGAATCGTAAGTGATTCTCCTCATGCGTAAACGCCGAGAATCGCGAGGTGCAAGAGACTTTGTGGCGGTTTTGCGAGACACTTGTCGGCCATATATTCTTGAAAGGCGACGAAATGAGTTAAAGTACAGCTTTAACTGTCAAAACCATGCTTGTTTTCCTCGAATATATCTTTCAATTCTTCATTAATAACGCTCTACCGGCTTCAAACAGCGTCGACCGGCAGAATTTCATGGGCAAGAGTGTTAAGTATGATTAATTTAGAAGAACCTACTGAGTGTTGGTTGTCGTGGGGCAATGGATAATGCATTCACTCTATACTTCGATGGTTCCGGCTACGACTCTCGCCGATGGGAACTTTCTTTTCTTTTTTTGGTCCTTTTGTTTTGTTTTGTGTTTTTTTCGTAAAATATATTTTCATTTTTTGACAAACTTAAAATATACCGGTAGACTAATTGCAGGTTCATTATCTATTTTTATTTCTAAAATACAGCACAAGTTAGCCTTAGGCACCCTGATTCATGCGGTACGAACAAATTGCACAGCCAGCCAATAGGATTGCATAAAATCTTTATCGATTATTTCTTCTTCCAAGCCGACCAATGGGATTGTATAAAATCTTTATCGATTTTTAATCGATTTACTTCCTCTGAAGAACGTTTCAGAACGTTCCAAGCCAAATTTCACGCTTGTCAGTTTTCCACTCGGGGTTTAGGATGGCTTGTTAACTAGCAAAATCCTTCGGGATACTGGCAAGTTACGGGGAGCGACAGAGGCCAAATTATTTCCTTTTAGTTTGGATTTTTCCCCCTCATGATTCTTTTTTGTTTAGGTCTAGCTTTTTCTTAAGGTTTTAGTAGCGTCTGATCTCCAGTTATCTGGTTGGGGGGACGGGATTTCGGATAGATTTTTCTAGTCGGAGTTCGCCAGTTTTTGCCGAGCAGAGCTAGAGTTCAGACGTTTTTCTTTCTTAGGGGAAACACCTTGACGATGGGAGGTTAAATGGCGTAAATTTCAACACGTTCCCTTTACGATTGGCGGTGAATCGAAATCGCGAAAATATTGTCCTAGTCGATCGACTACTTGCTTTCGACATGGGCTGGACTTCTGGATGGGACACGGATCCCGACCTTAGGGAACTTATTATACCTTGGAATCATGGATAACCATTGGAACTTATTTAACTTTGAGACCTTGGAAACACATTGCAATTAATTTCAACCGGATCAAGAGCATCTTGGAATATTAAACTAATCATCTCGGATTAAAACATTCATTGGAACTTTAATTAACTTTGAAACCAGCGAATCGTATAACCGGATCAACCGAATCTTTAACTATTACAAGTGCATTATGTTCAACCGGATTTGTCATTTGTTAAAGCATTTAAAAGTTCAGTATATATTGTAAACCCCTGGTTTAAATATTGTATTTGTGAAAACCTAGAAAAATAAACAGGCTGAGACAGATTCAGCCGGGAAAAAAAGGTAAGTGCTTAATTGCTTAAAACTTGAATCAAGCCATTACCACTTCTCACACCTTTCAAGTTAATCGCTATAATGAAAGGTGTTCGCTATTAGTTTGAAGTTTTACGTCGATGTATTCGAGAATACTATGAGGCAACCATGTAACGCAATCGCAGTCCACCGTGGTCAACGACCGAGACATGAAGCGACAATTTCTTTAGCCAATAAACGGTTCTGATCTCCATTTAGAGAATGAAAAGTTTACAAGTATTTTTTGTCTACAATTTGCGTTTTAACTCCTTAAGATTATACTTAATTGAATGTTTTGTTCTGTTCCATTAACCTAAAACTGCAATGTCTATTTCTCTTTGAAAAACTTACTACCAAGATATGAAGTATCTTTATACACTACACAAACTATTTCCTGTTCAGTTTAATAAAAGCATTATGTTCTCCATTACTTGTTTCCGTGAACATTCCAATTGAAGTTACGCGGGTAGACCTTTTTTTGATGCAAAATAATTTCTTTTTCTTATCCAAATCGTGCTACGAAAATAACTACATAGCGATAGATCAAAGCAAGGTCACCTCTATCCTTACGACCACTGACAACGATAAATTCAGTCATGAGCACGTTAAACCAAACCATACATCAGTGTAACCTATACTCATCGATACTCATAACATGACACATCTTTCCGATTTCCCTAATTTTCCCAAATTCAGATAGAACACCATTATGCTTGCATAGACCAATGCATCCCACAGGAGCGGTTTTAGGTGTCTTGTTTCTTAATTTTTTTCGTAAACAATTTGCGTTCTTTCACGTACAGACTGTTTAAGGGGGCAAAGACCAACATCTTCACGTGCAACTCAGTCCCTCGCGTACGAACGACGAAAGGGGCAAAGTCCAACACTTTCTCGTACAAACTGTGTGACTGTACATCTCATGCAGACTAAATCGATTTTGAGAAAAAAAAGAAACGATTGTTTTGCATTCTATTGCTGGCTTAATGTTGATCAACGACCAATTCTTCATACTCGCTCCAATAAACTTTTCCGCCAAGTCCTGTTCGTTAGCTGGAAAACTTCTGCGTAACAACAAACATTATTGTGAGTTAAAACCATTGTTTAGTTGCAAAATTCCGTTTTGAGAATATAAATCACCTCGAAGACTAACGAACATGCGAAATTCTGCAGGCAAATTTAAAAGAGAGAGTTCTTGTTTGCCATTACATTCTGCAAATTCTATTTTTCAGTAAAAGTGTAGCATGCGAGCCGACTACTAAACAGGCAGTGTTGTCTTGAAGGACGAGGGTTGATTTGCATGCCACCCAACTCCACACATAACAATATTCTGTTGCTAATATTTGTGATCATAGTTGATCATCATGATGGCGGTGTCTAGGATAATGATTTTAGAGAGATTAAGAATCAGTTGTAGGGCAAATGGCAGACATCACATTCAAGTGAACCATTTCTCATAAAAGGAAATGAAAAATAATAAAAAAGTTGCGTCCGACGTTTGAAGAACACAATTCATAATCTTGGGTTCCTTTGCTACTAATTATAAGCGATGATCTTTTTCGACGTTCCTGCCCCTTTTCGGTGCCTTCAAGGTTTGGTTTTTGCCATCTGAACACTCCTCTATACTAGAATAAGTATTAATTTTATTTCCGGCTTTTCTCGTGAGCTCTTCGTTGATTACTACTCGCTTTCACGGCAAAACTAAATGACACGTGTCTCCGGCCGCCATGAATCAAGCACACACCAACGAACACAATAATTTTTGGAGCCACTTAGTTTATCTTGTGTTTTCGGTGGTGTTTCAACAAATTAAGACCGGAATTGTAGCGTGAAACTGCTAATTTTAATAATGAAAAGTATACTACAAGTTAAGAAAAAACTTGGCAAGGTGGTACAAATTGACGTTTGTCGTCTTCCTCAAACGTGATTCTAAATCTCATTTTCATTCAATGTTTTAGCGCAAAAGTAAGTACGTAATGTACGTAGTCTTCTTTAGTTACACAGCGGACAAAATAGCAGCTAAAAAATCTTTAGAATATGGCTGCAATATGCTGGCCATTGGATCTTAAAATGCTCCTAATACTTTAATTAAAAGTGAGCTACAATTATTGAATTTCCTGCAAATTCATTGGCTCACCGCAGCTTATACTTAAAGTGTACATTATTTTCATATGGAATCTATCTTGTATTTGGTAAATAATCTGTTACGAAGTTGACATAGAAAGAACAGCTAGTTAGTCACTCTAATTAGTGGCCAAAGTCAAAATTCGAAAAAAACTAAAAATTTCATTTTATAAAATTGCTGAAAATAAATAGTACCACGTGACAGTACTGCCAAAGACGTTCTATTTTAGTGGTCACACATAGGATTTTGTCCACAGACTCAAAAGTTAGAACTGCACACTAAATAAATAGTACCCCGGCATGTGAAACTACTCCCGCAGAGCCTTCATTTGGATAGTCGGGCACCGTAGGATTTCATCCACAGAATCCAAAGTTAGGCCCTCCTTGTAAGAGTCTTTTATTTTCTCTGGGAGTGTAAGGATTTATAGCAATTATTTTTCTATTTAATCTTAGCCTAGAATTATCAAATTAGATTGTCCTTAAGATCTGTTACCCTAATTACTCAACCACAGTTGTCTTTTCCTTGCCTGCGTCGCAGACGCTCTAAACTGTCATTCAAATGGTTCACGAGTGCGTGGGCCGGCTGCAACGCAGGCTATCTTTTCCGTGAGATAATTCCGTGTGAAAGCACCATCATCATGACGAAGAAAGGATGCACCTTCAACACACTAAGAGTCGCTCTACTAATAGGCAAAGCCACTGCCATTTGTCATTTAAAAGAGAAGTTAAAAATCATATCAGCTCCTAGACCAACCGATAAAGGCGAGGAGCTCATCACTACGGGTTTTCCAGTGGCTACTAATAAGTATCATACTGCGTTAGATTTACCGTCTATTTTAACATGGTTTCTTTTCCCGTAAAAATGCAAAAATCACCTTTCAGTAATCTCCAATCAGTTAAACTTTCTTCGCTTGTCACTTCTTGTATCTCATCCACTACGGTACCCTGTTGGAAATCATACTCGGCTCTGATGAGGTTTGAAAGAATTTGTCGAGCCGTTCTAGAGATATATAGAAAAGCGTTAAAGTCAAAATTTAGAATAAAGTTGCACTTAGACAGGTTGTGAGAAAACAGGCTAGTTTTCAGGATCGCGAGAAAGTAAATATACAAAAATTTTATAAGAAGCGAAATATTGTATTAGTTTAAGCAGCATTCTGACGCTACTTAAGATTAATTTGAGTTATTTAGAACTTTTTTACTTTTTTTTATCACGGTTATTGAAAATATAAGGTTTGAAAGATATTTATACTTTATTTGAATTCGAACATACAGAATTTTTTACTTCTCATGGAGGTTATTTGCTTATTGTCACACTTTAAGTTCCTGGTGTGGGCTTAAGTGGCAGGTATAGATAGCGCAAAATTCGGCTTTTATCGATTTCAAAGTTTTTTCGTTTATTGTTGTCATAGTGATATCGATTTTACTTAAAACTGCATTTTGACAATGTTCAGTTCATAGTCAATCACAGGTGAAAATTTCGTAGCGATCGGACAAGGATAAAATCACTTTTAAGCCGATTGAAAAATATCGGTTTGGTCTCCGAAACACCTAAAACACCTTGTATCGAAACACCTTAAATATGTTATCGAGTGTCCTAGGTCTGCCCTTAGAGGAAACAAAGAATACCTTGTAGTAAAAATTACTATCGGGTTTTGTGAAGTATAAATGTTAAGGCTGATTTGCACGTAACAGTTCGTCCGGGCCTGATAAGAAAATGTAAGCTTGCGGCGAACATAAAAATCAGCCTGATTTTAAAATCAGCCTGATTTTTCATTTTGAATAAATTTTTACAATAGGCGGGGTGGCCGAGCGGTTAGAACGCTGGACAAGTAATTCGGAGGCTCCGTGTTCAACTCCCGCCCTGACTCCTAGCTGGAATTGGCCATTTCGGAGTTGTGTAGGGAACTGGGGCGAGTTTCAAATTTAAACTAATCGATAAAGTGACACCACCATATAAAAGGTCGTGTTAAGATTTGTTATTTGACCAAGTCTGGTGCTCTAAAATTGAACAGGTTTCATTTAAATCTGTTATGACTCTTGAAACATGGTTAAAGATCCATACAAACGTCTGTAATTTGTGACACTGCGTCCCCCAAAACCACATAAACCTTTTAAAATATTTTTCCCTTTTTCTGTTAAGCTGTAAAATTCGTCATAAATCTACTACTTGGAAGGAACTAATTCGGAAAATCACTATGTTTGCCCATTTTCAGGAATATCACAGAAATCGTGAGTTTATATGGTTTGGGGGGACGCTGTCACAAAATTACAGACGTTTGTATGTAACTTTACCCATGTTTCAAGAATCATAACTTGAACCATGTTTGTACACCAAACCTGGTCAAATAACCAATCTCAACATCACCAATCTCACCCGGACGATCAAACTCAACCTACTTTTGAAATGACACCTGGGTTCAAACCTTTCACATGATGGTGGGGTCGGTTTACCGATTAGTTTAAATTTGAAACTCGCCCCAGTTTCCTACGCAACTCCGAAATGGCTTAATCGGTAGTCCCGAGTTGAAATCCTTGGCCCATTTGTTAAGTAGCCATCTGGTTCGCCTCCTACCAGCTTGGATCCTTAACCATGTATTGTTATTATTATTATTATAATTATAATTATAATTATTATTATTATTATTATTATTTTAGGTCTTCCCCTTTAGACCGAAAGATCCACCCTAAAAATCGTGACCTGTAAACTGGCCACCACCTAAGGGTATCGTGAATTAAAAGTAGAGGCTAACTAATAGCTTCGCAGTGTGGTTTGGTTTCAAGCGCAAAGGCTAGTTCTCTGCCAGAAAGTGAGCTTGTGTTTTTAACACAATAATAACGTTTGACAAATTGATCTTTTCTTGTATTTATTAGTTATTGATGATATTGAGCTTTTCACAAACATGCGAACTCTAAAGTTGAAAAGCCGTCTCCACAATTGCGTATTTCGCTGCCGTCAATCATAATTACCATCACAAGCAACGAATCTTGAAACACAGAAACACACTCACAAAAAGAAAGAAATCCATCAATCACAGATTACAAACCATGACCTTTTGAACCCATTTAAGTAAAATTTTGTTTCCTAAGAGGACCGCTAAGATGATTGATGGCAGCGAAAACCCCAAACGTCAGTTGGCTTTTGAACTTCAGAAGTTCGTGTGTTTTTGAAAAGCGCGGTAATAATTACTAACAGGTAAAAATATATTTTCATTCTTAGAAAACGAATCTCCTGCACCAGTAGAAAAAGAGTATCCAGACTCAAGAGGTATTGCTAATTTCCTTTAACTCAGTAAATTATAAAATTAACCTGTTCACCCCTCAACCACGTGTATAAACTGCCTGTGTCAAAAGCCGCTTTCAGTAACACCCGGTGAAGGGAGGTTGAAGAGTAATATATAACAATTATTCACCGGAGTGGAGGTGGCTAGTGGTGATCTTTACCGAGGCCGCGAAGCGCCGAGTTAAATATCCACCACTAGTTACCGACACTGAGGTGAATAATTGTTTTAGCATATACTAAAATAGTGAGACAATTGAACTAAAAAATGATGATTTTTAACTCATTTACTGTTGCCAACGACTACAATTTTAGCGTGCAATGACCGAACGGCCGCGCTCGTCGCTTTTTCTTGCCGACAAATAAAACCTTTGAAGACATTTGTTAAGCTCTTGCGGGGAAATTTTTTTAAAAGGATTTGTGAATTCTTTTTGTATTCAAAATCATTCTGTAAAAAGATTATTAAATTAAGTTTTAAGCTTATTTATGAACAAGTCAACTAAATAAAGTAACGCAAGACTTAAGCTTAATTTGCATTTGTAAACAAAAAACTTTTTCACCTGTTTTATCGATAAATTCAAGTCAAAAAGACAAAGCTTTAGCTATTAAACTTCCAAAACGAACTTCGTCCCCTTTTTCGTGTATTTCGG
This sequence comes from Porites lutea, assembly GCF_958299795.1. Classification (NCBI taxonomy): domain Eukaryota; kingdom Metazoa; phylum Cnidaria; class Anthozoa; order Scleractinia; family Poritidae; genus Porites; species Porites lutea. Next base: position 8,016,824 of record NC_133205.1, read on the forward strand.
GAACAGCTTGTTTGATTAGTTGTGAAATTTCTTTGTTTGTTAAGCAGCAAACCGGGAAGGCATTTTGCTCGCAACTTTCGCGAGTTTGGCGCTCGCTCGCTCGGAGGAACTGGAGGTGAATCAGTGAATAGTGCAGGATATTCACTGACTGAGTAGCCAATCGGAGCTCGCGAAAAACACTATCCACTGTTTTAGTATATACTAAATAGATTTAGCCAAGGCCAAAAGCGAAACTCTCGAGGGATCTTTTAAGAAATGTCTTTCTCAAGTAATTTAACTTTGTATTTGGGATATGTGAGTAGTGCAGAAGCGTATACCATAAATCCTCTATTAAGCCCCCCCCCCTCTCAAATAAGCCCCCCCTTTTCAGAGGAGGAAAGTTAATAAGCCCCCTCTCTCTATTAAGCCCCCCCCTCCCCCAATCCCTATTTTCCACAAAAAAATTAACGATTAACGTGGACTGATTAGTCGTGGTTTATTCAGGCTGGAAGCTCATATTGTTTTTGGTCTTCGGCCGCTTGACCTCCAACTTCATATGCTTAACTTTCTCAACTTTGCGCTCTAGTTCTCTGTGGAGAATTGTCACCATTTAAAAATGTAAATATAAGAGGAGTTTTCCAGAGATTTTCGTTTGTAAGTTGTGTACGACAAATCATATACAAGTAACCATTCTCATAAAAATTGCCGAAGAACATGAGGCCGAAAGCACATTTTTGAAGAATAAGAATTTTGTTTTTGTTACTTTTAGCCTCTCACAAGTGAATTAAATACTTTTCACAGTGACTTTAATTGTACAACGCGCAAGTCTACTCTGTCTCATACAACGGTATTTTTGCTACAGGTTATGCGTTTCGCTAAATTAAATAAGCTCCCCTCTCTTTTAAGCCCCCCCCTCTCTCTACTAAGCCTCCCCTCAAAAGTGCTTGAAAAAAATAAGCCCCCCGGGGGCTTAATACAGGATTTACGGTATTTTAGGGTTGGTTGAGTTGTGTGAAGTGGAAGGCGTGGAGTTGTATTGGACGTGGATTGGTAAGATAATGGCTTTAGTTTGTTAATCAGTAAAACTGGTTTCTCGTAGAATACGATATGAAGTAACGAAAAAAATTTTGGAAGGTAAAAGTGATTTTAGGTGTTGCAATGAGGTAGCTGTGGGAGTGTTAATTTGGTTATGAAGGGAAAGTGTAAATAGTGTAGTTTTTTTTATTAAAGAAGTAAGTATATATGGCAAATTTATGGTATGTAATACTTTAATGAATTCACTGTTGTCGTTGCGACAAGAAAAACAATTACGAAATGTATGTTCCACATAGGAAAAAAAAAAGTAGACTTAAACCTCGGCATTCTCGGAAGGACCTTCCTGTAACACACACCGAATTTTCATGCACAAAACGAATGCTCTTTTATTGACAGCTTAAATTCAACCCACAATGACATTAACAGTTATGAATTGAAGGTATTCACACTTGACAGCTGACTGAAAAGATCTGATAAATCATTCCGATACTGACTTATGTGTTTCTGCTAGTATTACAAGCTTTATAGAATTAGGAGAAAGTTTTGCTGTATTACGAACCGGGCGGGGGGTACTTCCTTATCAGAGGCTAGTGAGGATGTGTGCTGGATTGGGTCGCATTTTCACGACTGCATTGACTTTAATGGGGGTACATTTTCAATAGAGTTACTGGTCAAGAATGAGGTCGCACATTTTCGGATTTTTGGGGTAAGAAAGTTCTTCATATTTACGGTTAGCAAACGTACCAGAATGTTTGTATTGAAGGTGAAAAGTAAAGTATTCTTCGTGCAATTAAAAAAAAAAAATGGGTCCGTTCATTTTAGGATGACCTATTTAAAGGATTGATAAGGTACATACATAAATAGAAAGTGACTAAGTTGGGATCGTGAAAGTTCTATATTTGCCCAAAAATTGACTAAGATGGGGTCTATAATTGGCCACAAAATAGACTATAATTGGCTAGGGGCTCTGAGAGGCCAACGATACATACCCAGCAAAAATTAACCCAAGTACCCCCCCCCCCCCCCCCCACCCAGGACTAAAAACCACTGTCCGCCATCTTGGTTCAGCCACGTGCTTTCCATAGACATGTATAACAAACATAATGAGTAATCATCAGTAAAATAGCCTGCGAGCAAGCTCTCCACTTGGGGCTTCGCCGCTCGCTCGCCCAAATAGGAGAGCTTGCTCGCAGGCTATCAGTACAATAAACGTGGCCACTTTTGACAAAAAAAAATTGTATTGGAGAATCTGCGTGGAATATTTCTGTTTAGTATGTACTAAAACAGTAGATAGTGTTTTTCGCGCGCTCTGATTGGCTACTCAATCCGTGAATATCCTGCACTATTCACTGATTCACCTCCAATTTTCTAAGCCAGCGACGCCAAACTCGCGTAGGTTGCGAGCAAAATGCTTTCCCGGTTTGCTGCCGTAACAAACTAGGAAATTTCACAACTAATCAAGCAAGCTATTTCCGAAATACATGAAGAAGGTGACGAAGTTCGGTTTGGAAGTTTTAACAGGTAAAGCTTTGTCTTTTTTACTTGAATAGTTATCGATAAAACCGGTGAAAAAGTTGTTCGTTTGTTGCGTTACTTTATTTAGTTGACTTGTTCATAAATAAGTTTAAAACTAAATTTAATAATCTTTTTTACAGAATTATTTTGAATACAAACAGAATTCACAACTCCTTGAAGACACTTCCCCGCAAGAGCTAACAAACGCCTTCAAAAGTTTTATTTGACGCTGAGAAAAAGCGACGACCGCGGCCGTTCGGTCATCGCGCGCCAAAATTGTAATCGTTGGCAACAGTAAATGAGTTAAAAATCATTGTTTTGTGCTCAATTATCTCACTGCTTTAGTATATACTAAAACAATTATTCACCTCAGTGTCGGGGGCTAGTATTGCATATTTACCTCGCCGCTTCGCGGCCTCGGTAAATACCCAATACTAGCCACCTCCACTTCGGTGAATAATTGTTATCTATTCGTTCGGAATTATTCTTAACCTACTTAATGAGCGGACAATATTATTCTTTTGATGGGAGGAAGCTTTCAACCCATATTTCAAATCGCGAAAACAGGGCATTTTTCAAAAACATTTTTAGATCGATCGTTGCGTCCCAAAGGACGCAAGCCGTGAATTATTCTGTGTCCTTGAGAATTTTTATGCGTCAGGGACGCGGGACGCAGGACGCACGGTACCAATATCACTGCATCCAGAGAGTCGGACTGTGAGGGAAGGATCAAGAAGTTACGATGAGTTATGATAAGTTATGATATTAAGCAGCATTCTGATGCTACTTAAGATTAATTTGAGTTATTTAGAACTTTTTTACTAAACAATTTATCACGGCTATTGAAAATTTAAGGTTTGAAATATATTAACCCTTTATTTGAATTCAAACATACAGAATTTGTTACTTTTCACGGAGATTATTTACTTATTGTCACACTTTTGCTTAGCTACATAATTCCCGAAATATGGCCTAAAATTCTTTTCAGAATTTCCCGAACAGCTCTAAAATTCTAGTTTTAGAAATGTCTAAAATTCTCCCAAAACTCTAAAATTCCCGAAAATTCTCAAAAACTTTCGTTTGTTGACATTGATATAACAAAATCGTAAAACATCGTTTGTTACCAATGTTTGAAGGTTCCAGGAAACATCATTTTACATCTGTTTCTATATGAATTTATCTTTTTTTTTCAAACGAATGTCCCATAGACAGTGCTCTAGAAACTGCTGTAGCATGTGAGCGGACTCAGCCCTCTCCTGGTCGATAGGAATACAAAAAACGTTTTGTCAACGTTTTTGCCCGTGAAATGTTGCCAAAATGTAGGGTGAATGTTCAAATTGCTCTAAAATTCTCGAATTTGTCAATTTTTTTCTAAAATTCCCGAGATTTTCAAAAATTCTTTTGGATGTCTAAAATTCCCTCCAAAATTCGGGAATTATGTAGCTAAGCCCACTTTAAGTTTCTGGTGCCGGCTTTTCATTGGTAGGTCTAGATCGCGCAAAATTCGGCTTTTATTGATTTCAAAGTTTTTCGTTTATTGTTGTCATAGTGATATCGATTTTACCTAAAACTGCATTTTGACAAACTTTAATTCATAGTCAATCACTGGTAAATATTTCGTAGCCATCGGACAAGGATCACTTGTAAGGCGAATAACTGTATCGAAACACCTTGAATAAGTTATTGAGTGTCCTAGGTCTGCTCCCCGAGGAAACAAAGGTTTTGTGAAGTATAATTGCTACGGCTGATTTGCACGTAACAGTTTGTCCGGGCCCGATAAGAAAGTGTAAGCTTGCGACGAACGTAAAAATCGGCCTGATTTTTCATTTTGAATAAATTTTTACAGTAGGCGGCTTGGCGCTTGTTAGGTAGCCGTCTGGTTCGCCTCCTACCAGTTGAGATTCTTAACCATGAATTATTATTATAATTGTTGTTGTTATTTTAGGTCTTCTTCTTTAGACATCACGATCCACCCTAAAAATCGTGACCTGTAAACTGGCCGGCCGCCCCTAAGGGTATCGTGAATTAAAAGTAGAGGCTAACTAATAACGTAACTTCGCAGTGGGGTTTGGTTTCAAGCGCATAGGCTAGTTCTCTGCAAGAAAGTGAGCTTGTGTTTATAGCACAATAATAACCTTTTCACAAATTGATCTTTTCTTGTATTTACTTTTTGATGATAATTGATAATTACAGGTAAAAATAAATTTTACACACTAATAATTTTTTTCATTTTTAGAAAACAAACCTGTTTTCCGGCGTTCACCTGCACCAGTGGAAAACGAGCTTCCAGGCTTAGGAGGTATTTCTATTTCCCTTTAAGGTGACTCGACCCAGTTTTTTTTGGGGGGGTACCATCCTACTTTGAAGCTCTCTGGTATCCCCACCTTTACTTTTATCGTAAGTCTAACACATAGAATGGATAACATATAGATCAATCTACAATATAACATAAAATTTTTGGCGATCGGAGTAAATGTCACGTGGTTATAATGCCACGCCCCTTTGAGGTCTGAGTCGAAAATCTGCTGTTGCCGGCATTTTTTCGTGAAAATCTCTCGGCTACACATAGTGCGCATTAGTGCCTTGCGCTGAACAGAGTTTCACCAAAATCGCAAAGACCCAATTCGAGAAATTTAGCGGTTTCCAAATTTAGGTCATAATTTATGCGAAAATGATAAGCAAACTTTACACGGATTATATCTAATAAACTATGAGATTCATCTCTGTATTTTGGGCATCGTTATAACAGATGGGTCCTTGGAAGTCAGCAAAACAATTTAGGGCCTTGTAAATGCGCGCGATTTTGAGCAAAGCAAACATTTAGAAATTATAGTTTTCGCTATTTGTTGACGTTTGTCAGCGTTTAAGAGTCAATCTCAGGAAAAAAGCATTTCCTTAAAAATTCGTAGTTTTTTTTTCCTTCAAATTTTTTCAGGGCCACAATTGATTAACTAACAACCCGGACTCTGAATTTCATGGTCATTGAAAAACTGTGACATTATCTCCTATAAGCCCAAACTTGAGTAAACATTGAAGATTTTTAGCGTTTTGGCTGAGTTTGTGCTTTGGGAGTTGTCTATTGTTTCTAGTCTGTCATTACACAGCATTCTTGTTCAGCACGCGTGCAATGACCGGGCTTGGCTGACTTCCGAAAATGATAATTGGTACAGTGAGACAGGCCATCGCGTGATACATAGAGGTTTAAATCACAACTTTTAATCAATTCTCGTGCTTCTTGTGCCTTTGCAAAAAAATCAAGAAGTGCTACACACTAAATCTACTTACTATTAAAAAAATATCATTTTTTCATAGGTTTAATGCAAGCCAATAATTAAACCAACTCGTGACGGGAATCCCTTCTATTTTCTTATACTAAATTATCATATCTCGGTGAGCATTCGGAAGAATTAAGCAGATGGAGGATGGTGTTATCTACCGAGGCCGGAGGCCGAGGTGGATAACCTCCGAGATCTTCTTAATTCTTCATGTCCTACGAAAGCCGAATTCGTTAATTGTTTTATTATTCATTCATAGCTAAAACATGCTTACCTGCATCGATGTTAAGTTCATCTTCGATAGTGTACGTTTAGGTTTGTCCAGCTCCACAATATTCTCCAAATAGCAGATGTGGCCCTCCGAGTTGTTTTCTTGCTGTTTTTGCCATGTTTTTAGTTATTATTTCGCCTAGTTCCAGCTGTAGTTCTTACTCTTGAAACGAGTGAGATGTCCGCCATTTTTTTTTTTCACAACCAAAACAACTCAACCTCGTCCCCAGGTCTTCTTTGGTAACGGTGCCTTAACCCGTAGAAGGCTGCATTTTTGACGTCATTTCCTCGTTAAACACAAAATTCTTCCAAATTTGGTCATCAGTAACTGGTTATGTTAAATTATGCGTGTGCTTTTAGCCAATCAGAATTAGGAAAATATTTTGAATGAATAATAAAATGCATTAATTATAGAAACCCTTATCCACATTGGATAAGAAATTTTCTAGAGACTAGGAATATTTACAACAAACGGAGTTAAATTCGGCACCGTTTTATCCCACGTCTGAATCAATTGCCGTATTTAATTACTTTCGTCGACTAAAATAGGTTTTCGGCACCCATAAGAAATTCCACGTTTCAAAGGAGCCTAACATTACATAAGTTTCAGCTTACTGGTTTGTAGGCTGTTATTAAGTTGTTGTTTTCTTTTCAGTATGAGAAATTCGTATCTCTCTTTGAAAATCCATTTTATTAATCGGCTTGTGCCGCGACTTAAGAATAGCTGTAATAGTTGATTTTACTTTCTCTTTGACATGATTTGTTTGTCACTGGACATAATTTGTGTACTGTATCAAAAAGAGCGATCAATTTTCATCCATCCATTTCAATAAAAGCAAATGGAATCACTTCTCACCATAGCGGACAACCTCGAACCGTGACCGCCCTATAAATATGCCGCACTGAAGAAAGACGAAAAAGCTAACCCTTAAATTTCTGATCAAATTATTTTAAGGTTTAAACTCGAAGCTTCCTGTAGTGTAAAATAACTATAATTTACTTTACCGTCTTTCTTAAAGAAATTTTAGGTCTCTTAGCTTACGAAGGAACCACCTTCGTGCCAACCTTTCAAGTTAAGGCTAGACTGTAAGTAAATTTTATTGCCGTACGGAAAAATAATTTTCTCGTTTTTTTTTGTTTTGTTTTGTGGACAAAATCTTTGCTGTAACGATTCTGAATGTCATTCCTTAAACTGAAAGGACGTTTCAGTCACGAATGTTAACGTCTTTGAGAAATAGCAGTCAAGTTACCAGTTTTTCTTTAGCCTGCTTCAGTTTTAAATAGTGTCCCGAGTTTCTTTTCGCCTAAATGCCCTTTTTAGTTGCCGTTTGTACTAAAGGATTCGCTTATTTGCTTTGCTGACCGCGGGGAAGAGGAATAAGACTCCTGGTATGTGGGCGGAGATTTTTTTAATTTTCATTTTTTTTCGGAAAAGTTTTTTTTACCCACGACATTCACCCACACCCACATGTGCACCCATGACAAACGAAATTTAGCTACACTCACAATTAAGTATGACCAGTAAAAGATACGAAGTGTAAAGTCCATAGTGAAACCAACACCTGTCATTTAATATTTTCACATTGTCATGGGTCCCTTTGTTAAACTGAATCTTCCACATAGCATTTAGAGATTAAAGTATTATCTTAGCGACAATGGTCATTTAAAAATAATTACTGCCTTATTTTCGGTGTGTTGAAATGAAGTGGTGGTTGTGAAAGTCTTATCAATAGTCGAAAAGATACTTGTACTTATTTTAACCCATTCGACCCTGGGGATTTTGCCGAAAAACGCGTTTTGAAGCTAGTCGAGTGGTTTTCTGGTCATTGTCGTGCTATAAAGGGCTAAAAATTACTACAAAGACGTTTACGGGTCGTGCACTTCGCAGCCTTCTGATCCAGATGCAAAATATTAGCTTGCGAAGTTCGGGCATGCACAGAAAGCAAAATTTCGAGATAGTTTTTGGGTTTAAAAGTGACACACCAGTCTTGACTTTTACTTTTCGCTTTCTCTCCTCCCCTCTTTTTTGCTTTTCTTGCCTCTCTTGCTGGGCATTTAGTAGGCTTCGTTTTGGTGGGAAAACGTTTTAGGAAAGCTTGTAGGATCTTAGGAGCAGGTGAGAGGAAAGGTAGGTGGGCAGTGGAGCAAGATTTTCATGGAAATTTTCATGTCAATGTTTCATGGTTTTTGCCTTTTTCTCCGGTGTCCTTGCCTGAATTGTGCCCATTTTGGTGTGGTTCGACAGATCTCTTCACTCTACACAAGTTAGCGGACAAAAACTGTCCTTGACGGTTAAAACTGATGACGTCACAAGCGGTAGAAAGGACGTGGATCCGCACGGGCGGCTCAGGGGCGAATCGGTTAAGCGTTGTTAGGCTTTCTATGTAGGATTCTTTTTGGCTTATTTTTGATAATATTTGTATGTAGAGAGTATGGATAAGGCCAAAAGTTCATTTAGTATAGAGAAAGGGGTGTGAAGATACTGAGGGGGCGGGGGGAAAGTCTGAAATTTTGTGTGTGTGTGCAAGAGGGCTTTGAAAAATCGGTGAGGTCAAAGGGAGGGCGTAAAATCTGGCTGTGAACTAACGGCCTGATTACATGAGCCGGGCTAACTCGCTTTGCAGAGATCCCGGCATCTTAGTTATACTCAACAAAAATCAACTTTGCGATTATATGACAACCGAGCCAGCCTCGTTTGCTGGGATCCCAGTATTGTGATGCCGGCATCCCGGGTGGAAAGTAATCACGCTTGCCGGGCGGTCCGGCGAATGAACCAAGCGAGAAACAGGACAGCGGGTAACACACTGTTCATGCGCATTGCTTCCCCTGCTCATGTGATCAGGCCCTTACTGTGAGTTGTATTGTCACGCAGTTTACACGTGAAAGCTTCGAAATTTGCAGCTTTCGTGGTTCGTGTATGAGAGAATACGACTTAATCTAATTAACCCAAGGGCTTTAAAAATAGAACGCAGTTTGCACGTGAAGATGTAGGACTCTGCCCCTTTTACGGCTGGACCGTGAAAGAATGCAACTTGTTTACGAGGTCATTTTGCTCAATAAGATTTTAAGAAATCACCTCCTTTCCGAAAATATCCATGAAATTATGCAACATTTAATGTTACTCTTAATTATCTCGTACACGAGATCATGGAATTTCGGGCGACATCTTCTTTGGCGCTTGGCAACTGAGAGCAAAAATATTGTCAAACTCTTGTTGGCAATAAGCCAAACCATTCACACCGTGTGCTGCCAGGACAATTTTGTTCCAAAGGGAAAATTTAAATTATTTTAAAATAGTTTGTTTCACTCAGTGTACCTTGTTTTTCCAAAAAGTTTGTTTTCTATTGCCGATTTGTTTGCAGTGCGTTGTCTGTGGGTCGTATGTAACGGACATAAATACTGAGAGTGTGGATAAAAAAATTAAGAGGCAGTCTCGAGGGGCACCCAACGGCAATTTTCGGGAAAATATCTGTTCCGAAGACGATTTGAGATCTAGAATTTTCGGAGCATTTGTTGTAAAATTTCTTGCTAGCCTGCCTCTCCTAGGATTTTCGAAGATCTACAAAATGGTATAATTACCTATTTTTAACGGATTTTGACCCTAAAAAAGGCCACCTAGAATTTCCTGGAGCCTTTTCCTGGCTGAAATTTTCGAGAAGGTAAGTTTTTATCCCTATAATTTTCGGATCACTAGACTTTCAGCTAGGAAATCCGAACAGATGAAAAGTTTTTAGGGGATAAAAATATGCCTATACCTACCGTTTGAATACTAAAATACGTTCAACAATGCTATGTTAAGTGGTTTTGAACTATATCCTCGTTGGGTGCCCCTGAGTCTCCCTAAAAGCGTTCCACCCGATTTTGGACTCGAAAAAACTTTTGCCTCATAATTTTACCATCAACACTACTATCCATCCTAATTACGAAATTGCAGTTAGAATGAGGAAATTGTTTATTTTACTGCCATTCCCAGCATTTCATCGCTGGACGGCCGTTAAAGGCTAAAATATAAAAATTTTAGTCTCTGTTATACAGGTTTTTTAACGATCGTTCTAAAGTTCTTCGGGTCATCAAATCCTAGACTATTTGCACTCATTTGGAAGCATATTACTTCTTCTTACTGTTCCAATACCATTTAGGCATTATCTTTCTCTAATCAGCAAAAACTGGTCGTCTTTATTTCGCTAATCCAATTAAGAAAGCAAACTGTACGAAAAAATGCCTCAAAATCATCTGAAAATTCTCAAAAGTGGCACCTAAACTAGACCTAAAAACATGTTTTAGTTAAAGATTAATAGCTATTTTGTCAAGTTATGCAATAAAACTTGTGGCACAACGCGATTCAGAATTGAAGGTTTCAACTCAAATTTAGGCAAATGTTCAATTTGCGTTGCGTGACGATACCGGCTGCTGTCAAAGTAAAATCCTCAGTTATTCAAATACTTGCCACTTTTAAGTAAGATATGCCTCATTTTCCCACCAAATTCCCTTTTTCCCTTTGCCAATGATATATATTGTTCAAAAATTAGTTCAGCAAGTAAAAGATACCTTTCCAAGCTTCATGTAATTTCCCACTGCTCTGAACATTCGTGTTAGGTCAAGAACGAAAATACCTTTTCAGAACCAAACCTCTTCTAGCTTAAGGTGATTCCATAGTAAAAGAACCTAACATAGATTTTAGCTAAAACTTGGTACACTGATGTAACAAGTCAAGAAGATGATAAAAAAGTAATAAAAAGTGGGGGTCACCGTGCTCGTTTTGACGTCACAATGCTGACAAATACGGCTATTTAGGACCCTTTTACAAAAACCGCGGGCAGCGCAAAACTAGACAAAAAGGAGAGATTTTTTCGATGATACATGTGACATCACACAGAATTTGACTTTAATGTATTGTTTATCCACTTACGTCCCAGAAAAATGCCTTTTAATGCCCCTGTTTTTACTTTACGCTCCAAAGTAGAATTAAATTGGACGCGCGCTATTCGACCCGTGATGGCTCAATCCGTACAATTTAGTAAAATTGCCAAAAAACTGAACTGAACATAGATTTGTGCCAATTTTTTTCTCATCGAAAGGAAGCAATGTCCTTATTAAAATCATGAAATAAAAAATGGGGGTCACCGTACTCGTTTTTGCGGTAGAGCTGCAGAAAGTGCGCACCAAACGCATTTTCTCCGATTTTTGAGAGAGGACTGGGGCGAGTTTCAAAATAGAATGTATGTGAAAGGGGGAAGAAAGTATTAAAAAATCCGTTTTTACAGAATTTACATCGAGATATCACATTTAGGATACAATGTGATAAAGAAAGTGTTTAAATGAAAATCAAAGTGAGTAAGCACAAGTTAAACATCCACTATCGAGGTTCTCCGAGAGGAGGTCGAACTCAGCAACACGCGTGCTGCTTACGTTATGCACATTCCCAACACATTGAGTCTCACCTCGAAAGGGAAACAACAGCAAGCAAAAATTCCAATAGCGTTTCTCTTCAGTCAACTTCATTTTAATAATATTACTTCACATGCTCTTTTTACGGCGGCCATCTTGTTATGCGCAGTAAGAGATGCGCAGTGCAAAACTAGGGAATCACCTTAAAGTGTGGTCCAGTCTGAAAAAGATGCGTTGACCTGAAGGTACCCCGATCCGTCATGTTATAAAATCGAACGTTAGAAGAAAAGTAAATTTCCCAGTGCTTAATTAAATATGCGTGCTTAATTAAATATGCAAGACTGTCGTGTATTCGCTATCATGGGGCGATAGTACTGGACTGTGAACGGCGACTATTTTTCCTTTATTTACTTTCCACTGATCAGGAGCCCACATTTGAAGACCTTTGTTAATGAAATTTCAATCAGCTTTTATTTTCACGCTCCAAGAGACAGTCCGGAGTCCAAGGCTACTTTTGTATTGCAGCCAGTTAATAAAGAAGTTGCCACACGCAAATAATAAAGTTTCAACATTAATTTCGAATTGTGCAACATCAGTGAAAGTAACAAGAAAATAAAGTGTGGAAGTTCACGCGGTTTTTCCCAAATGATAAAAGTACACGAATGTCAGGACACCATTACTTCTCACCATGAAACCTGTCATCCATCGAAGTCTGAACTAAGTGAAGTAGAGCCAATACTCTCAAAAGATGGTAATCATTGACCTTACGAAAAATCAAGTGGAACAGATGGTGATCTGCTTCCCCAGGAGGACTCCCATACCCCGGGGGGAGGGGTACTCCCATACATTACCTATACGGGTATGTGCCGCCCAACGGGGTCGTGATTTTGAAGCTCCTGATTTAGAACGGGGTATCCATTTCAGAGGCGTTTTCTAGAACGGGGTATAAAAAATTGTGGATCACGGCTTTATCTTCTGCTTAAAATTGTTGCTGATTATGAAGAAGCATTTATTTGATGTATAAGTTGAACAAATAAAGAAATATCTTTTTCAAAAAACAGGGCTATTTCAATTTACAAACTTTCTAGAACAGAGTATAAAAAATTGGCCCATTTCTAGAATGGGGTATCAATTTTAGGGGAATTTTTTTTAGAACAGGGTACCAATTTGGAGTCCCGGGCGGCACATACCCACTCAAAAAATACCCAAGTGCCCCCCCCGGGTCCCATACAAAGTGACGTGGGTGCTCGTCGTTTGCAGATTTTGGTCTCACTTAGGTTGTTTGGCACGGAAAGTAACTAAATATGCTCATTCAGGTATTGCTTAGGGCTGTGCATAAAGAAATTTGCAAAAAAAAGAAAAATAACGCCGTGACGCTGACCTCACGGAAATCTCCTTTAGGGGTTAGTTTAAGCTTGAGCCACACCCACATTGGCCTCCCTTAGGGGTTTGAATTAATTTTCCAACGAGCAGCCCCTTCACTTATATATGGGAGTCCTCCCGGGGATTACCCACAAATATCGCAATATAAACTCGGACGATTTTGGCGGCCACCTCGTTCTTAGAGGACCAAGAAAGGAATATTAGGACCAAGGGCAGGCATGCAATTGTTTTGGAGATTGCAAAGCTCGTATACCATCTATATATTTTAAAGGATGGGATCACGTACGTTTAAAATCGTAAAATCATTTCTAATATCCTTATCACTTAAGTTCCTTTATCTGTGATAAGATAACGACAAAAGGGCCAATGGGTATTGTCGTAATCGTAATTTCAAGTTCAGACAATGATAAACTCAGTTGTCCACTCAATCTTTTTGTTTAGAAATATGCGGGAAATGAAGATCCAAACATAATGAAGTTATGGCGAAAAGAAGTGGCTTTAAGTCAAATATCCTGATATTAATCACTGTTGCACTATGGCATAAAGTTACACAGTCAGCTGATGCACTTGCACATTTGATATCATTTATGAGCTGACGGATTTGAATATCACAAGATACACGCTTGAAACAGAAAGTGATAAGCGAATCCTTTGGATATCTAAACCTTGTGGAGTCGAAGTTAAATTGTCAAAATCGTGATTACCTACCTTTAGGCATATTACTGAGAGTACTCCTGACAGTTGTAGGTACCACGGAGAATTCACCGATAGAATTTTCTATTGAAGCCCATCGTGGACAAAAACCTCTGAATTCGAACAATCAGTAGAGGTGAGAAGTGACACGAAGTCTGAATCCGGCATTATCGAAGGTTTCCCCAGCATAAACATTTCTCCAGGTCGAGACCACTACACTGTTTTACGTATTTTCTCGTCTCACGTCTTGTTAGCGGTTATTACCCTGTTCTTACAGACACCTGCATTCTACCACGTTGATGATGTAAAAATACGTACATCTGAACAACAGCTGAAGGATCTAGGATCACATTTTTAAAAATCGGTTTTTGGACCCTCCGTGTGGATCCAAATTCATATTGATATCGATTTTACTATATTAGGCGCCACCGCGTTTATCATTTCGTTTTTGGGACTCCGGTGCGGCGCTCATTTGATACACCAGCCTACCGCGGACAATGTTGTTGAGCCACTCAGAGAGGATCTTATTGCTTTTATGTCTCAGTATACCGAGATGCTATGACAAAGAATATAAAGACTCAAATACTTCACAAATCGTATGAAAAAAGATACAAAAACAAAAACAAAAAACGAGCGAGATTGCATGCGAGGAAACGAAGATCTGGTACAAATTTCCCTAAAATAGTCAAATATAAATCCCCTAGTCGTTCAAAGCTTAACAACTTGACAGGCTAACGGCTTTATTTAGTGGTGGTATAAACAGGTTACAACCTAACACTGTCAGGCTACTCAGTCACTTCACTCACTGTCCATCACGGAATTGATAGCGTACAGCATTACCAGCAAAGCACCAGCACTGTACATAGACAACCAGATTTGTGGTCGAGGGCCGGTAGATTTATACATCTAAAAATTTATACTAATATCAAATTATTTAAGGTATCCGAACACTAACTTAATTCAACGTACATTTTCAATTTTTTTAAGGGCAAATAACAATGTACTTAAGAGCAACTCCAAGCAAATAACGACCAAAGTCAAGTGCGGCAAGGCTCAAAAATAGAAATCGCTCTTCTTCTGCATACTGATAGACTTTAGTAAGTGTACAAACGCCATGTAGTTTTTTCTTCGAAAGATCTGTTCGTTTCCGAGAAAAACAAGAAAACCGTTTCAAGCCCCGCCGTCGATTTCGCAAGCCGAAAATAGGGTTGAAATTCACTATGATTCGCTCGACTTGCATTTCAAAACAACTGCGCTAGAAAAAAAGCTTGTCGCTAAAATTGTAAGTATAACTCGTCGTTGACCAAAATATATAACATTTTTAGCATTACAACAGTCTCAGTAATTATAAAAAAGCTAAAGCGTTTGTCTACCTGTTGTTCAACCACGGAAGGTAGTTGAAAGAAGCGCCGATTTTCATTATGTGCCTTTGATCAGAATTTTTCAGGATTGAAGGGGAAAACACTACAAGCATCAATCTATTATGTTATGTTAAAATTATTTTGGGGAAATCATTTTGAGCTTCTTAGAAATTTATTTGAAATTCCTGTTACAGACAACATAAAATAACGCCATCCAACACACGAGTCACGCGACCACCACCACCAATTTGACTTTAGGTTTCCGTTTACAACGCTGGTAGCCTTGATATGTAGAACAATTTTTTTGAAAAGCTCACCTTAACCTGTATCTGTTGTACTTCAAGCTCCAAGTTGTTTCATTTTGCCTTCTTATCACCTATGTTACCGTAGTCGTGAAGTCCACGGAATGAGTGCGTTCACATTGTAGCATTGTGGAGGTGCGTGACAGCTTTCTGGTAATTTCTTCATCCCTCTGTTTTCTCTAATGTTTTCAAGTTAACATCTCATGCTTGTTAAAAATTTTGAGAAACCTGGACCTTAAAAAAGCCGTCTATAAAATAAAGCTCGGTAGTTTAACAAAGCAAAGTTCCTTGCTCGTGGATCCGTTTACTTCAATTAATCTCATTTGCATAGGAGTGTGCTAAGGGTCTACTTCCGGTGAAATACACGTGACGAGCTTTACCGACTTTCACCCTTACTTCCAGTACACTGAAGAAGATTCATCTTTTATACTCCTCCTTCTTCAAAAATACTCCAGTTGACATTATTTTACCCGAGAATTACCTTTAATATTTTGACGTTTTAGGCATTTGATTAACATTATCGAATTAAATTTAGCTTAATTTGATTTAACTGTTCATTCCCACTTGAAAAAGAAAAAGATCTTTGCAAACACTGTTTGTGTACGCTCTTCTTCGATGAAACTATGGAAGGTTCGTGCTCCTTCGAGTCATTAGTAGGAACTCTGTGTTCGTTTGATAGAAGTGATAAGCAGAGATCAACTGATCATGAGATTGTTCCTTTGTCGCTGTCAAACTGTTAAGGACGTAACTGGGCATAGGTCGACATGGTCTCTTTCTGGTATTGAAAGCGAGACAGACTTTATTTTAGCTCAGAACTGACCAGCCAGACCATTCCCGTCACAATGATAATTTCCCTTTTAATCAAACTCTTCAGCTAGATCAGTCAAATCCGAAATAGTATGCTCCAAAGAGAACGTTTTTCAGCCAAAACTCTAGGAAAAATCCTATTTCATTTTCAAAATGACTGGTCGGGCGATGGTCCAGCCGGCCATTTCGGACAGATGGAAAGCGCCCTAAGTTCCTTTAATATATGCCCTTTCCATCGTTCTGAGCTCGGTATTAGATGGCGACGGAACAGTTATTCTAATTCGTGCCAAGTTCCAAAGGAAATCGCCAAACACATAATTGAAAGAAGAGGGAAACCTGTTCAAGTAGACAAAGGAGTTAGAGGAAGAACATTTCAGAATACATCTATCAGCAAACCGGTATCCTCATTCCTGTAGGTTCAGGTACTCTTGGTTTATTCATTGTATTATATTCCAATAAGTCACTTAGATTCAATCCGCGAATACTATATAAAGTTTACCATAGTTGTCAACTCTCTTGGATAACCCACAGTCTCCCGGGTACGGCACCAATCCAGATAATCTGTCCGATAAAATAAACCTTCCAGTTTTTCTTTTAGTTTGAAATTAAACCCGATTTCCCCTAGAGTAAATAATTTTTTTTGTAAAAGTTAAAGATCATAGTCCGGTTCTGATTGCATAGCAGATGCGCTTGCAGAAGGTTACAAGAACGCAGGACACTGGGGATCACGAAGAGAAATCTTTAGGGACGGACCATTAGAAAAGTTATGGGGGTGGGGGGAATTTTTGAGCCCCAGGAATTTTTTTGCGCTATCAAATTCCTTGTATGAATTTTTTTAGGCCGTAGCATGAATATTTTTTAGGGTTAATTGGCGTGCATGATTTTTTTCGTTTAATTTTCCCTTGATCGAATATTTTTTTTGGTACCCCCCCCCCCCCCCGCAATAAGTTTTCTCGTGGTCCGTCCCTTATGTCACTGACACAAAATGGATTTCGAATCCTTGCAAAACTGGCTTCCTGGTCTTTCTCGGCACAGGTTAAAGATCGCAAGGTACCATCGGATCCTTCATGGCCGAGGTTCTGTTGTCTCCGCTGTTTCTTCCAGAAGAATGTATTTTTGTTTGTTTTGGAAATTGTCTTATTTCAAATGTACTAACAAAAAAAACGTAAATAGTGTTTGTTTCAGTTCACGAAAAGTGACATTTAGCATAGCAGAAATTACATTAATTTTGTCCTTTATTAAGAAAACACTCTGAAATAACGCACGTGCAGGCCAGGATTACCCACGTGCAGCCAACAACTGGAAGTGCTACCTGTGAAGATGGGAAGAAAACATGTACACAATTAGTTTCTTCGGTACTCTCCACGCTCTGTTTCAACCTTATAAGATCTGGGTGAGGGAAGAACCTGTGTAACTCTAGCAGGTTTCCACTTGTTGCCTTCTCTAGCTCTTACAACCTCACCATCCCTCAAAGGGGGCAGTTCCTTTGCTTTTCTGTCATGCTGCAGCTTCTGCTTTCTCTGCCTTTCTTTTAACTTAGGGAGGACATATTCAGGGTCATAGAGTTGAGGTTTCAACAAATCCTCAGTCGCTGGAATTGAGGTTCGCAAACGTCTGTCCATTAGCATTTCTGAGGGTGACAGATTAACTTCCTCCAGGGGTGTATTTTGGTAAGAAAGGAGAGCTTTGTGTGGGTCACCAGCTTTCTCCAGCATTACTCTAACGGTCTTGACGGTTCTCTCTGACTGGCCATTGGATTGTGGGTAGCCAGGACTTGAAGTGATGTGTTCAAAACCCCAGTCTTCTGAAAACTTCCTAAATTCTGCAGAGTTGTAACAGGGGCCATTGTCAGAAACGACAACTGAAGGGACTCCATATCTCGCAAACTGGGATTTAAGAGCTGTAATTACTCCGGTGCTTGTCATTGACGGGAGTAAAGTCATTTCTGGCCACTTGGAGTAATAATCGACAGTAACGAGGTAGTTCCGACCATTCTTGTGCAGAATATCTGTGCCAACCTTAGCCCAAGGCAATGGTGGAATCTCGTGCGACTTCAGTGGTTCAGGCTGCTGACTTGGTCGATTTTCTAGACATACAGGACAGTTTTTAATCTTCTCGGTTATCTCCACACTCATCCTGGGCCAGAACAATACGTCCCGCGCTCTCGCTATTGTCTTGCTGATACCCAGGTGTCCCTGGTGCAGTTTCTCAAGCATCTCTCCTCTCAAGCTACTTGGTACAACAATCTTTTGTCCCTTAACGATCAGTCCCTGGGCTACTGTTAATTCATCACGGTAATTGTAAAACTCCTGTGCATTGGGTGGGACTTGACCTTTGGAATCTGACCAACCCGACAAAATAACTTGTTGCAGGTCAGACAAAATCGCATCTTCCTTAGTTGCCTCAGCGAAAAGGGCCAACTGGTGGTCAGAAATAACATCCTCTACTAAGTTTATGTCCAATTGCTCAGCATTCGTCAGCTGTTCTTCCAAATGGGCTCGAGACAAAGCATCCGCTAAATGTAGACTGTCTGTAGATTGATTCCTAGAAAGCGCTGGAGTTGGACCAACATCCGTTGCAGCCGTAAGCGTGCTACGTGTAAGGGCTTCTTCATAATTGCCTCCAAAGGTTTATGATCTGATTCAACGGTGACATCACGACCCACGATGTACTCTGCAAATTTGGCACAGCCAAATACTACTGCCAAAAGTTCCTTTTCAATTTGGGCATACCTTTCTTGAGTGGGCGTAAGTGCCTTTGAGGCATAAGCTATTGGTCGGTCTTCCTGAATCAATGCTGCACCCAGCCCAGTTGAACTGGCATCAACTTGTAGTGTCAAGGATTTCTTTGCATCATAATATCCTAAAATAGGGGCGCGTACAAGCGATTCCTTGATTGCTTTAAAACCAGCTTCCTGCTGCTCTTCCCAGTGCCACTCAACATCTTGGTGTAGTAACTGTCTTAATGGTGCAGTAAGGTCAGACATGTTGGGGATGAATTTACTGACATAGTTGATCATCCCCAACAATCTTTGTACACCAGATTTGTCTGTTGGCCTTGGCATTTCAACTATGGCTCTGACCTTCTCTGGGTCTGTCTTCAAACCGTCATGGGAGAACAAGTGGCCATGGAACTTCACCTCTTCCTTTTGTATATGGCACTTTGACTTCTTCAATCTGAGATTGTTATCTTTGGCACGCTGCAGAACAGCCCTCAACCGTGTATCATGTTCCGGCCCAGTTCGACCATGTATGATTATGTCATCCATGATGACTTTCACACCCGGCAGTCCTTCAAAGACTTGCTCCATTCTTTGTTGGTAAACTTCTTGAGCAGACTTAATCCCCATCGGCATCCTCAGTTATCTATACCTCCCGAAGGGGGTATTAAATGTCAGGAGCTTGCTACTCTCCTCGTCTAACTGGATCTGATAGAATGCTTTTTCTTCATCCAAAGAAAATAGTGTGGCTCCTGAACAACTAGTTGTGATGTCATCTACCACTGGCAAAGGGTAGTGTTCTCTTTTAATGGCAACATTAAGATCTTTAGGATCTAAGCATACACGAATAGACCCATCTGGTTTATCAACACAAACAAGGCTGCTTACCCAATCAGCAGGTTCATTCGAGGGAACTTTCTTTACAATGCCAACATTCTCCATCCGATCTAACTTTTTCTTCAGTGGGACTCGCTGGAGTGAGGAACTCGTCTGGGTGGCTGGACCACAGGAGGAACAGAGGCGTCAACACTAATGTGATATTTCCCTGGGAGGCACCCAAGTCCTTGGAATACTTCAGGGAACTCATCAAGAATACTGACACTTGCAATAGCATTTATGCGCTGGATTAGGCCCATACTCTCACAGGATGATCTACCCAGGAGGGGCATGTAATTTCCATCAACCACTTGAAAACATACTTGATACCTTTCCCCACGCACCCAACAAGGCAACTCACACTTTCCAACAGGTCTAATACAAGTTTTGGAGTAACTTTCTAATCTTGCCGAGGAAGGTTGCAAAGGGTTTGTTGTAATTTTGTCATATGCGGCTTTGGGCAAGACATTGCACTGGGCCCCAGTATCTAGTTTAAAGACTTCTTGAACAGTTCAAAAATTGACAGTTTCAACCCAGTCTTTGTCTCCTGCATTGACTGCTCCAATGAACATAACTTCAGAGTCAGAGTCACAATCATCAAGAGTGTTTACCTGTTTCTTTTGTCTATCTGGGGTACGACACATCCTTGAAAAATGGTTCATTTTCTGGCACTTGTGGCAGCGTCGCCCAGCAGCAGGACATGAATCTCGGGCATGTCGAATACCACAACTCCTACAGGGCATTCCCCATTGAGGCTTCTGTCCTTTGCCGTCTACTACATCCACTTTCTCAACTTTGCTACCCTCTTCTTTTATGCTCTTCATGTGCTGCTTGCTTGTTTCGGCGATGCGAGCTGCTTGCATTGTTTTCTCTAAACTCTGTTCTCTCTCCATCAGTCTTTCCTTGGGTAAGCGGATCCTTAAGCCCCAGGACTAACATGGATGTAATCCAAGATTCTTCTTTATCACCGAGGTCGCTGTTCTTAGCTAGTGTTTTCAATGCGCTACAGAATTCATCGACTGTCTCTCCGTCTTGCTGTTTCCGTTCGATAAACAAATAACGATTGAAGTGCCTCGAGGTCAGTGGTGCACAATGAGCTTTGAACTTTGCCTCGACGGCCTCAATTTTATCCCGATCATCCTCAGAATCCCACACAAAATTTGAAAAAATTTCCACACATTCCTTGCCAATCACGTGGAGCAACGTAGCGACTTGAATCTTCTCATCCTTTTGATCGAGTCCGCTCGAAACTTTGTACAGGTCCCATGACATTTTCCAACGCCGCCATGCTTCGGCTTTATTCGTCGCTGTAGACAATATCAGAGCTTCAGGCGGTTTCAGGTGCTCCATCCCACTCCTGACACCATGAAGTGTTCTCCGAGAAGACACATCATACACTCAAGATGGCGGATGCAAATGAAGACACTTTATTCCAGTAGGCATGCGCTAAATATAACCGCTGACCTGATGCTACAATGCCGACGTCTCGAAGCAATGAAAATCTTCAACGAGGCTACCAATTAAATTATTCATTTTCAAAAATTTTATATTACACGCATGTTTTACGTTTGCTTTTTCGCCTGCTTTTAGCGGATCCTGACCCCGGGCCCCTGGATCTTGACAGCTGTAATCCGATATCACTGTTGAAAGTGATTTGCATACTGTGTCACAAAACGTCTGTAGGGCGCTTTATCCTTCAGATTGGTGCTTTCTTCTGCGGTGTCCTGCAGCATCTTGAGACAAAAGTTGTTGACAGATAAGGAAGAGAGGGTTTACTACGTGTTGAATTAACATAAGCGAACTTCGTTAGAAAGCATGCGTGTTGGTTATGAGTCGCAAACAGAGTTTAATATAGAATAGCAAACTTGAACAGATGGCAACGGGAAACATTTTGCCGTAAACCTAGACCTGAAAAAAAGAATAGGGTAAGTACTTTAACATTTAGAATTTTGTGCGTGAATATTAGCAAGACTCTCTAGGACAGACGTATGATGACCTTTGCCTGGTCGACTGACGATGGTCACGCATATGTTAAAGATGGCGTTACTTTATGTTGTCTGTAAAACGATTTTCTAATAATTTCTGAGAAGCTCAAAATGATTCCCCCAAAATAATTTTTACATAACATAAACGTTTGATGTCTGTAGTGTATTTCCCTTCAATCTGAAAAAATTCTGATCAAAGGCACATGATGAAAATTGTCGCTGTTTTCAACGATCTTTCGTGGGTAAACATCAGGTAGCCGTACGCTTTAGTTTTTTTATAATTACTCAGACGGTTGTAATGCTAAAAATATTATATATTTTGATCAACGACCAGTTAGACTTAAAATTTTAGAAATAAGTTTTCTTCCTAGCGCGGTTGTATTGGAACACGAGTCCAGCGAATCATGATGAATTTCAACCCTGTTTTTGGCTTGCGAAATCGACGGTGGGGCTTGAAACGGTTTTCTTCGTTTTTCTCGGAAACGAACAGATTTTTCGAAGAAAAAAAATACATAGCGCTTGTATACTTACTAAAGTCTACCAGTCTGCAAAAAAAGAGCGATTTTGATTTTTTGAGCCTTGCCACGAATCGGCGATTTTGGTCGATTTTTGCATGGATTCGCTCTTAATAAGAATTTATAAGTACGAGACTTATTGTGGCGTAGACGTGATTAGCGGGTTCTTGATTTTACTTCTCTGAACTCCAGTCCATGTTTTCTTAAGTTTTCTTCAAGGACTACCGTGTACCATCGTCCCATATATATAGTGTAAAGGTGAATGTGTGAAGGACCTTCTCGCTGCAAAATGTAAATACTTCCACCAGTCACTAGACAGGAGAAACGTAGTTCTCGTTAATGTTATCTGTAAAACAAAAATGTTCGTTTAGAACGCGATTGAAGTTTGTCGAATAGCCTCTTCCAGGCGTTCAGACTGAGGGGGGTGACCCTCCGAGAGATGCGAGTAAGAAAAGCGCGACGGGGTGGGGTAGTGAGTAATGCGTATTTATGCGTACCTGGGAGTCGAACAAAGGGCGGCCGGCCAGCCAGCCGAGACTATTAATACGAAGGTCAGTCGAAAACTAAACTTAATCTTCTATAAGCTTAACCTATTTCCGATTTTTCTTGTTGATAAAGTAAAAAACAAACAAAACAAAACAAAACAAAACAAAACAAAAAAAAAAAACAGAAAAATTGTCATTTGTAGTATCAGGAAGAATTTTTTTAATATCACTGCGGCCGGTGTCACGCAATGCGAATTCAGCATCAATATGCAAATTTAAGTCGAATCCTTTAATTCTGAATCGCCTTGTGCCACAAGTTTTATTTCATAACTTGAAAAAAATAGCTCTTAAAGGAGCTGTGTCACGAAATTCTGCCAAATTGGGAAATTACATAATGCCCGATAAATTAAGGGAAGCATAAAAATAACCGCTTAAAACTTTAAAGGAAGGTTAAAATAACATAACAGAAACAACAGATGCCACAGATGGGCAAAACTGAAGAAGATTGAAACGGATTCAGCCTAACAGTTTTTCAAAGTTGATCCCTGCTGCTTGCAACTTCAAAAATAATGCTCAGGAGACATATTTGTTTGTCTCGGAACTCTGATTTTGTCATTTACATGTAATTTCTTTGCTTACTTAAAGTTCCATAGCGATTGAGGGCGAGTGATCAGCAAAATTAAACAAAATGAACTGGACTGCCTTGACACAGCCCCTTTAATCTTTAACTAAAACATGTTTTTACTTCGGCGGAGCGCGAAGTAAAGGTTTCGCGACGCTCAGGAATGTATCAAGGTTACAATTTTTTGACAAGATTGGGCATGCAAAGTCTGTAGGTTTTCGGTTTTATTCGGCTATTTGACGAAGTGAGAGCCGAATTAATTCGAGATATCTCGAGATCACTTCGATTTCTTTGATTAATTCTTTAACTTTTTTGAGGAAGAAAGAATTATTATTTTGGCTTTCCCGGGGTTTGAACCGACTCACCTGTGTGACCCGTCAAAGAGGAAACTCTAAGTTGAGGGATTAGCCGATTGCGCTACTGCGACCCAAGGTAGTTTGGGATATGAAAAATAGTTATGAAATTATGCACTAGTTTCGGGACAAGATTGGGCGTGCAAGTTCGTGACTTTTCGGCTTGTTTCAACTATTTCACGAAATGAGACCGGACTACTTCGTGATATCTTGAGATCATTTCGAGTTTAGTCTTTAAATACTCGAGGAATAAATAGAGGATATTTCATGGCCGCGCAGAGAAACGAAATTTCTCTTCGAGTGTTGAAAAACATTTCACGAGTGAGCCCTCCTTTCGAACTGTTTTATGATGAAATTAAAGTTACAAAATGCTTCAAAAAGACATTTTGTCTTTGTTGAGTGTTACGTAGGAAAATTGCTTTCATGCGTTGCGTGACTTTCTCGAACGTTCTCTACATTTTTGGATTACCCATGAATAATTAATTAGGGCATGTTTACATTTCAGCACGAGTCAGCAGATTTGCATCAGTTACTGAAATCATAAAATATGTCGAAAAGCTACTACTATTCGCCTGCTGTTTAGTATTTTCTAGAACCTTATGTCAAACGGTATACAAGTTCCAAGCGAGTTCTTTTGAAGAACTAAGTTTTTTTCCACGAGCTGGACTGCTGTGTTTAGTCAAGTGTGACGAAGGTCGATTTTCAGGTATTGTGTTTACAAGTTCGCAGAAGCCGTAAGATATCTGAAGTTCAAGTGAGAGTTTGTTATTATTGGTAGAGGCTGTTTAGTTTTACTCAAAGTTCAAGTCAAGTTTGTGTTGGTGGATGCTGTGTTTTAAAGCTCTGTAAAGGCTATGTTCCTTTGGTGTTAAACTTCCTTGTGTTAATCCGACATTCCTGCATGCTGATAGTCAGTGAATAATTATCCTCAAAACATTCGAACTCGTGACTTTGAGTTTTAGCCAATTCCATGCTCAACGTAATTGACTCCTTACCCATGCCTTACATATCTAATCAGTACATGAGACTGCTATGCTGTTTCTGAAGCCTGATGTGGCTAAGAAAAATAGAGAATTGTTTTTTTAGAAGGATTTGTATGGAGTCATCAGAGCATAACTGGGCTAATATCTCGGAGACAATTTGTCCCGAAATGCTAGTTTTGGCTGCCGCAAGTAGGCCTCTTGGATGTTGCTCTTTTCAGAATATCCTGACAAATCCCATAATTTCACAAATTAACACCTTACTCTTACCATATTTGATTTCTTACTATTTCTCCGCATTTACAATTAATTAGTTCCACAACCACGACGCCGAAGTGTACGCTCCGTAGCGTCTTGTTAGGTCTAGTTTAGGTGCCACTTTGAGAATTTTGTGAGAATTTTGAGGCATTTGTTCGTGCATTTTGCTTTCTTAATTGCGTTGGTGAAATAAAGACGACCAGTTTTTGCTGATTAGAGAAAGATAATGCCTAAATGGTATTGGAACAGTAAGAAGAAGTAATATGCTTCCAAATGAGTGCGAACAGTCTAGGATTTGATGACCCGAAGTACTTTTAAACGATCGTTAAAAAACCTGTACAGCGGCATCTAAAATTTGCATCTTTTAGCCGCTAACGGTCGTCCGGCAATGAAATGCTGGGAATGGCAGTAAAATAAACAATTTTCTCATTCTAACTGCAATTTCGTTATTAGGATGGATAGTAGTGTTGATGGTAAAAATATAAGGCAAAAGTTTTTTCGAGTTCGAAATCGAGTGGAACGCTTTTAGGGAGACTGTCTCTTAATTTTATTTCCGGCTATTCTCGTGAGCTCTTCGTTGATTACTATTTGCTTTCACGGCAAAACTCAATGACACGTGTTTCCGGCCGCCATGAAACAAGCACACACCAACGAACACACTTAATAATCTGCGATCGCTTCTTGTTCTTATGGATGAAACTATAATCCTGGGTTGAAACGCCAGCCTATTTCTTCGTCCCTTTCCTTTTAATGTTGATTTCGATGACGTTTATGCCCAAGCAAGCGCGTGAAACCAACATCGGGGGGAAAAGAACGAAACGATACACGTATTTTTGGAACCACTTAGTTTATCTTGTGTTAACGGAGGTGTTTCAACAGATTAAGACCGGAATTGTAGCGTGAAACTGCTAATTTTAATAATGGAAAGCATACTACAAGTTACGAAAGAACTTGGTCACGTGGTAGTAAATTGACGTTTGTCGTCTTCTCAAACGTGATTCTCAATCTCATTTTGATTCAATGTTTTAGCGCAAGAGTAAATATGTAATGTACGTAGTTTTCTTTAGTTATAAAGCGGACAAAATAGCAGCTACAAAATCTTTAGAATATAGCTGCAATATGCAGGCCATTGGATCTTACAATGCTCCTTGTACCCACCGTAGCTTATACTTGAAGTGCGCATTTTTTTATGGAATCTATCTTGTATTTGGTAAATAATCTGTTACGCAGTTGACATAGAAAGAAAACGCTGGCAGTCACTCTAATTAGTGGCCAAAGTCAAAATCTAAAAAAAGTGAAAATTTCATTTTATAAAATTGTTGAAAATAAATAGTATCATGTAACCGTACTGCCAAAGAGGTTTCATTTGAATGGTAACACCATAGGATTTCATCCACAGACTTAAAAGTTAGAACTACATACTAAATAAATAGTACCATGTAAAAGTACTGCTGAAGAGGTTTCATTTGAATGGTAACACCATAGGATATCATCCACAGACTTAAAAGTTAGAACAACATACTAAATAAATAGTACCATGTAAAAGTACTGCTGAAGAGGTTTCATTTGAATGGTAACACCATAGGATATCATCCACAGACTTAAAAGTTAGAACTACATACTAAATAAATAGTACCATGTGAAAGTACTGCTGAAGAGGTTTCATTTGAATGGTAACACCATAGGATATCATCCACAGACTTAAAAGTTAGAACTACATACTAAATAAATAGTACCATGTAAAAGTACTGCTGAAGAGGTTTCATTTGAATGGTAACACCATAGGATATCATCCACAGACTTAAAAGTTAGAACTACATACTAAATAAATAGTACCATGTAAAAGTACTGCTGAAGAGGTTTCATTTGAATGGTAACACCATAGGATTTCATCCATGCTGGGGGTTTTTAGCCGTCCAATCAGAAGAAATTAAATTTTCTTGCTCAAATATGGAATCATAGAATTGAAGGCATTCCTGTCTATAAAATAGTTAATCTCGGGATCTTCCAGCCCTTAACACTTCTCCAAGTAATTCCATAACTCAATATTAAGCGCTGAGCCGTTTAACATCAAATTTTATATAAAATAATCCAGAGTTATACGCTTCTGATTTTAAGCTTTTCGCAAATGTAGACTTAAATCGAAACAGCTACTGGGTACCTAGAAACACGAGTATGTGCGTTGCAACAGAGCACCGTCTTTGAAGCTTTCAAGTTGCAAGAAGCATGCTGCACAATCGATGAATGGTATTCTCGTAAATTTTGCGCGATCATGACCTGCCATGGATAATTCGACATCAAAAACTTAAAGTTTTGTATTAAATGAAGGATGATCATCGCAGTTATATACGCAACGTTTGCAGTTGCGAAAAGAAAGCCTGAAAAAAATTCAGGCTTGTACGGGATTCGAACCCTTAACCTCTGCGATACCGGTGCAGCGCTCTACCAATTAAGCTAACAAGCCAGCTGGGAGCAGGTCGTTCAACTGGTGCGTTATAAACCCGTGAAATGATGATGATGAAGTTATGAATGCAGTATATGAAAATCATATATGTGAACTGCGGAGTGAAGAATTACGTAAAGCGGGGTTCGACTGTACTTTTATAGTGCATGAGTCCCGAGAAGGCTAAAAAGTACATCTTGCATGATCATCGCAATCGTCATCATCATCACTATCACTATCGCCAATTAACAACTACACGGCTTCTATGCCCGCGCTAAGGCTCCTTAAGAATTAATCGACTCCTCATAGTCATATCTAATCTCTAAGGAATCCAGACTTAACGCTTTGACAGCGTCTTGTTTATTAAACCCTATGCGTGACGAGCCCCTAAGAACGTCTGCGGGGGAGGCTAGGTCGACTATTGACTGCAGTACTTCATTATTCTGTGATTGATTCTTCTAAACAGGACCAAGAAATGTAAGGGACCAGACGGAGGAGGCTAGCCGTTCTCCGATCATGCAGGAAACTAATCAAGGTAGTTTAACAATAAAGTGGTAAAGTCACACCGCGTTTATACGGACACTGATGAGGCGTCCGTGAAGCGGATCAAGTTTTATAAGTCAACTATACACCTTTTATTTGAACACAATACTAAAGAATTAAAAGAGGACATTAAAATCGTAAAGTTAAACATCTCTAACCTCGAAAATGTCGTCATTTGCAGACTGCAGATGTTCATGTAAACACTCAAACGTCGCTCATTTATACTTACATTACTTAATCAAAACCGTTCTCTGCATAACTCCTCTGATACCAACATAGTCTGAAATTGACGTTTCCAATTCATCCTATCCGGTTAACTGTAGCACTGGAAACATCGACATGCTGTCCACTGAGGGGTTTTATTTTTATCTTGAAAAAGGAAAAGTTTGTCACAGGACACAGTTGACAATGAAGCTTCCGCATTAGCGAGGTTGACATTCTAAGAGAATCTGTTGACTCGGCAAAAATAAGAGTGGGTGGTGTTAAGAGAAATTTATTAGGGCTTTTCCTAGGGACAATGAAAACTGTCCTTAATAATGAGGGGTCCGTATTAAGCGGTTTCCGTCCGTAAAGCGGGGTTCGACTGTACTTTTTTAGCGCATGATTCCCGAGATTATTATAATTATTATTATTATTATTGATTGTTTATTACAAGCCAATGACGCCAATAAGAAAGTCTGGTCTATGGCTTATTAAGTAACTGATTTTAAATCTGGATGGCCCAGATGATGGGTTCAGACTTTAAAAAAGAAGGTTATTCCTTCTTTAGAATGTTCTTTTAACGGTTAAATTTCGCTCATATTGTTGGTATTAAATTTTGATACTGCAGGAAATGGACAAGAAAACCTACCCAGAACAGAGTGCCTTACAGGTATGTAAGAAGCATCAAACAATAAATTATATTCCGAGTTCCTGTTAAGTTTGTAGCTCTGATAAAAAGTTACAACTAATTTAAGACAACCTTAATCCTGTTATAAACAGTTGTTGGATCCACATGAAGGATTATGGAGTTTAGGAGGGTGTTGGCCGAAGTCGAAGGTTGAGTTGGATGATAACCTCATGTCAATAACTGTTTTTATTATTTCTTCTAAAACGTTTCTTATTTCATTTGTTCATAACATTTGCCAGTTCGGCAGTTTTAATATAAAAACTTTCGTTTTTTAGTAGTTATTCCTCAAAAACAAAGTTGAGGATTTTCTAATTCAGTGCAGGTAGCTTCTGTGTAATGATGCTAGCTTTTTTCATTCAGTTAGCATTAAGCATTTGAAATCTGTCAGCTAGTTTGGTTTAGTTTAGGCTCTGCGCATCTGCGCTGCCAAAGCCACCACTTTCTGTTGAGTGACGTCATTCACCAATAATTTTTGTATTTGTGGATAATTGACAAATCATTTCATAGCAAAATCGTATCGATGAATTACGTATTAAACGGCTTCCCAATTTGTTCCGCGTTTGCTCGTCAAATCACAAACGAGAAGTATTTTGAGTGAATGTTAATGGTTGGTGTTTAAAAGAGGAGAAATCTGTTATTATATATCGCTAGCCAACTTTGCTAGGTAAAATTGTCACCGTTAGGTTAAATAGCACTATTGACACCGGCGGCAGCTAGCGTGGCAGTCGTTTCCCTTAAGGCAAGCGGGAGAAAAGAGACACGTTTTGCTCCTTTTTGCCCAATGCCCTCGCGAGTCTTTCGTGCAGTGCCATGCGACTGCTACGCAGGCTATATCAATACATGATCTATTTTTAGTCACTTAAGAGCTCTGGAAATATCGTGTTTCGTTAATTTACCGTTTAGTTTTTTGCATATAAAGAAGATCTTGATAAATTGCGTCAGACTACACAGCAGCAATACGTAATTTGTTTTACAGGTGCTTGTAGAGGTTTGTCCAATCTTCCGCGTCCTAGTCGAACGTTTGTCAATCGCAATCAAGAAATTGAAGACATTAAGGAACATCTTCTCCAACACCCAGAAAACGACTGCAGTTGTGTCTTAGTACACGGTGCTGTTGGGATGGGAAAAACAGCCACTGCTATTAAAGCGGCAAACGAGATTCGAGATAACGATAATAACACTGCCGTCGTCTACATCAACTGCAGCATTGTCAATTCAAGTGATGATCTCGCCGTGAAGATTTCCCAGCAAATCTATAATTTTCCTTTGAATGAGTCGACTGAAGAAGTTAAAAGGAGGCTAATAAGTGAGAAAGATCTCCTCGTCATATTGCTACTCGACAACTTTCAATACTTCGATCCCTCGGATCGTTATCAAAGAGAGGAAGCCAACGTGTATCCGGAGAAAACAAGAATTGACCAAACAGAAGTTTTGAAAGTGAACGAGTTCATCACAGAAATCATCACATCCTCAACTAATGTGAAGCTGCTCGTCACCTCATCAGTGTACGTGGATTTTCCAGAAACAGGTCAACGCGTAGTAAGGCTGCGTCCGTTAGAGAGGAGTGCATCATTTGAGCTTTTGAAGAACACCTTTTCGAACCCTCAGCTGGACGAAGAAATTGCTTACAGAATAGCCGGATTTTGTGATGGTATTCCGCTCGCCCTTATTTCTTTGGCTTCCTGGCAAGACCATCCACCCGATCTTGTGCATATGATGACCAACGCCAACCCAAGGGACAAATTCGAGAAATTTATAGCA
The DNA here is from genome assembly GCF_958299795.1 of Porites lutea. NCBI lineage: Eukaryota > Metazoa > Cnidaria > Anthozoa > Scleractinia > Poritidae > Porites > Porites lutea. Next base: position 8,047,261 of record NC_133205.1, read on the forward strand.
ATTCCTAAAACTGATAGAAGTAAGAAAATAGACGTGTGCCTTGACGCTTGCTTTGACAGACTTGACCAGGATCAACGACACACTCTTATCTGTCTTTCGCTGTTTAAAGGACATTTTACCATGTCAACAGCTCAAGGAGTCTTCCGTGCAGAGGGGCTAGAACACCGCATTTTGCAACTGGCTAGTCGATCTTTCTTAGAAAAAAACACATTAGGCTCTACAGTTCCTGGCCGATACCGCCTTCTAGGAGTCCAAAAACTCTACTGCCAAAACAAGGCCAAAGAAGAAGGTGCACACCAACTATACGAGAACGGCCGAAAGAGTTTTATCGACTACTTTCTCTCTCTTCTTGAAGACGTTTTCAAGAAGTTCCTGAGCAAAGATGCTTTTGAAGCTTGCGCTACATTTCGTCAGGAAGTGGAAAATATCATGCAGCTTCTCGACTGGTTCAAGAGTGGCGTCATGGACGAAGAACGAACACTTAAGTGTATTGATGTGTTCAACGAAGCAGCCGAGCTACTTGCAAAGATGATGGGAGAGAAGCGATTTAATGCTGTTTTTAATCTGCTGAAAGACAAGTGCCAACAGTTGCAAGATAAGGAAAGACTGAGTGATTGTCTTACTTCACTTGGGATCAAAAAGGCATTCAGTTGTTTCTTTTCCCCTCATTTGTCTGTTGAAGCTGGGAAGATAGCTAAAGATTACTTTATGAAAGCCGATAGAATTCAGAGCGACCTTCCAATTGATACTGGTAACAGCAGAGCCCAATGCCTTGCCAAATATGGCCGTTGCGTCTCCATCATAGACGGCAAATTTGCTGAAGGAAAGGAGATGATTAAAAAAGCAATCGATATTCGTAAGACGCATGGAGAAGAGGATAGAGTCATGTTAGGTGCAACATACAACGACTTGGCAGGTAAGGCCCCATTTATATGGACAAAACCTTTCCCGGGTGGAAGGCTTATCCTCCCAGCCGAGTCAACTTTAGCGAGCGTTTATGTGGGAAAAAGGTTGACACCTTTGCTTATAAACTCGCACATGCTGTGATTGTCTCATCTTGACCGAGTTCATCCTTATGGGCGAGCCAAAGTCAGTGTTCGGAAGAAAAGTTGCATGGCCCGGCTAAGAGGGTGACCCTACACGCTTCGCTACGCTTTGTAAGGAAATGTCTGATAAGTTGGCTCCCCCAGGGTAGCCCCTGTATGTGGATGAACCTTCTACCAGGGGCAACGTTTTTTTCCAACGTTTCGTTGTTCTTTGAACTGGAGCTTTATCCCAGTTTGATTTTCCACTTGCTTTGTCTCGTAGCTTAAAACCCACTTGAGCCTAAATTTCATTTTAACCTTTTACAGATGCAAACCGGTTAAATATTTTTATGATCTTAATGTTGATCGTGTGATAAGATTTAATAATGTGCTACGCTGGATTTTAAGAACAAAAATCTTTAAGAACATAAAATCATGAAATCCAGCGACGAAACTGTAATTTTCTTCTGTGTTCTAGTTGTCCTCTCCCTGGAATCGGCATATCATCAACGAGAATGTCGACAAGAAACAGCCATTGAACTTCTCCAACAAGCAGTAAATTGGAGAACAGGTCAAACGCTTGAGATATACAGAGTTAAGCTGGGCGACCATCCTTTTACAGCTACCATTCTAAACAACCTGTCAAAAAACTATCGTTCTCTTGGAATGTTTGAAGATGCTAAAAAGTGTTCTGAGGAAGGGCTGAAAATTAGGAGGGAGTTCTTGGGGGAACACATGGAAACTGCGTTGTCCCTATATGAGGTTGCATTGGTTCTCAAAGAAACCGATGAGTTACAGGCAGCGAAAACTAACCTGCAGGAGTGTTTAGCTATGCAGGAGAAGGTGCTGGATGAGGAAAACAAGGATCTCGAAAGGTAAGCAGGAGTGAGCGTTATTGACTGCGAGCAAAACGCAGGGTGGGGGACAGAAGAAAACTTACACTCCCTCCCTCCGCCCCACCATTCAAACCTGCGAACAGGGATTAATCATCCATTTAGCCTCATTCCGTTAGATGTTTGTGTGCTAATAAGCTTATTCAAGTCAGCGGTTGCTGTGAGTAATTCCCCGTTGTGAATGATGTGTAGCTATAAAAATGGTCACAAAACAAGTTACATTGGTACAATGTATTAGTAAGCAGAACCTGCTTTCATTGGTCGATCCACCAGGAGATTTTTCTAAGGGAAAGTGGCTCTTACCGATTGGTCACCAAATTTTTCATCAATTAAGATGAATTTTCTTATGGCAAGTCCCGCAAAGGCCGGACTAGATCGAAGATTTAACACTGTAATCTTCTAGCGGAAGAGACAAAATAGAAAGATCCATAACAGAAAACTTCACAACTCCTAACCGTTCCTTCAAAACAAAGATCAGTGAAAAGCTTCATCGTTACTGACCCCAAAAAGCAAATCAAAATGGCAGAGACAGTAAATTAAGGGTTTTGTAGTGGAAAAAACTCAGAAGGACTTCTGGCACGCGCGTTTTAGCGCTGTTTTAGACTGATAATGAGCCCTTTGTAGCTAGCCATTCACGTGGTAGAAAACTGCCATGCTGGAGAGCAAAAGTCGCACTGGGACGAGACAAACAAAGGAAATTACCACTTAAAATTATTTATGCTTTTTCTTTGTCTTGTCCCAGTGCGAACTTTTGCTCTCTACCTCGGCGATTTTGTACCACGTGAATGGCTAGCTGCAAAGGGGCTACTGTTTCTGTCTACTGGTACAGGTAGGCGAATGTTTGAGACGTCGTCGTCGTAGGCGAATGTTAAGAGACGGTCAGCCCGCTTTTACCGGGGCTACGGGTACTGATAATTTATCAGATATGGATGGATGAATGAATTCTGTAAATGGTTCGAAAAAAATTGCCAAATGATTTCAAGGGCGGCTGTCTGTAATTATCGAGAATTCGCTGTTGAAACTGAAATTTCGAAATTCTTCATATTCAGTCTGAAAAAACCCTTTGGAGAAAAATTTTCGAGCATCACAATCGAAGTTTCCAAAGAATTTTCTTTTTAGTGAAAACCGGCAAAAGTGAAATGCTTCGTTCAAGCCATAGTTGCCTTTTATCAACAGCCAAACATTATACCAATTTTAAAGCCCTCGGGAAGGAAAGGTACCTGGTTTGATCGACAGTTAAAGATGGGCACTCACATTAATAACATTTGTAAAATCGCTTTTTTCTACTTATATGACATAAACAGAATTAGAAAGTTTCTCAGCCTTGATTGTACTCATATTTTGGTCAATGAATTTGTAACGAGTCGTCTTGATTATTGTAATAACCTCGTGAATGGCTTGCCTAACAACCTGCTACACAAGTTCCAACGAGTCCAGAATGCAGCTGCCAGGCTGATCTGCAATCTTGGATTCTTCGATCACATCACTACCACCTTATTTAGCCTTCACTGGCCGCCAATTAGATACAGAATTCAATTTAAAATTTCACTTTTTACCTATAAATCCTTAAATGGACTCTCCCCTGCATATATTACAGAACTGTTAAAACTTAAAACTATTCCTCGATACAATCTAAGGTCTTCTGATGACAAACTATTACTTCACCATCCCAAGATAAGAACTCTCGCTACTCTTGGTAACCGTTCATTTACCGGCGCGTCACCAGAGCTATGGAACGATCTACCTGTGGTTATCCGCCATGCCATTAATGTTGCCGCTTTTAAACGCCTCCAAAAACCCATCTATTTAGGAAAGCGTATAGCTGCTAGTAGTTTATTCCCATTTTATTGCTCAAAGGAATCTGATACCCAATTCAGTAGTTATAAAATGATGCCATCCCACTCACTCACTTTTATTTCTAACTCATCTATCAAAATCGCTCTCTTGTTCACTCATTTCACAAAACTCATTCGTAAACTCACTTCATTCACTTCATTCACTTCATTCAATTCGTTCGCTTTCGCTCACTCATTTCATTCAGTTCATTCAGTTCATTCAGTTCGTTTAACTCATTCGTTTTGTTCCATTCGATTCACAAGTAGTCGCTCTTTGATAGATGAGTTAGAAATAAAAGTGAGTGAGTGGGTTGTCATCATTTTATAACTACTGTATAATAAAGTAGTGAAGGTTAAAGTGAAAGTGAAGTAGAAAAAATTGATTGAATCAGAAAAATAAATTTGATTTAATGCTTAAAGATAAAATAATAATTATATAAGTTATGTCTCAACCAATTTTTACCGATAAACAACTTCAGAGTTTGTCTTTGAACGAATTAAAAAAGATTGTATCACAAGAAAAAAAAGATCTTAGAAAAGATTATAAGGAATTACAAAAAAAGAGAATATTGATTGAAAAATATAAAAAAATGAGAAACATTAGAACAAAAATTAATCAAGGAAAAGTTAATCCCAAAGTTGATAAAAAACCCAAAGTTGTTAATCCCAAAGTTGATAAAAAACCCAAAGTTGATAAAAAACCTCATTCTAAAAAGATAAAATCATTTGAGGATTATTTTGAGGAATGTATAAAAAATAGAAAAATTCCTAAAGATACTCCTTCTTATTTAAGAAAAGCTCTTGAGAGAGCTATAAAAGAATATGAAGAAGGAATTGAAGTTGAGAAATCAGCTCTAAACGAATTTGCTAAAAAATATATTATAAAAGGAAAACCAGGTATTTTACCTTATCAGTTTTCTGAAAATAAATATCATACTATTAAAAAATTTATTAGAAATCATCGTAATACTAAATTAAGGTTTGTTTTAATTTGTATTATGGAAAAAGCAGAAAAAATATCGAAAGATAGTCATAATTTTTTTTATATTACTCATAAAGCATATTTTAATTCTAGTACTTATAATAATTTTATTTCAACTGATGAAGAAGATATATTAAAGAATAGTTATAAAGAGATTAATGAAAAAATAACTATTTATCAACAAAATGGTAGTGGGTGGTATTTTAAAGAAATTGTACAACTAGATATTCATACAACTCAATTAAAACCAATGAAAGGTTCTTCTTATATTCCTCTTCCAGATTGGATTATGAGAAAAAAAGCAATTGTTAGTATTCGAAATAAAGATAATAAATGTTTTATTTGGTCAGTACTTCGTTATCTTCATCCAAGAGAAAAGAATGATTGTAGATTTACAGATTTAAAAAAGTATGAGAATGATCTTAATACTAAAGGAATTACATTTCCAATGAAAGTAAAAGACATTACCAAATTTGAGAATCTTAATCCAGATCTTCCAGGAATAAATGTTTTTTCAAATGATGGAGAGACTATTTATCCTTTGAGAGAGGTAAAGAAAGATTGTAAAAATACCATTGATTTATTTTTGTATGAAGAAGATGGTAAATTTCATTATTCACTAATTAAAAATTTTTCTCGTCTTGTACGTAGTCAAATTACTTCAAGAACAAATGAACCAATTAATATTTGTAAGAGATGTTTTTGTCATTTTACAAAACCAGAATTATTAGATAAACATATCAAATATTGTTCTAGTAATAAAACATCATTTGTAAAAATGCCAAAACCAAAAACAACTTTACATTTTACTAATTATGATAAACAACTTCCTATTCCTTTTGTTGTATATGCAGATTTTGAATGTTTTACTAAACCAATGAATAGCTGTTCCCCCGATCCTAAAGATTCTTACAACTATAACTATCAAAAACATGAACCATCAGGATTTTGTTTTTATGTAAAGGGTATTGTTAATAAAAGAATTAAACCAATCATTTATACAAAAAAATCAGATGATGAAGATATTGCTAAAATATTTGTAGAAAAACTTACAGAAATGACTAAAGGGATATATGAAGATTTTTATCGTAAACCAAAACCTTTAGTAATGAGTGAAAAATCAAATAAAGATTTTAATAACGCTGTTAATTGTCATATTTGTGGTAGTGAATTAGGTAAAGATAGAGTTAGAGATCATTGTCATTTTACAGGTAAGTACCGTGGTGCAGCACATAACAAATGTAATCTTATGTGTAAAAAACCAAGAATACTACCAGTTATATTTCACAATCTTCAGGGTTATGATGCACATCTATTTATTAAACAACTTGCTAAAATAGATGGTGATCTTAGTTGTATTCCATCTACTGAAGAAAAATATCTTTCATTTTCTAAATCTATTAAAGTTGGTGAGTACAAACATAATAATGGTGATATTATTCCAATAAATTTTGAAATCAGATTTGTTGACTCATTTAAATTTCTTCAAACATCACTATCCAATCTTGTTTCAAATTTAAACCAAGATGATTTTCATATCACAATACAAGTGTTTAAGAATAATACTTCATTACTAACTCGTAAAGGAGTTTATCCTTATGATTATGTATCATCAATTGAAAAACTATCAGAAAAACAACTTCCACCAAAACAGGAGTTCTATTCAAAACTATATGATGAAGATATAAATGATGAAGATTATCAACATGCTATTAAAGTTTGGAATACATTTGGGTGTAAAACAATAAGAGACTATCACGATCTTTACCTAAAATCTGATGTAATGCTTTTGGCAGATGTGTTTGAAAACTTTAGGAAAACTTGTCTTAATCATTATAAGTTAGATCCAGCTCATTACTTTTCATCTCCTGGTTTAGCTTGGGATGCATGTCTAAAAACAACAGGACAACGTTTAGAGTTATTAAGTGATTATGATATGTTAATGATGATTGAAAAAGGAATTCGTGGTGGAATAACACATATATCAAAAAGATATGCAGAAGCAAATAATAAGTATATGAAAAATTACGATCCTGAAAAGAAATCATCATTTATACAATATTTGGACGCCAACAATCTTTATGGTTGGGCTATGTCTCAAAATTTACCAACACATAATTTTAATTGGATTACTAATATTACAAAAGAAAAGGTAATGAAAATTTTAGAAAAAACAAATGATAGTATGGCAAATACTGGTAAGAAGGGATATATTTTTGAAGTTGATTTGGAGTATCCACCAGACTTATGGGATCTTCATAATGACTATCCTCTTGCACCTGAATTAATGAAGGTTAATGGAGTTGAAAAACTAATATGTCATTTTAAACCAAGAAAAAATTATGTTATTCATTATAGAGCTCTTAGACAATGTCTTGAGTTGGGTATGAAAATTACTGCTGTACATAGAGGAATATCATTTTATCAGTCTCCTTGGATGGAACCATATATAAGAAAAAATACAGAACTTCGAAAATGTGCTGCAAACAATTTTGAGAAAGACTTTTTTAAACTAATGAACAATTCAGTTTTTGGTAAAACAATAGAAAATATTAGAAAGCGTCAAAATATAGTACTTATTGATGATCGTAAAAAAGCACTAAAATTATCAAGTCGTCCAAACTTTGATAGATGTACAATATTTGATAAAAATCTTATTGCTATTCATATGAAAAAGACAGAAGTGTATTTTAATAAACCAGTATATGTTGGTCAAGCAATTTTAGACTTATCAAAAACTCTAATGTATGATTTTCATTATGAATACATCAAAAGTAAATATGGAAAGAAAGCTGAGTTATTGTTTACAGATACAGATAGTCTAATGTATCAGATTAAAACAAAAGATTTTTACAAAGATATATGTAATGATATAAAAAATAATAATGATACTAGCGATTATCCATCAGATCATCCTTCTGGAATAATTACAGGAGTTAACAAGAAAGTGATTGGTATGTTTAAGGATGAAGCATCAGGAAAACAGATAACTCATTTTGTTGGATTACGTCCTAAACTATACAGCTATAAAGTTGAGGGTGAAGTAGAATTAAAGAAGTGTAAAGGAATAAAAAAAAATGTTGTAAAAAAATCAATAAACTTTGATGATTATGTTAGATGTTTATTTTCTGGTGAAAAAGAAATGAGAAATATGAAAATAATAAGAAGTGAGAAACATGATATATATTCTAAAGAGGTTAATAAAGTAGCTCTTAGTAATCAAGATGATAAGAGATATGTGTTAAATGATCAAATACATACTCTAGCTATTAGAGAAAAATATTAGATTTAAGATTTAAAAAAATTTAAAATAATAAATGTCATATACAGAAGAAGAAATAAAAAAATATCTCAATATTTTACATAATTATAAGGTAAAAGAAAGTGAGGGGGATAAAAAGTCAACAGTAGCTTCATGTTTAGGCTGTAAAAATACAGAATCTTTTTTTATTGATTATGGTCAAAAAATATGTTATGAATGTGGAACATTAAACGGACATGTATTAGGATTTTATGATGTAAAAGATTATGATAGGGTACATTATAAAAAAAAGAGTATTTATCATAGGAAGTATTACTATGATAAAAAGGTTAATCATATTTCTAAACTAATAAATCTTGCTTATGAACAAAAAAATGAACTTTACAACAGACTATTAAAAATAGATAATTACATTATGGAAAATATTAACAAACAATATTTTAGAAAGAGAATGATAAATATCACTTATGTAATAAAAAAAATTTTGGTTGAAATGGGATGTGAAAAGTATATAAGTTTAGAGCTTAAAATAAGTCCTAAAACTTTAGAAACTTATGATAGTTGGTGGGAAACTTATAAAGAAATGTTAAAATAATTTTATATTAAAAAATTAATATAAAATTTAATTATTCTAAATAATAATTATCATAATGAAATACCTCAAACATATGAATAAATGCTTTCTTCATATAAAAAAGATCTTCATTTATTTCATGTTCTATATCTTTACTTATTTTTAATTTTATATCCATTTGATCTAAAAAAAGAAATATTAATTTATAATCAAGAGTTTCATCCTTAATTTTACCCTCTATTTTTTTTAATAAATCTTCAGTTTTCATTTCAACTAAATCTTCATATCTTTTATTATCAAAATATAATTTTTTAATTTTTTTTTCTTTATTTTTATAAAAAGATAAAAAATTTTCAGTAAGATTTTCATCGTAGTATTTTCTTTTTAATTTTACTTCATCAAATTCTGTTAAAAAATAATCATCATGTATAAGATCATAAAATTGTTTCATTAATTTTTTTCCAAGTCTTTCAAGATCTTTTTTTTTAATGATACAAGAACTCATTTTTATTATTTTATTATATTATTCCTTTATGAAAAATCCAGTATAATATTCCAGTTAAATAACCAAGTACTTCACTTTTAAACGGTGAATCAAATACGTATACACATCCTCTACCTCGATTGTAAAGTTTATAGAAAGATTTAAAAGCTCTATGGAATATTAAATGATTACGTAATATTTTACTTTCAGTATTAATAGGTAAATCTTCTAAATTATAGATAATTCTTTCTAATGAAATATTTTTTTTAAAAGTAGTCTCATATAAAAATCTATATATTAATGCTGATTTTATATCATCTTCTGAAAAAATAGTATTTTTAAAAGGAGGGGGGTAGTAAAAGTTAACGTAATGAACTATTGTTTTTATCATTTTATTAATCACATATATTAAATTTATTATTATATTTAATCTCAAATCTATCTGGTTCAGGAGATTGATCAATTATTATTTCATCTATTAGTTTCATTTTATCTACAAATTTTTGTTTATCCCATTCATCTCCTCTAAGTACAGCTCTAAGTTCAACAAGAACTTTTTCATAAGTAGTGTATGCAATTTTTGTCATCTCAATTTTCCTCTTATAATTTTGTTTTTTTCCAACTCCAGTCATAATAACACCAGCACCATTTATTACTCCGAGAATAACAGGATTAAGTGTAATTCCCCCAGTAATAGTTCCTATTGCTATCAAACATATTCCAGAGATTGTAAAACAATTATCAAGAAATTTATAACTTTTATAAGACCTCTTAAAACACCAATATTTTTTATGGTAGTAAGTGTAAAAATCTTTTAGTGTTTTAATATCTGATTTTGATAGAGATGGGTCTATGTGATTAAAATCAAAAATATCCTTCATTTTATTATTTTATGTATATAATCTTAGGTTAAACTATAATACATAATTTCCGTTTATCTTTTCTTGTAGTAATATATGATGATGTACTGAAGAGTCAATGTCGTAAAAGTTTGGAGAGTACATAAATTTTTCTATCACTGAATCTTTACATAAAAATTCAAATTCAAGGTTAGCTGAAGTTCTTACAATATTAGCGTCTAAGTCTGCGGAATAGTTACTTATATTAACTTTTGTAATATTATCATTAATACTTTCTGTTAACCATAAAACTATTTTTTTTCCACTAAAACTAGATGGTATTGCTAAATTTTTATTTACATTACCAATACTTATGTTTAGATAATTAGTTATAGATAAATAGTATAAAAATAAAAGTTGTTGTTTTGAATTTGCATTAGTCACATCATATTTCTTTATACTAAAATTATTTCTTTTAAAATGAGAAAAAACAATACATAAAGTGTAACTTGTATTTTTAATTGGTGGTTTAAAAGATATCTTATAATTATTTATTCTTAATCCAGTTTCTTTTATGTTATCCATTGTTTTACTTGGAAATGTAATATTTTGTGCAGAATTTCCTGTAATAGAGGACAAAGTATTAAACACAACACCAATTGAACTTTTATTTAGAACATAATTGTTTGAATCGCTAAAGTCAAAAAAATGTTCAAAATATTTTCTGTAAACATAATTTTTTATAAAAGGTAAATTTTTATTTACAATTCCAACTGTTGCTGTATTAATTTCATTTACCATTCCAACTGTTGCTGCACTATTATTATTATTTTTATCAAGATCAATGTTTAATATTTTTTTATTATTTGCATTTATGTCAACATTGTATGTAACTTCTGTTGGTTTGATATCAAATGCTGTGTGATAGTCATAAACTTTATCTGGGTCGATATTGCTTACTTTACCCACAATACCATAAGTAACAAAATAAACTCCTGAAAACTGTCTTGGATAAACAGATAGATCAGTACCTTCTTGTGGTATATTAACAAGAAAATGAAGAAAGAACCTATTACCAGTTGACAACTTTTTAAAATTAACTATTATTCTATGGTAATACATAAATTGTGTTTGATTTGTTGCATCTGTATATCTATGACTAAGTTTTTTTACACTTACATTTTCAATTGATAATCCTGTTGAAGTTCCTTTGTCTACACTTATTTGAGACTTATGCCAAAGTTGATAGTCAGTGTTTAGTATTTCCAAACATAGTGTGTAATCAACATTAGGGGTTAATCTGTAAAAGTTAACTGACATTTTGTACTTATATCCACCTTGAGAATTTTTGTTTATTTTTACATAAATTACTTTGTGGTTATAGCTATGAAAATTTCCTTTTGAAGGAGGTAAGTCTGCTATTTTTGATATAACAAAACTAGTTCCACTATCTATTTCATCAGTCCATTGTGCTGCATTAGACATAAGAAAAGTAAACTGGTCATTGTAATGACTTGGTTGAACTGCAGTGTGATGAATTAGTTTGTCAGCGTAATCTTTATTTACAGCATCATTGTCTTGGGTTGGATTACTTAAACTAATAATTTTTTTATTGTTCATATTTAAGTTTCCACTCATATAATCTGTTCCATCTTTTTTTAAGTAACCTGTTGTAAATCCTTTATCATCCACATACTTTTTGGTTGCAGCATCTGTATCATTAAACGGTGGTCTTAGACCAATTATAGGTTTATTATTCATGTTAAGTGAGTTTAACATTTTATTTGTTCCACCAACATGTAGATACTTTATATCTGTAAAGGCTAATGGTGTTGGTTGTCTGGGACCAGATGGAGTTGGTATATTTAAAATTCTATAATTATCCATATTTAGATTACCTTTCATTGGGTAAGATCCATCTCTATCAAGAAATGTATTGTCTACATATTCTTTTGTAGGAGGTTCTTTTCCATCCAGTGGTGTGCTTAGATTTTTAATTCGGTATGTATTTTTCATATCAATGTTTGAATCAATTGTTAGCTTTGATGTCGAGGTGGGTTTATCATCCACATACTTTTTGTTTGCTGCGTCATTATTATTTGTTGGTTTACCAACATTAGTTATTTTATTATTATTCATGCTTAAATTGCCAATCATTGTTCTTGATCCATCTCTGTTAAGAAAATTACTGTCTGCATATTGTTTTGTTGCTGGCTCATCTGCATCATTTGGATGTTTAAGGTTTAAAATACGAAATCTATCTTTCATATCAATGTTTGAATCAACTGTTAATCGTGTTGTTGTGGGTGCCCCGCTAGAATTATCATCAACATACTTCTTTGTAGCAGCATCAGTATTAGCAGTTGGTGTACCAACATTTCTTATTTTTTTATTTATCATATCATAATCACCATCAGAAGTAAGATTAAATCCAACTCCTGGTGCTCCTTGAATTCCTTCAGCAAATGAGTTATCTTTTTGTTCGTTAAATATTCCCATTTTATATATTAATTATATTTTTTATTATAGACTACTAGTAAAGTTTTTAGCAATACGTTTTTTAGGCTTATCAATGTACAAAAATGTAAATGGTTTTTTTGTTGCTGTTCTATACGTTTCTTTGTCAACTCCTAATTCTGATGATATACGATTTGCTTCTCTCGATGATGGAAATTCATACAGACAGTAGTGACAACAATTTAATCTAATATCCTTTGGAGTTTTGTAAAATGATTGACTGAGGTATATTACAGAACAATTCTTATGTCGTCCTTGGATAAAATAATCAATAAGTTGTCTCTGGTTTTTATCACAAACGTAATCATCAAATATTACAAGTTTTTGATTATCCTCATATTCCATTTCTGTCACTGGAATTATTTCATCATTACTAACATTTAGTATTTCATATCCCATTTTACCACTTAATTCTCTCATTTTTTGAATTAGCTTTTGATACTTATCTTGTTCTAGATTACGCGCGTAAAGATAAATTTCATCATAGTATAGTAGTGGTTTAATTAACATATGATACAAAAGATTAGTTTTACCACTTCCACTGTTTCCACAAATTAACATTCTAAAAGTATCTGATGGCATGTAAGGAAATAACTGTTTATATTTTTTATCCGGGTCATCTAAGCTATCATAGTTTGGTATTTCCATTTATCTAATGATTAAATAAAATGGATATTGAAGAATACAAAAAACTTGCAAGAAATAAAATTGAGGCTGACTCTTTGACTAGACAAGTGAGAAATGTTATAAAAGAAACAAAATGGCAAAAACAAGATATGAGAGAGGGATTTACAGAAACATTTAAACCACTTATTGAGTCTCAAGAGAGTGTTAAAAAAAGTATTGATGAGCAACAAAATAAAACTATAGCACAACTTCAAGCTAATCAACTTGCTCTTACTCAAGGACTTAATCAAAACAGACTTGCTATAACTGAAGGATTTGATAAACTTGACGAAGTAAAAAAATGGGATTTGGCTCAATTACCTGGTTTTGAGGCGATTGAAGAGTCTAAAAAAGACAAAAAAGACGAAGAAGTTTTACCCTCTACATCAGAGGAAGGACCAAAAATAGCAAAATTCACACCTAAAGACCTCGATAGAAATTTAATGAATAAAGAAGCACAAGATATACTCAAAGTTAATGAATACCACAAACTCCCTTCTGAGTATTTTGAAGAGGATATTTCTACTATTGATAAATTAATCGAAGATGTTAACGAAGATTTAGAAGATACTAGTAAATCAATAAAAAATACTGCAATTTTTGAACGTGATTTAAACGGTTATTTATTAGCTAAACCACAAAATAAAAAGCCACATAAAAACACATTAGATTTAATTAATAAATACAACGTATTAAGCATATATGCAACAAATTTAAGTAATCTTAAGTATTACAAAGAAAAATCTGGCTCTGGAATGATTTACTTTAACAACCCACATCAACTCCTAAACAGACTTGAACTACTCGGTGGATCAATTCTTGCTGGGAATAATGGTGTAATACCTGAGTTTTCTAAATTAGCACATCTTCTCAAACAAATTAAAGTAATATCAAATAAACAACTAAACGATCTACTAAAAACTTATATAAAAATTAGATAAAAAAAATTTAAGAACGAGTTATTCACATTTTATTCAAATATATAAATATTAAATAAAATGGATATTGAAGAATACAAAAAACTTGCAAGAAATAAAATTGAAGCTGATGCTTTGACTAAACAGGTGAGAGATGTAATAAAACAAACAAAATGGCAAAAACAAAATATGAGAGAGGGGTTTACAGAAACATTTCAACCTCTTATTGAATCTCAAGATAGCATTAAAAAAAGTATTGATGATAAACAAAACGAAACTATAGCACAGCTTAAAAAAAATCAACTTGCTCTTACACAAGGACTTAATCAAAACAAAAATGCTATAGCTGAAGGATTAGAGAATTTATTACATCAAAAATCTGAAGGTGAAGCACAATCTAAAATTAATAAATCTCATTTTAACAAATATTTAAACGATGAAAAAACAATAGATGTGTTAAAAGATTATGGTTATGATAATTTACCTGCTTATTTTTTAGAAGAGGATATTAATTCTATTAATACCAGAATTGATGATATTAATAAAATTTTATATTTATTATACCCTGATTTAAAAAAAAATGCTAGATTAATTAATAATAATGAAGATTATTCTTTATTTGAACCAAAAAGTGAATATCTTCAACCTGAAACTTTAAAAGATATAGATACATTTAACGCATTAAGCATATATCGCAAAAATTTAATTAAAGTTAAAAATTACAAAGAAGTAACTGGAAGTGGAATTACTAATTTTAACAACCCACATAAAATTCTTGAAAGACTTGATGAATCAATTGTAAATGTTAATAATGGACTAATAAATGAGTTTTCTAAACTAGTAAATATTATTAAACAAATGAATGATTTACTAAAAACTTATATAACAATTAGATAAAAAATGGAAGAACGAGCTATCCATATTTCTTCAATAAATAGGGAAAAAAGAGGAACAAGCAGACCCGGTGATTTTACTATTAAGTTTAATCCATCTTTGAAACTTGACCCTGAAAAAAAACATCAACTTGCTCTTGATCGGTTGTCCATGACTTACTCTTGGTACAACATTAGAAGTGATTATAAAAATAATAAGATTAAATATACTCACGATGGATCCACTTGGCAAACAATTACTTTTACAGATGGAATGTATTCATACTCAGATATAAATGATTATATTCATCAGTATATGGATCAAAAATCTCACTCATCAGGTTCAAGTGGAAATAAAACTTATTCAATTAATATAACATTTATACTATCCACCTATCGAGTTCTCATATCAATTGAGGGTGATTATAAATTAGATTTAAGAGGAACAGAATTTGGAGACCTGATTGGATTTGAAAAAAAACTTATTACAAAAACAGAGTATGGAACAAAACTACCAAATATAACAAATTCTATTGATGTGTTAAATATTAACACAACAGCAATAACTAATAGTATTGTAAATGGAATAAATACAAATACCATTGCTGTAATACCAACTGATAATCTCACAAGGTCTTATCCTTTTACATTTGAGCCTAAAAGGCCATTATATTGTGACGTTTCTGCGTTTAAAATTGATGAAATGAGAATATTTGTTACAGACTCAGTTGGAAGACCAGTAAATTTTAATGGTATAGATTGGTATATGACTTTACTTCTTCACTCGATGTAATACTTCATATTTATATAACTATTAAAATAAAATGATGAGACAATCAGAGTTTAAAATGAAACTTGACCCTGAATTGGGTAGATATACAAGACAACATATTTATGGAGAAGGAATGATGGATGGGTTTAAATCAGTTGGTAAAAAAATATTTGGAAAGACAATGAAAAAAACTGCTAAAAAAAGTGCTCAAAAAAGTGGTGATAAATTACTAAAAATGACTGCAACAAAAACTGGTGAATATTCTGGTAAAAAGGCTGGTGATAAAATAGTGCAAATGTTATCCAAAGAAAAGGTAAAATCCACCAAAAAAACCCCTTCAAAAAAAGTTACTTTTAATAAAAAAGTTGAAAGTTTACCAACAAGAAAAATGACTCAACAAGAAATAAATCAAAGAGTGAATTCCATTCTTAGCGGAGGTACATTAAACTAAGAAAAAAATTATATAATTATTAAAATAAAATGAAGTCTTTTAGAAATCCAAATTATCTAGAGAGATATGAAGATGTTGTTTTTGATCTGGAACAAGCTATTAATACAGCTCCAGCAAACAACACTGATCAAGATAGAAATAACCTTAAATTTATCACTGACAATTCAGGTGAAGTAACACCATTTGATTGGTATAATGCTAGAATAGCAATAGATTTTAAAGTTCAACAACGTGATGGTACTAATTTTGTTATTGGTGCTAATGTAGATGATGACAGTCTTACAGCTAATAGAAACAACCAATATATAGCATATAGAGATGATCAAATGGGAATTGTAAATGGAGCAAATAGTTTTATTTCAAGATTATCAGTATTAGCAAATGGAAAAGAACTATACCAGTGTAATTATGCTAATCATAGTGTAAATATAAAAAATTTACTTGAATATAACAAAACTTACGCTGAATCAGTTGCAACAAATGAATTTTATTATCTTGATACATCAACAACTGCTAATAAAAATAGATTTATTAAAAGACAAGTTACTCATCGTCAAAATGCTGCTGGTGGTGCTGATGAAGCAGGTTTTATGTTAGATAACACCCCATCATCTTATAATAAAGGATTTGCAAAGCGTAAAGCTTTACTTGGAACATCATCCACAGTGCGCTGTGAAATTCCTCTTAATAGGTATTCATTTTTTGAGGCACTTGAAGATAAACTTCTTCCTAACACTAAAATCGAAATAAATTTTGAGATTGAAAAAGATGATAATCTTATTTGGAGGGCTGGAGGAAATCGATGTAGAGTAGTAGTTACTCGTCTTCAACTTTTTGTACCTCGGATTGTATTCAATGCAGAAGGAAGTAAATTATTTATGGAAAACTATCTCAAACCATATAAATGGACCTATCTAAAAGAGGTTGTTGAGAGAAACATTGCTGGAAATCAAAGAACTGGTAATTTTAGAATTACAAATGGTATATCAAAACCACGACATGTATTTGTTTTTATAATTAACACACCAAATATAGATACACAAACAGCAAATCCATTTTTGTATAATACTTTCAGTGTTTCTACAGATCCAAGGACTCTTGACAGGTGTTATCTTGAGGTAGGAAATGGAAATGAATATCCTGATATTCACTACAAACCTTCAACAGATCCTTCAAGAGTTTTTAGAGATGTTATGAAGTATGTTTATGCTAACAATGATTTTCAAGGAGGTACACTTCTTACTAGATCTACTTTTGAAGATATATGTCCGTTTGTATATTTTGACTTAACCAAACAAAAACTAGACATAAAAGATGGGGTGACAAAACTTGCATTTCATTATGAGTTATCTGGAACAACTGCAGCTAACTACAATGTTTATGCTCTGGTACTTCACGAAACTGAAGCTGAAATAACACAACAAAATGGAAAACTATTATTAAGAGCTTGATTAAGCATTGTTAAAACTCAACTTCTTGTGGCGTCTGTTGTTATTACACAAAAATTTATATCTTATTTTGTTTTAAACAAAAATTATATGACGTCTTTTGTAATAATTTTTATTGGTTAAAAAAGTCACCACCAGTAATACCACCAGTATTAAAACAAAAATATATGGCGTCTTTTGTAATACCACCAGTATTAAAACAAAAATTTTTTATATAAATATTATATAAAAAATGACAACTTATATTGAATACGGAGTAAAACTTACAGATGGACAAAAGTCAAAATTGGCTTCTGCAATATTAAATAAATCACCACTAACTCTTCGTTTAAAACATGGTCATCTTCGAGGTTCTGATGAGTTAATGCTTACCCAAAGACAAATTTCTAAAATAAAAAAATCTATTGCAAATGGTACCGGATCGGATATAAAGATAAGTAAAACACAGATTAGACATTCTGTAAAACGTGGGGGAAACTTATTTTCATCACTCGCATCTCTTGGAGCAAAAGTTCTTCCTTATGCTATTAAAGGAGTATCAAAAGTTGTTCCCGCATTAGCTACTGGTGCTGCAACCGCACTTGGTGAAATTGGATTAAATAAGATATTTGGAAAAGGAATAACCATCCCCCATAAATTTTTCCCAATGCTACCACCTATTGTAAGAGAATTTACACAATCACAAATAAACCAAATTAACAAAGCACATCAAACAGGTGGACGATTAATTATTAAACCAACTCGTAAACAAATAGAAGGAGGATTTCTTGGAACACTTGCTTCTATTGGTATACCAATGGCAATTAGTTTAGTATCTAAGATGTTTGGATCTGGACTACAAGTAGATAGAAGTAATTCATCCAATACATCAAATGTTTACGTTCCACCTCCTCCATCAACTTATGGTGAAGGTTATCCTTATCACTCACCACCTTTTATTGGTAATTGGTCCAACCCAATAGGAATGGGAGTTAAAAAAAAAAAGCCCAAATCCAAGGGAAAAGGAATATTACTAGGAAAAAACAGCCCATTCAACTCAATTCCCATTCTAGGTACCATTTTGTAATTAAACCTCTATCCAACTTTGACCTCATGGAATGGATAAAAAGACTTGGTATTAAACATTTCAGAGGAATATATAGTCGTGATAGACTACCAAAAAAGATTAGAAAAGAATGTGGAATAATTAATCTAGATGATATTACAGGTCCTGGAACACATTGGGTTTGTTATAGAAATATAGACAATTTAGTTGAGTATTTCGATCCATTTGGACTAATAATGCCAAATGAAGCATTAAGATATTTTAATACTTCTGGAAAACAAATAGTTTACTCAATGGATGAAATACAAAATCGTAATACTGTTCTCTGTGGTTATTGGTGTTTATATTATCTTTTTGAAAGACAGATGGGTAATAGTATTCTAGATGTAATACATAACCCTCATTTTGATGATGACAATAGTGATTTTATAAAAGCATACTTTGGAGGATAATTGTAGTTTAAACACATAAATATAAAATAAAATGTATGAAGAATTTGAACCAATTAAACCTTTAATCACAGAAGTACAAATTTATACTTATAAATTTCCTGATGGTAAAATATATATTGGTTATACAACTGAAGGTTTAAAATTTAGACATAATCAACACAAAAGAATAAGATCTGTAAGTCCAATAACTAAGTTTTTAAACAATAATGAACCATATGAAGGACCAAAACATGAAAAAACTGTTAAAGTAAATCTATATGGTAATGAAATATATAAAATACAAAGAAAAATACTTGATAAATATACTACTGATACTAAACAGATACTTAATAGAAATTTGAAACTTTTTGGTTATTAATATCAAACATTTTATATTATTAAAATATAAAATGAATCAAGGTAAAAGATTTAATCACTATCCACTGGTGTATTCTTTAGTAGTTTAACCTTCTCAACTTTTGTGTTTAAATCTCTAACACTATCAACTATGTCAACAAAATTTGAGTAAATGTCAATAAGTCTATAAAGTTTCTTCTTTTTATCACTATTTAAACTCAGCCATGAATATTCCTCATTTCTAATTTTTTTCCACATCTCACATTCACTAACCATTAGCACTCTTGAAAGATTATCATTTTTCTTTCTAAGAGACTCCATCTCATTATATATTTTTGTTCTCACTTCTTTTTCAAAATCCTTGATTGTTTTAACATCAATATTTTTCTCAATCTCAGAAAAGAATTTAGCCTCCATTTATTATATAAACAGATAATTACCTTTTACAACTTTGTTGAGAGTATTTGCTTTCTCACTTATTTCCATAAGCAACTCAAATATCTTTATAAATCTAGTGTCATATTCCAATCTAGAATGATCAGCATATTCATAACTCATATTAAGGTTATTAAATATATTTTGTAGTTCATTTTTAAGAAAATTAGATCTAGTAGACATATTTTATCTAAGCATATATTAAATGAAAGAAACATATTGTATTAAAGATAAAATGGTAACTCCTTGCACAGAACCAAGTGGTTACCAAAAAGATAAAAGAGGAAGAACTCAATTCTTTTGTCATTGTGCAGTTTGTGGAATTAAAAAAGTTAGATACGTAAAAACTGGAACAGCTACTCAAACTGGAAGTGGAAAAAGGAAAACTAAAAAAAAGTCAAAAAACTAGTAAGCCCGTCTGAAGGGGCGGGCGTATTTGATACTGTAGTTGGTACAGCAGTTGATGGATTTGTTCATTACGGTTTACCTTGGATGGGTAAAAAAGCAGTTGAAATGGGTAAATATGGAGCAAGTGAGTTAATGAGAAATAAAAACGTTCAAAAAAAAGCTGTAAACTATGGAATAAATAAACTTACCCCATTTATTCAAAATTCTGTTGGATCAGCAATGGATCAACTGTCAACAAAAGTTAGACCAAATAAAAAGTATAAAACTAATAGACCAGAATTAGACGGAAAAGGAATAGATATTCACAATGCTATTCTCAAAGTGGCACCAAAAAAAGGTTTCGTTTTACCAGGTCATAATTATACTGGCCCTGGTAATAAACTTGAGGACCAACTTCGTTATGACTCTGAGGGAAATATACTAGAAATATATCAACAACCAACAGGACCAACTGATGCGGTTAGTATGCAACATGATGTTGACTATAGTGTCTGTGGAAATAAACCAAAAAGTGAACAAGTAAAATGTAAAAATGAAGCTGATAAAAAAATGATAAAATCACTAGATTCCATTCCTTGGAAAAAAAGACAATGGGGGCATGCTATGGCTAGAACTATGATTAATACAAAACAAAAACTTGGAATGGGTTTAAACGCCAGTCGGTGTTGAGTAATGATTGGTCTCAACAATTAGCCGACGAACTTCACAAACCAATCACAAGAAACTTTCAAAAAAGATTAGTAATATCAAACGGAATTGATGAAATATGGGCTGCTGATTTGGTTGAAATGCAAAAGTTTAGTAAGTGGAACAAAGGGATTAAATATCTTCTGATGGTTATTGATGTGTTTAGCAAGTATGGATGGATAAGAGGATTGAAAGATAAGAAAACTGAAACTGTCAGTAAAGCATTCGATGACATATTCAAAAGTAAACGTAAACCTCAAATGTTATGGACAGATAAAGGTTCTGAGTTTATAAGTAAGACGTTTAAAAATTTTTTAAAAAGTAAAGGAATTAAACTATATCACACTGAAAATGAAGAGAAATCAAGTGTTGTTGAAAGATGGAATAAAACAATGAAAAACAGAATGTGGAAGATGTTTACTGTAAATAACAATAATGTTTACTGGCATAATTTACATAAACTAGTTAATGATTACAATAATTCGAGACACTCTAGCATTAAAATGACTCCTGTTGAAGCAAGTAAAAAGAAAAATGAAAATAAAGTTTGGTCTAATTTGTATGGCGATTTGATTTACTTGAAAACTCGTAAGCCAAAATTTGTGGTTGGTGATCGTGTTAGAATTTCAAAATATAAGAGAAAGGTATTTGATAAAGGTTACACACCAAACTGGACAGAGGAGATATTCGTTATTGATAAAGTTTTACCTACAAAACCTGTTACGTATAAAATTGTTGATTTGATGGGAGAAGAGATTAAAGGTTCTTTTTACGAGCAAGAATTACAAAAAGCAAAACAACAGACGTATAGAATAGAAAAGATTATCAGACGAGATAATAAGAAAAAAATGGCATTAGTAAAATGGAGTGGTTATCCTGATAAATTTAACTCATGGATTAGTTTGAAGGATTTGGTTGATTTTTAATACAAAATAATGTTGTATTAAAAATAAATACTATTATTACTCTTCATCACTAACTTTTTCAAGTAATGCTTCAAGACCATCTTTTGTATAATCACCATCACTCTCTTCCTCTTCCTCTTCCTCTTCAAATGCTAGTAAAGACTCTCTAGGTTTGAGTGGTTTAACATAGCACTCATGTACTTTTATTTGTAAAGATGTTACAGTTTTACTTATGAATATTCCTTCAATTATAAGAGCCAATTTAACATTACAGTATTGATTAAGATATTTAAAAGGATTTAGATCTTTACCTCCCTTTCCCTTAAACAAAGATAAAATTTTCTTTGTTTTTTCTGAGTAAATAAGTTTTGCATAAAGAACTGGAGCTGATGATTCATCAACTTTTGTTTTCTTTTTTCCTTTATTGTCTGTGTATTCTATTTGTTTATGGTAAAGTGGTGAAGATAAACTTGATGCCATATCAGGACCATATTCATT
Organism: Porites lutea; assembly: GCF_958299795.1. Taxonomy (NCBI): domain Eukaryota; kingdom Metazoa; phylum Cnidaria; class Anthozoa; order Scleractinia; family Poritidae; genus Porites; species Porites lutea. Next base: position 8,069,564 of record NC_133205.1, read on the forward strand.
TTCTAAATATTGTTGTGATGCAGTTGTTATATTATTAATAACATCAAAAAATTCTTTTTCTTTAGTACTCGGTTCACTATCTCGAGACCAAAGACATACTGGTATTGAGTAACCTACTAACTTTTTGGTATCTTGGTTTTTCTTTTCATTTACTCCAAAAGAGAAAAGAACTGGAGTTTCTATTACAAGTGGACCTTTTTTCTTATTTGGATACTTAATCTCAATTGGAATACGTTTATATTTGATTTTACTATCTTTTACTTTGTACTCTTTGCTATCATTAAAAACGATATTGTCTTGGGTAATATTTTCGTAACTTGTCAACTGCATTTTATTAATATTTATTTAATCCTTAAGCCTCATTTAAATATTCAAACGTGTATTTTTGACCGTCTTTTTTTGAAGTGGCTGATTTACAGTATATATACTTCTCCTCACAAATCATTTTAACATGACCTGCATTAATACCTAATAACTTGTTAACTGAGTATAAACTATTGTAAATAACTTCTTCATTTGTTAACAGTTTAATTGCCTTAACTTTTTTTCTATTTTTATGATTATCCTTTACAAAACTATAATCTCTATTAATTGCTGATTTTTTATTATTTTCACTTCTTGTTACTACTTCCAAATTTTCTAACCTATTATCTTTTCTATTAAAATTAATATGATTAATGTATTTATCACTTTCTATCACCCCATAAAAACACTCATAAATAAAACGATGAATAAGATAATTTTTTACTTTATTTTTTGATACAGATATACAAAATCTCAAATAACCATTATTATTAATATTTCCTATCATAGGTTTTCTTAATCTAACATTCATAATTTCACCATATTTATTTGCTGCATATTTTTTATAAATGGGATGAGTATAAAACTTTTTATCATTTTGTAATATGAGAACCATTTTATATTTATTTTTATTTCTTTAAGCATAATAATTCAAATTTATTTTTTAGGCCAAAGTAAATTAACAGACCAGAAGTTACTCGATTCTGGATTAGTATAAGTTAATTCTCCCTTTTTATTTTTAATCTTCATAGCACGAGACAAATATTTATCTCTTCTCTCTTTATCCTTGTGAATAGTAAAGTCTGGATATTTAGGTGACCCAAAGTGAACTTTCTTTCCACCTGGAAGTGTAGCCATATATTTGTTATTTTTACGAGTTGAATAATCAAGTGATTCAGCACCGAGTTTTTTAGCATTTTTGGTTAATCTCTTAAAATCTTCTCCTTCAAGAATGTATCTTTGTGGTGGAATGTAATCTGGATCCTTATCAACTATAAAATCCAAATCTTCTTTAGTAGTAGTATCTATAGATATTGGTTCCATTTTTTTATTATTTGATTATATAAAAAAGTGTTTGAATTTGAGATAAATATTAAATTTTTCCTTATTTTCATCTAATTTTTCTAGTAATAATTCATCATTATTAAAATCATTATCTTGTATCATATCAATAAATTTAATAATATCACCTCTTATACAATCAATAACATATGTCAAAAAAATATAAAAATCATCTATAGATAAAAATTTATTAGTATATTCAAAAGTATCTTTACTATATATTAAACTTTTTATTTGATAAAAAATATTATAAATTCTATACATTTTTTTTATATGTTTAATTTTATAATCATCCCCATTTTTTTCTAATTTTTTAAGATAACCACAAATTTTTTTTCTATATATATTTCTTTTATTTCCTTCTTCAAGATAAAGTTGATTTCTACAATTTTCCTCCATCTTATTATATATGTATAAAAACTTGTAACATAAAATGTTATAAGTTTAGAAATCATCATCACTATCACAATAATTTATTATATTAATCTTATCAAAAAAACAACAACCAACTTTGTAATTAGTAACAAATCTTGTGCCTTCATAACATAATAAACCTGTTGCATTTTTAAACAAACCATCCATTTCTTCTCTTGCACCATAATACATTTCTTCTACATTTATTTTCTTAATATTATTAAAAACGTCTTTTAAATCAATACTACCATCTTCCACTGATTTAACTGTTTCTCTAATATTTTTATCAATATTTTTAAACAACAGATAATCTTCTTTATTATCAAATAATAATCCTTCAATTTTAAAAGGAAGACTTTTAATTATTTTTGTTGTTAGATTGTTAAATGAATTAAAACCCATTATGTATAATTATTTTTTTTATCTTTAAACCATAAATTAAATCAAATTTATTTTTTCTGATTCACTTTAACCTTCACTACTTTATTATACAGTAGTTATAAAATGATGACAACCCACTCACTCACTTTTATTTCTAACTCATCTATCAAAGAGCGACTACTTGTGAATCGAATGGAACAAAACGAATGAGTTAAACGAACTGAATGAACTGAATGAACTGAATGAAATGAGTGAGCGAAAGCGAACGAATTGAATGAAGTGAATGAAGTGAATGAAGTGAGTTTACGAATGAGTTTTGTGAAATGAGTGAACAAGAGAGCGATTTTGATAGATGAGTTAGAAATAAAAGTGAGTGAGTGGGATGGCATCATTTTATAACTACTCAATTCTTCGTTTCCTTATTTTTACTGTAAACTATGATATGCAAATTCATGTACATGTAATATTCATCTTTTTAGTTCATATATTTTTTATATACTCTAATAAACACTACTAAGTTTTATTGTGATCATTCTAGTGTAATGCGCGAGTGAGCATATCTCCATGTAACACACGCGCTATAAGTCATTGAATTAATATTATTATTATTATTATTATTACTGTTACTATTATTATTTTGTGTTCTCCTTTTACAATAAAGTTTTCTTTTGTTTCACACAGTACCAAGAAAGAACTAGAAGAGGTGATTAATCGCCTTGAGGATATGTAGGAAAACATGATGATCGAATGAAAAGTATCGTTTCCCATGCAATTTATCAATTTGCTTTGGATGCAAATTATGTCGGAAAATTATCATTCTAGTGTGGAGTGGTCCTCGACAGCTAACCAGTACTTGAGAAACATGTCATCTCAGCAGCCATTTCAAAGCCTTGAGGCATTCGCCACTTTAAAATATTTTAAAATATGAATGGTATTTAACCGTTTTGATGGTTATTTTGTACAAAATTTTAGTTATTAACAATAACAATTATTTGTAATGTAAGAACCTTTCTGGAATACCTTTGTGCATGTTTAGAACATCCGTTGCCAGTAGTTACGGTCAGTGCGCGCGTTTCTATAAATTTGTAGAGAAATGGTACACTTTGTTCATAAGCGGATCACCTTCAAAGAACCCTTGAAAATAGACCGTGATGGTAACTTTGTAAGAATAAACCTGGAACCTGTCCTAGTTGTTCAGAACTGAGGTGAAAAGCCCCAAAAAGGGCATTAAATAAATCACTTTCCGGTGGTTAGCAAAAGCAATTTCCCTCATAGTAACCATCTGCATAATATTAGGCGTATTAAAATATTTCTTAGCTTTGAAGATAGAACTAAAGTCGATAGTTCAGAATAGACTATTACAATAGCCTATCATGGTGTTGCCGCTACGGACCTTAGCAAGCTCCAACGGATGCAAAACACGGCAGGCCGATTGATGTGCTCATTGCCAAGACATGAACACGTCACATCGTCATTTATACGCCTTCACTGGCTGCCGATTAAGTTTACAATCAATTTCAAGATTGCTATGCTCTGTTTTAAGTGCATTCATGACACGCCCCCAATTATCTAAAAAGCATGGTTGCCATCAAGAAGACTTGGGCATACAACCTCCACTCGAACACCAGTATCCAGTTGTAAGACCATTCACGACGTCGACGAACGAAAAAACGCTTGGCGATCGAGCCTTTTCCAGTGCATCCGCCAAGATTTAGAACAGTCTCCCACAATCATTACAGTCACAGCAAAATTTTAACACATTTAAGTCATTGCTTAAAACTCACTATTTTAGAGAAGAGTTTAATTTATAGTTTCTTTTTAGTGTTTCCTATAGTATATACTTTCGCATTTTATTGTAAGTTCAAAATTGTAAATAGGTAACATAGTAATTTTGGATTCAATTTTAATATGTAAAGCGCATTTGATCATATCCTTCTGTAGGTTAATTTGCGCTATATAACTGTTAAATATTATTATTATTATTATTATTATTATTATTATTATTATTATTGTGTTTACATTGTAACGATTTAGTGCATGGAAGCGTTGTCCAGTTTTTTTAACAACTGGGCCTCGTGGTCTTTTTACGCCACAATTTACACAATCTCAATAAGAACTTAAGTACAGTTTAAAAACGACTGAATTAGCACATTTTCCGTCTTAGACTTGATCTGTGATTTTACGAGATTTTTCGCTTCACGTGTTAAGGGGAACATTTAAGGTATTAATTAAAATTCAAGAAGTTAAAAATGTTGAGTTCGCTTAGGTAATAACACTGTCGAAAACAAGAGAAGACCGAGTTTCAAAATGAATTTTAAGTAGCTACCACTTTCAGATGCTTGCAGTTGGTATCATTCTCTTAAGTATAAGTATAGGTAATAGAATGATTTGTAGTGATATCTGGCATGAATACCACGATTGATATTTCAAAATTGTTATACGTAATTTCACGACCCGTTAGGCGAGTGAAATTTGAGACAATTTGAAATATCACGAGTGGTATTTATGCTAAATATTACGTACAAATCATGCTTTTATTTGTTTATACTACTACCCGCAAAGGTTTTGTAATTTTCACATGTAGGTATTTCAAATTAAGCTGAAATACCACTGCTCTGAGCCAATCAAATTGCAGAAATTTCTCATGTAGTATTATAAAACCAAAAACCATCAAAAACAAATCTGAAACCGCCAGACAACAAGACAAAGCGTACAGTCGGTGGTACAAATGATATATAACCATTCAGACATTTTACGAGGTTATTTTCAAAGCCAATTTCCAAAAAGTTCTTGATAAATAGTGAATAACCCATTTTCGCAGATTACCTCTGAAAAAACACCACACATTTACTCAGAGTTGGTTGTAAAAGATTTAGAATTTGAAAATTTGAAATTCAGTGTCAGTAACTGATCGCCTTGCCAGATATTTGTGAATATATTCACTTCAGATTGACGCTAACCCTGTGAAATGAGTTCGGTACTTTTATTCAGCAGTCAAGAGGAACGCGAAACTGAAACTGGACAATTGGCTTAAAACCTACTTTTATCTTAATTTTTCAGTTATTTTGTACTTAGCTAGAGTATATGTAAGTTTCTCCAGTGTCGAAGAAACAATTATGAAGGTTCTTTTCTGTCGATAGAACCTCTATGGGGATCAAATCAATTCATAGCCTGTTTCGAATACACTGTCAGCCGTCTCTCCTGGACGCTAAGGACGTTTCGCCGGACAGAGGTTTGCGATTCGACCCCAAAAATTCCATACTGATAACGTACCTTCGTCAGGAATCTGGTCAACGAGCGCTGATTGGTCAAAGTAGTAAATTTATTCTTTTAGCGATTGTTTAAGTGATGGCATTCGAAAGACAAATGGTCAGAAATATGAGATGAAAGCGCCACGAATTTACTAAGGACAGTCATGATTCGTGGAATTTTTAAATCTTCTTCTTCTCCTAGATCATTCTCTCTTGACAAGAAGCATTTGAGTTTTGCTGCCGCGCAACAATTTTGCGACAAAAGACCAGGAGAAACATAAACTTAATGAAATTTACATAAATGACTACCAGATTATTTATGTAAACGTTGATTTACGACTCATCAGTATGGAGTTTTTGGAGTCGATTCGCAGAGGTTTGTTCCCGGTGAGGACGTCTCTACCACGAAACGTGTCTAGCGGGCAAAGCGGGCTAGCGGAGAGGAGTGAGGAAAGACGGCTGTATTAGCAGGTTAATCAATTCACAACGCTCAATAAAACTCAGTCTTCCATTTTCTACAATTGTGTTTATTCTACAGCTACTTCCACTATCAGATATAGAGCTAGACTACGAGCATGTTCTCGGTTTTCCCTTTTCTTGGCCACTCTCTTTTCGCGTGTTTCACCGCTTGCGTTTTTTTTGCACAATGCATATTTATTTTAAAAGAAAAGCGAGAGACTGGCCGCAGTGTAATTGCGGGCGACTAGAGGAGCCCGCATTCATAATCTTTAAATTGTTATTTCGCATTCTTGGCACGTATATAGCCAGCATTCGTTTTAGCATGAAAGAAATGTATGAACGCAATCTGATCACTTGCGTTTCTACCACACGCGCATTTAGCGATTAAAACACAAGGTTAGGTTTTATATAAGCAAACGTCCAAAAATAACGAAGCCTTCAGAAACATTCCGTATTATTAGATATAGTTTCTTAATCGTGGAAAATACAATAGACTAATGGCTCAAGAAGACTCTTTCGTTATCCATCTACGTAATAATCTTGCTTAGAAGTGGAACGACTCCAGGCAAAAAAGATAGAGGAAAGTCCGGTAATAAAAACAACTATAGATAACAACATTACAGCTGCAACTTGGCTGTCATTTTTCCTTTTCTCTGCTTCAACTTCGCTGCTATCCATTTTAATCTTCCACTCCCTTAGCTGTACTATAAGCCACTGCGAAGCAACTTGACTGAATAACAAACTTATGAACAGAATGTACCAGCACACTTCATGAAGCAGATTCTTCCAATCAGGAAATGGTGGAGCTTTCCCATGACCCATGGTAACACACTCCACTGTGTTTAGACTAGGATCAGGATTATTTGGCGATATAGCTATGTCCTGCAACTGCAAATAAAATCAAGAACAGCATTACTAAAACAAACACTCTCAAACACTTGCCTAAAATCTTTAAAAAAAAAATGACAAAACCAAAATAACGACAAAAACTACTACTGCTGCTGCTTCTGCTACTGTGGCTGTTCTTCCTCCTACTGTGCTGCTACTGCTGTTGCTATTGGGTATGTACTACTACTGCTGCTGCTGCTACTACTGTTGATACTGATACTAATGATGCTGCCCTAGCCTGCATATCAGGTGCTTTATGAGCCAAGCGAGGCGAACGTGGCATTTTGCATGAAGCGAGTGATGACGGGAAGAGAAAAATAAAGTACCTGTTACCAGTCCATTGTTCTGGCTCTTCTGGCCACCTACGCCCACAAGCAAGGGCATGAATCACCTTCAATAATGTAAGACTCATTGCGGCAAAAGTAAGATTAGCTCAGTCAAAATTGGTTTTTATGTTCAAAAAGAGCAGCGGGAAAGAAAAGAGGGAAAACCTGTCGTTCAAACAAATTCCAAGGTCATGTTTGACATCATCACAAGCTTATAAGTCGTGTTTGCCCTTAATGATATTTAGAGAAATTTGAGTGATGTTTACGGCAAATGGTAAATGTTGAGAATTCCACAAAACAGAAAATGACAAGCTGAAAATTGCTGAAAACAATTGCCATAAACAAAACTAATGTGAAGCTACTAATTTTGAGGTAGCAATAATGAACAGTAAAGCAGAGGTTAAGGGAAAACTTGGTCATGTGGTAAATGAACAAATTCATGTTTGCTGTTTGCCATAAATGTGACTTTAAATCTTTCTATTATCAGGACACCACCACTGGTTTCCTCATGAAATGACACCTGAGGAACAACCACAGCAATTTCATACTTATGATGTGTAACCACCCAGATCTGGGTAAACTGCTTCTGATTGGTCGTGCGATGAAAATGACTTCCATTGGTACCCACAGAGAGGCTCAATATTTTATGTTTCCATACAAAGGACACCAGTACCACTAATATTTTAAGGCATTTACAGAGACAGATTTATGATTTGAAAATGCATACTATTTTATATTATGAACTGAAAAATTTTGAAGTGTAAGCTATATCTGTATCAGCTATTTTTGAGAAGGCAAGTTAGACAGGGGTCAGGTGAGGGGGAAGACATCACCATCTCCAGGAGATCACTTCAGGGAAATGCAGAAGAAAATCAGTTATTAAAAACAAAAAGGGTAACCTCTGCTGCTTTGATTGCACCTCAGTATGTTCCTCCAGCTCTTAATGATGATGATGATGTTTGTGATGATGATGATGATGATGATGATGATGATGATGATGATGATGATCATGATGATGATAAGTTAACAATAATAATGAAATGGCTAAAAGTCCTACCGTGGAAAGGAAGTAGATCATGGTATCAGCATAAAATCCCCTGCAGAACTGTGGCAATGTTAAGTGTAGCTGTCTTTCTCGCCTGTTTGGATAAATAGCCCACAAAGAAAACACATTCATGGAAGTCAAGCTTATGTTTCCTCCACCGACATACAAACAGGATGCACTCCACGTGAACTTGTATGTCGTAATATTTTCGTGGACATTTTTCCCTGTCTGTGAGATGTTTGAAGTACTACCGTTGATCGGAGATCGGGACGATCCGGCTAAATGAGTGAGATTGCAGCTGCTGTTTAGGAACGTAACAGTGATCTTGATCAGCAAAGAAGGCAAATCCACAGACGGATAAACAGCCTTAGAAATATTGTAGTAGTTATCATATGGCGGCTGTGATGAAATTAAATAGCGAAGTATATGCTCTTCCCGTTCCATGCACGTTGCAGACATCCCCTGTGATCCGGTCAACAGTACCAGAAAAGCAACCTCCACCGACAACAGACACATTTTCGTTCTTTAATTTCAATTTGGTCTAGTCCAATCTATGTCACGCTGGGCTAGAATTTGTTCGTGAGGGTCAGTGTCTCATGTAAGACTTCATGATGGGTGCTTCACATTATACCGGACCGACAGGTCCGACACCACTCGGACTAACCAAGGTCACCAAGGGAAAATGGAAGCGTCCGAACCAAAAGTGCGACCGAATTAATGGTTGGGTTATGTTTGACTTCCCAAATTTGCCTTTGAACTTCATGTAGCTTGCTATAAGTAAACGGACGTGTTTGTCCTCCCGTCTTTCCAGGGCTTTGGTCGAACTAGTGGAAGTTGTTGGAATGTGCTGTGGATTTTTTTCGCACTGACTGTCGAAAGCGGTAAGGGCTAGGGTCACATACTGCTTAGAGAAAAACTCGGGAAAGCATAGTCAACATGCGGAGAAGCCAGTAATATATTTGTCTTTAGAAACTGACGAAAACCAGAAGAAAAAACAAATTAAGATGCGCTGCTGTACCTGAGCCTTGTGTACAACTTTGCATAAGGAGAAAGTTTACGTCTTGCATCTGAAGCATACACACACTCCACTCGTAAACACTTTCAGATCTGAACCATCCGCCATTTTCACTGTGGTGACGAGCTGGAGCGGGACTGGAAACAAAAACTTCTGAAAATGGAACGGTAATTCTCGGTCGGACCGACCGGAACGACCGGTCAAAGAGGACCACCTCCGGAGGTGGACCACTTTGACCGGAAAATTTCCACCTGGCCTGAACCGTTCTATTTACGTTTGGACCAAATTTCCGGAAATTTTAGCATAATGGAACGCGCCCAATATGTCCCAAATATGAAGAATGTTTAATAAAAATATTATTTGTTGTTTCACCTTGTTTTCCTATGTTTTCCTCTGTTTTCCTATGTTTTTTCCTGTGTTTTCACCTGTTTTCCTCTCTTTTCTCTTGTTTTCCTACGTTTTTCCCTCTTTTCCCCTGTTTTCCTACGTTTTTCCCTGTTTTTTTGTTGTATTTCTATGTTTTCCCCTGTTTTTCTATGTCTCCCCTCTGTTTTCCTATGTTTTTCCCTGTTTCCCCTTTGTTTCACCATGTTTTCCCCTGTTTTCCGCTATTTTCCCCTGTTTTTCTGTATGTTTCCCTCCTATTTTCCTCTATGTTTCCTAGTTTTCTCCTGTTTCCCAAGTTTTCCTATGTTTTCCTACGAGGTTTCCCTGTTTTCCTATGTTTTCCCCTGTTTTCTTTGTTTTCCTATGTTTTCCCATGTTTACCTATGTTTTTCCCTGTTTTCCTATGTTTCCCCCTGTTTTCCTATGTTCTTCCCTGTTTTCTAATGTTTCCCCCTGTTTTCCTATGTTTTCCCCTGTTTTCTTTGTTTTCCTATGTTTCCCCCTGTTTTCCTATGTTTTTCCCTGTTTTCCTATGTTTCCCCCTGTTTTCCTATGTTCTTCCCTGTTTTCTAATGTTTCCCCCTGTTTTCCCCTGTTTTCCTATGTTTTTTTCCCTGTCTTCCCTTGTTTTCGTATGTTTTCCCCTGTTTTCCTCTGTTTTCAACAGGTTTCCTATGCTTCCCTCTGTTTTCCACTGTTTTCTTCTGGTTTTCCCTGTTTTCTCTTGTTTTAACTTGTTTTCCTATGCTTTTCCCGTTTTCCTATGTTTTTCCCTGTATTTCTATGTTTTCCCCTGTTTTCCTATGTTTCCTTCTGTTTTCCCTTGATTTCCATTGTTTTCCCCTGTTTTCTCTTGTTTTTTTAAGCTCTTCCAGTTTTCCTATGTTTTCCCTGTATTCCTGTTGTCCCCTGTTTTTCTAGGTTTTCCCTGTTTTTCTGTGTTTTTCCCTGTTTTCCCTTATTTCCCGTTTGTTTTTCCCTGTTTTCCTATGTTTTTCCTGTAATCCTTTGTTTTCCCCTGTTTTTCAGAGGAAAGATTCAAATGTTAATGCTCTCACCGAGAAATGCCATACTTGCTGTCGTTTTGATCAAGTTGGCTTTCAATGGCAGAGAAAGAATGTAGACATCAAGCAAGGTGAGAAAGCAGGCTATTTCTGACGTGTAATTTCGTATGAAAGCAGGTATTTGCGAAGATTGCGACCATGGAAATATCGACCGAAGTCATCTTAAGGTCTTTCGATACAGTTTTTTTGCAGACCATACCGATGTTTTTCAATCACCTTAAAAGTGATTTTATCCTTGTCCGATCGCCACAAAATTTTCACTACTGATTAACTACGAATTGAAGTTTGTCAAAATGCAGTTTTTAGTAAAATTGATATCACTATGACGACAAAAAACAGAAAACTTTAAAATCGATTGAATCCGAATTTCGCGAGATCTAGACCTGCTACTGAAAATTCGACACTAGGAACTTAAAGTGTGGTGTCCAGCAAATAAGCTCAGTGAGAAGTAAAAAATTCTGTATGTTTAAATTCAGGTAAAACGTAAATATATTTCAAACCTTATATTTTCAATAGCCGTGATGAATTGTTTAATGAAAAAGTTCTAAATAATTCAAATTTTAAAATCTTAAGAAGTGTCAAAAGGCTGCTTAATATCAGATTTCCACGCATGAAAATTTTGGTGTATTTCCTTGTTGAGGCCAATCCTCATCAAGAGAACAATTTTGTTTTCCTAAGTCCTTTCCGTTCCCTTCCATTTTTGTAATTTATACTCCCAGCATGATTAGTGAGCGCGTCTTCAGTGTCGTCTTGTAGCGAGAAAGAAACCATGTGCTTTGTAACGCGCTAGTCGCCGGGAGTTTCTCATCGTATGGTGTTTGCGATTCAACCTGGACAACCTTAGGGTGGATAAAACAAACATTAATGCGCTTGTACAATCAATTGCATTTAATATACAAATTACATTTAATATACAAAAATCGATTTTCAATTAAACAATAGAAATTCAAACAAATTCAAACAAGTTTGGCCTGAAGTTCAGTCCGTTAAATGTATATCCCTCAAAAACCTCTCTATTTAAACATTTTGGGAGGTAGGTTTGCATGAAATGGTACCCTTAGCACATTTAGCTGCGATCACAATGTCATGTTTCTGCGCAGAGCTTCAAGCACTGCAGTTGTTGTTTCGGAGCTCCGCCAGTGGGATTGCTAGGGCTTTGCCCTCATTCCTGTTATACATCTTTAAATTTCCGGACTCGAGATGTCGGCCTTAGGTGTCACTTTCAGACAACTTAAATCGTTTTAAACGATGTCGAGGGGGGAAGCATACGCTGTGTACGTATGGGGCGGGAATGGCCAAATCTAGGTGGGCTGGCACCCCGTCATACGCAAAGACCACCGACTTATCGGGATCCATTTTTTCCTCGCTCGTGCCAGAAAGTCGCCGAAAAACCGACACAGTATTCATTACTCCAGCAGCTGCCGAGGAAAACAATTGATAGGTGATATTACCATTGTCATGCAGGGTTTTCCATCAATATTTTCCTTTCGGAGCCCCTAAGGCTCCTTTAACCAAAGGTTGAGGGTCCCAGAGGGAACAGTGGGAGTTCTAAGGTTAGCACTGTTTCAAATTCCAGGAAATCTCTGAAACATTTTCGGGTTTCTTCTAAAAAACAGAAGCATCACTACAACCGTTCGCAGCCTGAAGTTCCATTACTGGAATAAAGTTATCAGCGGCAATGTCGTTCTTATTCATAGGATACACTGTTTTAAACTGAACAATCTGCCTACTTGTAATTTCTAGGGTTTGATCAGTGTCGATGTTCTTCTTTGCATTTGAAACTGTCGCTTGAAAGCTTTTTCTAAGCTTGAGGTCACTGATACTCAAAATGTGATCTTTAGAATTTTGGTGCATTTCCAGGGTCGACTTATGAAGATTGTTACAGCCTGTAGTTGTGAAAGCGTTTCTCTTACCTGTTGACTTACAGATATCGCAACCATGTATTAGAATTCTTTCTACCAAGCAGGCAGAAAATGCCTCTTTTACTTAACGGGCTCACCGGGCTGTGATTCCGAATCCGCCATGTTTTTTTTCCCACCTACTTTCTGTCCCAGAATGCCTCACAATGAGACATTAGTTCCCAAGCCTCTGCAAGGAATTTCAAAGTGGTTCTCCGATCGGAACATCAGAAAAGCAAGCTTGAGAACCATTCAAAGTGAGTATGGCTCTTTTTAGTTTAAAAAAGGAGTCAGAAAAAAAAAAAAGAAGAAGAAGATTTTTTGAAGATCTACGCAGTTCTAAACTACATGTAATTTCACTCTAGAACATGTATGTCCGAGAGGATCGATTCTCTTGCGTCCTTTTTTTCTTTTTCGGCGAAACAACGCGTCTCTGACGCGCGTATTTGCGCGTAAGGGAAAACCCTGGTCATGGTCAAGTCTCGTCCTCGTTGGCCGCACACTTGGCGGTACTTGCCTTCACTCCCTCCTCCCTCTCGCGCCCCATCATGACTTCTGGCCGTCTAGGGTAAATCATTAGTAGCCGCAACCGTCGACGAACACACAGTGGCGAGGTACGGAGTGATTCTTTTAACAAATTCAGGCCAATTTTGGGGGGAATTGGTATTGTTTAATTGAAAATAGATTTTCGTATATTAAATGCAAAGAACGCTCAATTGATTGTACAAGCGCATTAGTGTTTGTCTTATCCATTCTTAAGCCGTCCAGGAATGCTATTGAACTGCAAGCAGTGTCATAAAAATGTTAATGAATAGCGTTTGCACTTAAATGTTTGTCTATTGTCCCTAATGATTTTCAAGGTAATGTGAATGACTCGAATGTTGGCGTTAATGAAAGTATATCACGAAAACAGTTTGCTTTTGAAAAAGTTTGAAAATTTTAAAAATTCGGTCACGCTTAATGGTGTTCCAAACAAATCCTTGTAAATGTCGAAATTTTCAAACTGTCGTAAAACATTTCATTAAATAACATTACGGGGCTCAAATCTTCTTTTAATTCATGACAGACACTCTGAGCCCTTAAATGCGTATGGGAAAGATTTAACGACAATTTAAAAATTTCAGAATTTACAAGGAGTTGAATGGAAAAACCACTCGAGCGTGACTGGGCGACAAGAGTTGTTTTTCTCATACAAATCCTTCTAATTTTCTGCAGTCGCTGCAATTGCTACTTTTGAGGTATACGGCTGAAAATTTACCGGGTCACCTAATTTTAATCTGCTCTTTCAACTCGTACTAACAAATTTTTTCAAAAGCGAACTGTTTTCGTGCTCACCAAAAGTTGATCACGTGATCAGTATTGCGATTTATGCCAATTACTACAAATCATGCTCATTACCTTTACAAACTTTCATTGAGATTGATTCACTAAAACACCTTGAAATCTCAAGACGTATCTAGCCCATGAACCGCCCAAAAATCGGCGTTACAACATTCACTGTTTTGACGTTATGCTACTTTTTCCAAATTAATGCCCACCATACATACCTCCATGGCTAATACATTTCAATATGAACATTGTCAAAGATTTACCTTCAAAATATGCAATAAAAGTCAAGCTGAAATGTAATAGGCTTGGAGGTATGTACTAGTGGTGAGCATTAATTTGGAAAAATTAGCATAACGTTTAAACAATGAATGTTGTAACGCGGATTTTTGGTCGGTTCCTAGGCTAGATTCGTCTTGAAATTTCACGGTGTTGCAATGGATCGATCTCAATGAAAGTTTCAGACATTAATATTTATATCATGGAGATTGTGTGATGAGGTTTAAAAAGAATTCTATCGGCCGTTTTAAGTTGTACTCAGACAGGTGGTGAGAAATTAAAACAGGTTAGTTTTCAGGATCGAAAGAAAGGAAAAACACCAAAATTTCCTTGTATCGAAATGTGATATTAAGCAGCCTTCTGACGCTACTTAAGATTAATTTGAGTTATTTAGAACTTTTTTTCTTGAACAATTTATCACGGTTATTGAAAATATAAGGTTTGAAATATATTTTCGTTTTATTTGAATTCAAACTTACAGAATTTTTTACTTCTCACAGAGCTTGTTTGCTGAACACCACACTTTAAGTTCCTGGTGTCGACTTTCCGGTAGCAGGTCTATCTAGATCCCGCGAAAGTCGGATTAAATCGATTTTAAAGTTTTCTGTTTATTGTTGTCATAGTGATATCAATTTTGATAAAAACATCGAGTCAATTTTACTTCTCAAACTACATGGATAAAAACTAAATGAAAAAAAAAATCATTCAAGTCTAAAAACGGGGTCGGTAGGCAACACACCACTTTTACCTCATGCCAAGATGCGGCTTGTTCCAATGAATTTTCTCTCTGGCAGGTAATTATGCTCTATTAAGGAAAACGGTTTGACTGAGCAAATGGGATTTTTGCCGCTTATTTCACACTGAGAGGTAATGACACTCATTGATTTTCTGCGGTTATTGTTTCTGGTCAGCATGATTTGCCCTTTGATGCAAGAGTGTTTCCTTTGACCACTTTTGAAATGCAATGCCCTTTTGGCATTGCAGCTAAATAAGGGTCTCAGTTTGTTTAATTTTCTACAAAGTGCCTCCTAGATCCAAATATTTATAAGCGATTTTCTTTTAGTCCGTGAACGTGACGGTTTCCTACGGTGTTTTGTCACGCGATAACTACCGCTTACCTGGCTTTTGCGTTTCTCATTACTAGATTTAGATTCCTGGTAACTGTCTCCAGCAAAAGCACAACAAATGAATCAGTACTTATAAGCGTCAATATAACTATTCGCAACATGTTCATTAGCTTTAATTATAATCAAGTTGCTATTTCGAAATAAGCCGAAACCTGTGGAGATTGATAAGTTCGGGGGGGATTTTGACGTTTGTTGATTTTAAATCATGTCGTGTTTCGTAAAGGGCACCTTGGGTACAAACAATTCTCTTGCTGTTTATCAAGTAAAATTATGGACTACGAGGAGATCCTCATTTTTCCTCAGGGATAGTAGAGCGAGGGAAAGGCGAGCGCGCGTGACTATTCCTGAGGAAAAATGGAGACTACTCGTAGTCTAGTAAAATTAACACTTCAGAGAAAAATCAAAATTACGTAGAGGGTGCCCGGCTTTGTATTCCTCAGTAGACAAGAGAGATGTGGCGTCCTCCTTCCCTTTTTCTTCAGAAGTCGAGAGAAAAATGTTCCTTTTTCATAATCAGTCCCATAAAATCCATTCCGTTCCTCAATTTTTCACGGATTCATTTGCGGTCGACTTTAGGGATCACTTGGTTAAAGTATCATTTGAGGTCCATTTTGGGATCATTTGCGGTCTCAGGATCATTTGTGGTACTGTACATTTCACCACAGATCTTCCGGGAACCAGGTCGCGAGTATCCACGCAAATGACACACTCTGATTGGTCGGATCTCATGGTCTACCAACTTCCTGTCGGACCTCCTTTGTGTTGCTGGCGACCAATCAGAAAAAGATCTAATCCCATTATTCCAGAGTACTTGCTGGCGTTGCCCCGCTGACCAAAAAGCCAGAAGACTCTGGGTACGAGATTGGCCCACCCTTGGAACAATGTGGATATGACGTGGGTGAAGGCCTGAAGGAGCTATAAATTGTGAGAATGTGATTAGACCTGGCAGTATAGTGACAACAAACGTTGCTCGCAGGCCATTCGGTCACATTTATACAGCGCCAGCGCCTTAGATTGGCGGTCAGTCGTGTCGGGGAATGTCAGCGCGTACGGAACTAACAATACCTGCTGAAAAACTAGCGTCCTTAACCCTGCATAATTACGCCTTCTAATTCCTTCCAAGCAAGATGGCTAGGATTGGCGAGGGGCAGGGCTTTACCAGCAGTGTATTTAAAAAGGCCATCTACGCCATCAGAGGGAATAATCACCAGACAAAAGGAATGGCATGTGCGGTTGCTATTGAAGGACAAAACGAAGGCTCTGTTCTGTTAGTCACTGACACTTGGAAAGGCCCAGAACCAATCATGCGATGTCGATTGCTCCGCTATTCACGCAAACACTTCGAAGACTACCAACTCAAACCTTCAAGAATCACACAGCGTGGACACTTTTCCTCGGTTCTGTGTGATCGGAAAGACAGCGGCTTTAAGATAAAGAGTCTCCATAAAAAGTGTTTGAATGTTCAGCAACTCAAGAGAGACTTCCGGGTTTACACGATTTATCGAGGTAAATGTATAGATCTGGAATTAAAATACAGCAATGGTAGTTACAATCTTATCGACAAAAATTTATCTGATCTCACATTACGCGGATCCCCTATCATTGACGAGGATAACTCGGAAAAGTATCTTGTGGGAGTTTTGACGATAAACATTGAGGGCAAAGCTATTCCTCGTTTCCTGTCTAATGGGATATTAGGTGAGTAATGTTAGTAATGAAGATTGACATTTCATATTTTACTTGCTTAAATGCAACCCTCAAATAAACGCTGGTACATGGTCTTGATTAAACGCCGAGATCGACTGTACAGCGCCACAAAATCGCTTCAAAACAGCTGTATAGCTAAATAACAGCTGTTACCAGCACTTTAGAAGCCAAACAGCAGCTTAATTCAAGTTGCAGGGGGATGCAAAAGCGTAGTGCAGCCTTTGAAACTCTCGGCAGCAGTTTTGCAGCGCAGTTGCCGACCTTCAGATGCTGCGAAGTAGCTGCAGTAAGGCTACAAAATCAGCTGCGGTAGATCTGATAGGCCACTACTTTCTTGAGCGCCAATGACATGAATCGCCAGAAAACTTTGACTGTACCTTTAAGAAATGAGAGTAAGGTTGTGCGCGGGGAAGATCACTTATTAAATAAACCTCCAAATTCTATGATTTCAATAAATTTCATAAAATTTTCATTCCGTGACTGGCGAGTGTGGGAATGTTATGAGCGTCAGATTTCACTTGTAGTTTCATGTGACTTTTGATGACCTTTGTTATAAACAAACCACATGTAACCCAGGCTCACTGTTTGTGTCACGTACGGGTTTCTCGACGTGAGTAAATATAGAGAACTTATGGGGCGATGTGTAGGTCTGGAAATTTGCTAGAAAATGGAAATAAAAATCGATGAAACTTACCATGTGGCGAGTTTTTGTTGTCCTTAATATGCACACGAAGTTTCGAGAAAAATAGTCTGCCTCATCTTTCCTACATAGTATAGTGTCATATCGTGTGCATGTTAAGGACAACAAAAACATGGTAAGTTTCATCGGTTCGCGTTAATTTATAAATGTTATTTCCCTTTCACTGTATGAAACTCGAAAAGTTTAAGGTTCAATATATAGATTTAGCCAGGGCTAAAAGCGAGGCTCCCATTAATAAATTAATGATTTATATCAAACAATAAACCTGTATTCCACAATTCAAGTAATTCAGTTAACTTTAGAGCACATTCATGTGACTTTTAAGGGAAAGGCTAAGTGATTTTCGAGAAAAAAAAAGTAATTTGCAAACAGCCCAAGAGTGAACCAAATATTGCATCGAGTTGATGGCCTCATATGTACACCCCAAAAATAGCAATCATCTTCGATCACATTTAAGAGCCATAATGGCTCTTGATCACTGTAGAATAATTAGGCCTGGAAAAAAATTGGGGCCGAATTTTTTGCGTTCGACAAGTTTACTTTACAAAATCTTGCCAACAAATCTGGGTGCGTGTAAAACAACCTTTTATACCATTTATATATCACATCTGAGGTGAAACAGCACTATGAGGTATTGTTCTTATCATACAGACCTCGGACAGAATGCAGTATTCAGAGTACGTATTTCACAATTTTGCAATACAAATTGCACTCATTCAATATTCAGGACGATCGAAGCACGCGTTGGCTTTTAGCTAAGCCGTTAAAAAATTGCCGAAATCACCTATACGGCCAGCCGGTTCTCACTTTTCTAATGCGAGTTGTAGCGAGTATTTGAACGAACACGAATAGAGTTAAGCTCCAACATAATAAAGAATTTGTTATGTTTATTTTTTATTGAAAGGTTTTATCGATGTGTAATCCTTAAAAGCGTTTGGTACGCGCGGCATTTTGAGTACTCCTGCAAGCGATGTTGACTGAACGACTAAAAACAAACGGCACAGCGATTAAAATTACAAGAGAGACTACCAACAATCAGTAAAAGAAATATAATTCGGTGAAACATATACAGAGACAACATTTTTCATTCACAAAGACAAGTATTAAAGTGTCTCTAAAAATCCTGAGTCTTCAAGCTTAAAGCTTTTAATGTTTATGTTTTAAGCCGGCTTCCCGGTATTTACTTTTTTCAATGATGACCTCGAGGCAAGAAAATCGCTCAAAGCGTTCTTTTACAGCCAGAATTATAACTAAATATTCTTTGGAACGATTTCTTTCTATTTGCGGTGAGAAAATGCCTAAAGGCTTTTTAAAGTTCTGTAAGCTTATATCAAACCTGATACTCAGATCATTGTCTCAAATCTTACAAACGTGCATAAACAAAATCACTAAATAGCCGCATAAACTACGCCCGACTTCATTAAATTAGATATACAAAACAAACATCAAATACAATAATTACTCAGGCTTACCATTCGAGATGCAGCTCCTGAAAGGTATCAAGTAAGGCCAGTATCCCTTCAGACTTTTCAACCCTTGTGCATCAAGTAAGGTGAAAAACGAAAACGATGCCATCCGAAATCGGATTTCCGACTTTGACAAGTGACGTATTTCTCAACCAAAAACCAACTCGCCGTGAATAACAGAATACTTCGGATAGCAGCTGAATTTCATTTCGTACATCCAGAGGAAAAAGACAGTTAAAAACGGATGTTACTAACATAAAACGGCGAATGGGGAGGGGTGAGCGGGGAGCGGGGAGCGGGGAGCGGGGAACGGGGAAAGGGGAACGGAAGTCTGAGAACGAGTAGTCAGCGGTAACCTTCATAAAAATCCAAAATGGCCGCATCCTCGGAGACCCAGGGGCAGTCAGTCGGGCCGGGAGAAAGGACGTGACGAAAGTTTTCAAGTACTGGCGAAAGAGCCCCTGAGTACCGACTCTCACCGAACTATTTCCAAAAATTCAAGCGGATGCCGGTTCCTGATTGGGCACAAAAAATGCTTTGTACTATTGTGCCCAATCGGCGAACAGTTTCTCCTGAGTTCTTTTCGTGAGTTCGTACACAAAGGCTATTGTTTTGTCACATTTGCATGGTTCGTTCACCAAGCTTTTGCGAGCAAGGGACTTTTATTTTCTACTTTCCTTACCAGAAACGAAGGAACTACCGATGAGTCGAAAAAACGTTTGAGATGCTATCAGCAGGAGCAATTCAATTTGACCCGAGAACATTTTGTTTTTGACTCGTCACAATGTATCGTAAATAATAGGAAGGTAAAGATGCGGCGCCGACGAGAAAGTCAAATAAGCAATAGCTTGACAAGGCAAAACAACAACTTTGCACGCGCATTACACTTTTTTGTACATTTCTTTGCCCTCAACAGCACGACTATCCGTGAAAATGCCTAATTTCTTCATGTTTTGTGAAGGACGTAAACAAGCAATGACAAAATTCATTTTTTTCACTTACTTGGATATGGTTGATAGAAATTCAGCTCCAGAAGAGTTCGCTTGCATGATTGCATTTGACAAAGTAAGCGAGTTGGATAGAAACTGAAAAAAAGTGAATTCCTTTTTCCATGCGACGATTGATTGACGATTCGATGCGAAAGGCTATGCTGTGGTTTTATTTTATTATAACCTTGGTTAAAATTTTGCTTCCCTTTGTTTGGGGGTAATACGAATTTTATGATTATGAGTTCAAAACAAAGAGAATAAAATTCAAACTCAGGATAAAAGTGAACCACAACTGAGCTGTAATATTAAGTGTTGCAAGTATACATGGGGGAAGTACTTTGTAAGGTACTTTCTAAAGGCTAGCTGTTAAAATATGCATAGGAAGTATACTTCCTCTGTTAAGCCCTCTGGATGCTTTTTTTGTTTCAAGGGCGACTCCTTTGATGTTTTTGCAGAAACAAAACATTATTTTTACTGCGGACAAAAATATTTCAAGCTCAGTGTAAAACTGAATGTGTCAGTGACTTAAACAAGTTAATATTGTCAAGCTGCTTCATTAGCTTTGATTCAGTAATATTGCAGTGCACCTACCATCAAGCATCAGATCATCAATGTTGCAGAGGTTGGCAGCTTATTAGAAGGTGGTTGATAAGCCGGCAAGCAAGCTCTCTGTAGTTTTAGAAATAAAGAGTCTAAGGTCTCACACAAGTAATGGGAGGCAAAAGATTGGAGTGCCAATTGTTGTTTTTCACATGACGTCACTAAAATTCAAACTAGAAAACTATCGATCCTACCGAAATTCTACTTTCTCGATGCACTAGAGCAGCTGAAAACTAATTTTCACACAAATTTTCACTTCAAAAGGGTTCTTGGTTTTGTGATAGAGTACGCTTCAATTTCTAAGCTTTTGCGTGACACAGCATTTACGTGACAGCCAAAAGAGCTGTCATGTAGGTTAAAAAAATGACTTATTTCAGGAAATTTTGCTATCTAAACAGTTAATGTATTAGAAAAAGTATTACTTTAATGTTTATGAGCTTCTTGAAGAATAAATTCACGCTTTTTGTTTCTGTTGGTTTCCGTCCGCCATGTTGGAACTCATCCAGGTGAGCGCCAGCATGGCGTCTCCATACAAATCTCTATAAGTTTGGGTGAAACATTTCTTCGGATATCTCGAATGCGAAATATCCTCTGACCTGAATCTTGGCGAGGGTCTTTGTATATGTACCTCCTTTCATTTCCCAGATTAAGGACTTTATCTATTGAACGATTTTCGTTTTTATTTTGATCTATTTTGAATGGCGTGACACTGAAAACCAGCAATGTGTTTTTCAGTAAACGTGCGCAACTGTATTTGTATAGTGGCCGCATTACACTTACTCAATACTTCATGTAAAATAACACAACAGATCTTGCTAACTATTTTCCCTGATTTAATTTCCCCTCCAGGGGGCACAATTTCTTTTAACATATCAGGGTTTTCAAAAAAGGGGCAAAAAGCTTTTAAATGAATCAAAATTCATTTAATGAAGCACAGTATCAAAGAAATTAAAGAGAAGAATCAGACTAGAGTAACGATAATCCAGAGGGGAGGGGGGAGGGTACTCAGCGAAGAGGCTTGCCTTAGGGACCAACCCCTTACCCTTTGTATGTACCATTTTAGACAGAAAAGGTACCCCTTTCGGGGGGAGCCTCTCTGTTTAGGCCATCATACTACCCCCTCCTCCTGCACCGAGAACAGTGCTTGATACAGTGATGTTGTATGGTATGAATTGCACCAAACGTTTCGTGCCCATGAAGAGGTACTTTCATTATTTTACGACAATTTTCATTTTTCTTCAAAAGAAAGGGAGGGCTATGGGGTCTCATTCTTAGGGGAGGAGGGGGGGGGGTTAATTGAGGATCTGCGGTGTGTGAGAATCTTGCATTCAATTCAATCCAATGGTTTTCATTCAGGAAAGGGTCGTTAGGGGTATTTCGTAGAAAGACAAATGGCCACTGTACGACTTTGAAGTTTACTGATTAGGGTGAGGAAAATGAGTGAATAAGGTTCCGTTAGGGTCATTATACTGGTCTATACTGGGCAAACTGACCTGAAACAAATTGTTTCACAAAATAAACTGATACTATTTTATTTGCATTTATCAGTGAAACACTTCTATATCGTGAATGCTTGCAGTGTGGTAGACCTAATAATATTAAAAGCAGAACCAGATTGTTAAAGTAGTCTTACTAATTATGTGATGACATGGTCAAAAACATTTTTCAAAGCAGTCATCTCTATCAAAGGAAATAGGAGAAGTCTGCACGCAAGTTACCTGACTACTTCGATGAATGTTATCTATCATGGAAAAGTAGTTCATTGCTTTTTGGGCTAGACTCAGTATAGATTCGCTTGAGTTCGAAATATGGCTGTACATGTGCTTTGAGAGTTTTTGCCCCGATTGGCTTCTTTCAACTGCTGTTGGAGCACATTTTGTTTCTTACGGATAATTGTTTAGTAAAACGCAAAAAGGTGGAAAATGTCATGAAGTTATTACCTCCGTATTAATTCAAGCACCTCATGAGCATATAGTTCAAGTAAAATAGCAACGTTATCGGTTAAGTTTGTTTCGACGGTTCTCTATCATCGATCATCGGCCATATTGGATTTTTATGGGGGTTACCGCAGACTACTCGTTCCCAGACTTCCGCTCCCCGCTCCTCGCTCCCGGCTCCCCGTTCCCCGTTGTAGTAACATCCAAAAAAAACATCACAAGTTGACACAAAACTCTGTCAGCTTTAGCTGAAAGTAAACAAGATTCAAGATGCTGCATAAATTTTCCGCATGAACTCACCTGTCAAATTTTGACCAATCAGAGCATAAAAATTGGAAGTAGAGCGTGACCAACGCGTGACCATGGTGTGCAAAGTCAAGAGCAACTGTCTTTCCTGCCTGTAATAGCTGGCTGAATTTTCGCGTCCGAGGTCAGTTTTAAATCAAAATCTTAATAGTGCGGCACATAAACACAATATATTTCATATGAATTTAAAAAAAATTAAACTTAAGCCTGCGATCATTTGAAAACTAGTAACTTGTCAGCGGATAACTTCTAAAAATAGTTGACTTCGACAAGCCCAACTAAAAATCAGGGGCACCCATCGAGAATATAGTTCAAAACCACTTAAAAATGGCATTGTTGAACGTATCTTAGTATTTAAACGGTCGATATAGGCATATTTTTATCCCCTAAAAATTTTTCCTCTGTTCGGATTTCCTCGCTGAAAATCTAGTGATCCGAAAATTATAGGGATCAAAGCTTACGTTTTCGAAAATTTAAGCCAGAAAAAAGGCTCCTGAAAATTCTAAGTGACCTTTTTAGGGTAAAAATCCGTTAAAAACAGCCAATCATACCATTTTTTGGATGTTCGAAAATCCTAGGAGAGGTCACAAGCAAGAAATTTTACAAAAAATGTCCCGAAAATTCTAGATCTCAAATCGTCTTCCGAACAGATATTTTTCGAAAACTGACGTTGGGTGTCCCTGAAAAATGTCTAAGCAGAAGAATAAGAGTAATTTTAAGGCTAAGAGCATGGCAGAACTGATCATGAAGGAACGATTAGTGCTTGTAGTGAAAATTCCCGCCTCAAGGCAGCAGCTAAAATGGTTTTAAGGATGGAACTAAACCTCGGAAGAGATAAAACTGGTGATGTAGGCAAATTTCACACACGCGATCACATGCTATTGATTTCGAATCCATTTTCGCTAAAAAGACCGTTTGGCCATTTTATATTGTTGTTTGACATTTCCTTTTCACTTGTATTTTACGGCAAACAGGGACTCTTTTGATGACGGTTATGTTGATGGTATTTACTAACTGAAGTTGAATCAAGAGGCTGTTCACATATTTGTAGCAAAAAAGTGCCGACTTCTGTGAACATGTACCGGGTTTGTATCAAGAGACTATAAAGGGGACAGAGAGAGCATCCCCCATATACACCCTATTCCATAGGTAATTCGTCTCGAGTTATTTTTAACACCACAAATCTCAAGGGGGATTAGACAACAGCCAATCACATAGCGCGAATGTGTTCCGCGTGGATGACCCACGCTGAGGGCCACGCGTCCTTCACGAAATGACGCAGAACAAAATGGGGGAAGACGCGGAGAGCGATTTTGCTATCCCTTTTGTCGACGAAAACGACTACAGCAAGATTTCTGCGAAAGCTGTGTCAGCGAAACCGAAATTAAAAAAGAATCGCTCTTCCTCTCTTGTATAGAGCTAACAGTAGAGCAGGGAAATCCTTAACACACTGAATATTCTCTCAGGATCATTTATAATTTACAGTTTGAAGAGAGCAATTTCTGGTTTGATGTTTATTTTTTTCAGTCTTTATAGCGATTATTCCTACCCACTTACTTTGTCAATTGTTGGCGAACCCTCCAAAAGCTGAATTTCAAGGGACCATATTCAAGCTCACAAAGAGAAATAAAATTTCGTCGTTGCTTATTTACGTCCTCCATAAAACGCAAAATTAGGCATTTTCACGTCGTAGTCGTGCAAAAACGGGAAAGAAATGAACAAAAAAGGTGTGTTGCACGTGCGAAGTTGTTGTTTTGCTAATTAAACCTATTGTTTTTTTGACGTTCTAGTTGTCGTCCGCGTCGTTGGATCTTAAACTCCCTAAATTGTACAAACGACCGGTTTCAATAGACCGGCGAAATTTCTCATTTTATTAAAGCACTGACGTTACGACAACTTCGAGTTAAACTGATTTCACGGGTTGTCAAAGAGTCCAGCGATTCCTTTTTCCCAGGTGAGCGCCGACTCATGTCGCTTCAATATTCAGGAATGCTCTCGATCTTTTTACGCTTTCATTGCCTCTCGCCCGACATGTTTTGCACGGCGTTTGGTCATGCGAAACCTCCACGAAATATCCACGCCACGCGCGAGGTAACTTTATCCCGATTCTAAAAATAACTCGAGACGAATTACCTATGGAATAGGGTGTATACGGGGGATGCCCTCTCTGTCCCCTTTATAGTCTCTTGGTTTGTATTTAATAGTGTAACGACAAAAGGAGGCAGTGTACTAGAGGATATGCTTCAGCCAAGATAAGCATAAGCTTACTTATATTTAAGCGTATAAAAGGCGGTCGAGACGAAAATGTAAGCACACTGCGGTATCATGTATTATAAATGTAGCTGCATCATTAGTTTAATTTTTTCAAGTTTAGATCCACCGTGCAACACCATTCTTTCAATTGAAGAGGATATTTCCACGCGCTTATTGAAACCCCATGTTCCGGCGAATATTTTTTTCTGTTTTATGTTCTACCACACTCAAGGCGGTTAAAGTCACTTCAGATCTTCTGCTTTGACATTTTGAACCTTAAACTATTAGATTTTCCGCAAAAATAAGTTCCCACAAATAACAATTACCTCAAACACTTTTCCCGCAAAAATTTACTCCGGAGTAAATTTTCTCTAACTTAAATTCACTACACAAAAATATAGTACTAAGAAATTGTGTCTGTTAAATTACATAGGGTACGAATAGCGTAGTATTGTTTAAAAATAATATTTCTATTCTACGTACTTAACAAAAACGAAAATATTATCAATGCTGGGCACTGGGTACTTTCTGAAAATCGCAAAAATTAATTTCCAGCAAGAAAAACCAATCTGTTTTAGTCGCAAAAATTAGTTCCCGCAAAACACAAAAAATGGCCAATCTGCCAAAATAAACTCCCACATAAATTTCGTGCCACACGGTATCTCGGTCACTCCATATGAGCACAGCCGATCTTCCGTAACATAGAGGAAAGAAAATATACACGTTAACGCGAACTTGAAATAGCGACTCTCGTAGTACATACAAGTACAGTGGAAACCTTAAGCAGCCAGGACGAGTTTGTGGACGACGACGAGAGAAGATGAGTGAGGTCTGGGTCGAAAACGTCGTCCAAAGCGGGAAAAACAAATGTTCAAGCAAGCTCCCGTCTCGGCTCGTCGCCGAAGTAGGTAGACTGCACTGAATGGCTTCGTTTAAAGAAATACGAGAGTTGCTTCTCTTTAGCGTTGAGAACAACACAATTAACGAGGAAGAATTTTTCCTACTCTCCGAAGGATTTAAATCCAAAATTTGCTACTGCTGCAGCCAGCCTTTTTACAGCTCTTTTGTAGCGCTTCTTGAAGCCATTCCGCAGCGCTGCAACAGCGCTGCTTGTTTCGTAGGGGAAAATTCTAAATAACGCCTCCCTCTAATAAATGCCGCACCCTATCAGAATAATGCAGCATTTATTGGAGGATTCATTAACAATTATTCCTCGAACCCGAGTGGGCACTGAGTCAATAGGGACCTAAAGATCCGACAACGGCGAGGTCCATGAAAACGTCGGTGAAAAACAGACTTCGCATCATTTTAAACTTTTTCGCGATTATCCCAATTCGCCCTGTTAATTAAAAGAAGGGGATTTTGGAAAGAACTGAAGAGAGGGGAACGCGCTCAAGTTTGGACAGAGATGGTAGAATTTATCGCCTTGCCGTTCCCGTTCCCGAGTAAGCTTAAAATTAGGTCATGTCACGTCGCAGTTGTGCAGTGAAGGCAAAGAAATGTACAAAAAGCGTGATGCACGTGCAGAGTTGTTGTTTTGCTCATTAAACCTATTGTTTTTTGACGTGCTCGTTGCCGTCGTCGTCGTGGTTTCGTAAGGTCCTTAAAAGCCCATGAGGCAGAAGGCCGAATGGGCTATTGACTCTGAGGCCATGAGGGCAAGAGGAATAATGTAACAGTTTTAGTAAATCCAACTACAGGAAGTTGGTCAAAGATATCGGGACAAAACAACTTAAGCTAGCAACGTGCGATTCAGCCGCCATTGTTTTGGTTTTCAAAGCTGGCGCTTTTCTCTACTAGTGGGCTGTAACATATAGCCTAGTAGTAGCTCAACCAATCAGAGTTCAGTATTGGTAATAAACCGCTAGCTGGATTTTACTAATAATGGTTATTGGACTGAGTGGAGTCCAATTCAGTCTGTCTCGGAGGGACAGAATTTGTAATCATAGATGGCAAACTCCTACCCAAAATGACCTCTTACAAATTTCATTGAATAAACAGGTGAGTCAGACAGGTCTGTTCATAGTAGAGCTGACTCCTTTGATTCTATTTTCTTGTGACCATCTCTCATTTGCTGAATCAATTACTCTAGTATTGGCAATTTGGGTTATCGCTTATGGGAGTCTACACTGTAGTATTTAGTATAGTGTATAGTGTAGTGAAGTATTTAGATTATATATATCAATTTTTCCTGAGACGACAAATATGTATGAATGATCTGATTTACATGTACTTAGCATCAGGATTATATGATAAACAACTATCCAACTTACTTATCATATACCCTATTTCTGGAAAATGTGTACTTGTTTTGTTAAAATGTGACATTACTTCTTATAGAACAGCCTGCATTCACCACACATCCTAAAAATCCTGAGATATCCAGGGAAGGCGGAAGTATAACCTTTTCAAGTGATGCAAACGGCATTCCTGAACCAACATTTTCTTGAACCAAAGACGGATCTGAGGTAACTGCAGACAATAAAATCAGTTTATCAGCAGATAACAAACAACTGAGTCTTACAAATGTGAATAGGACAGACAGTGGAGAATACAGATGTGTGGCTACCAACAGTGTGAGGACAGTTTACTCAGATGCTGCTACATTAACAGTGCATTGTAAGAAAACTTTTACTCACTTTTTACTTGAACCCAATTGAAAAATCCTACAGCGCTAAGTAAACATTCTTTTACATTCCTTCCACTGCTCCTATCCTGGATTATCTCAGTCACTTCATATGAGCACTGCCTTTCAAAAAAAGGGCTTGTCAGGTGCTCCTCTAACTTAATTACCTTTTAGTATTCTTTTATTCAGAATCGAAAAAGTTGTACAATGCTAGAAAACACAATTATTATGTATCTGTGTTTTTTTTTTGGGCCAATGAAAGGAGCCCTGTTTATTTCTATATTCATATTAATATCTTGATATGAGAAGTGTCTACATATGTTACTCAAGTAAACCCAGTTTCTTGAACGTGGTCTTGGACTAGTGTCCAGAGTACTGCTAAGGTAAACACTGATGCTGTCAATCAATACATTGACTGTGATTATAGAGCATCTCAGTATCACATTTACGTCTAAAAGACTTATTTTCTTTTGTCAACACATATAGCAATCTGTTATCTAAGTTTTGTTTTGCCAGTGTGTCTTAAGATCATTGAAGTACATCCTTAACTTCAGTCCCAGTGTTCTCCCTAAATTTTAGCTCAGTAGGTAATGGACCAATCAAAAAATGGCAAAAAAAAAAGGCAAAAAATATCCGCCAGAGGCGCAATTTCCTGCGAAAGGAATGGGGGGGGGGGGGGGGGGGGGAGTTAGTGGAGTGACGAACATTGACCCCCATCGCTGGAAAATTTAGGAGCTAAGTTCTCTGAAAATTCATTCCCTTATTTTAAGACCCACATGTACTTTATGCGAATCAAACTGTTGTAATTTTTAGACAAAACTTTAAAACGTTTGATTCCAATAATTTAACCAGCGCCTTGAATATTCTCTTTCTAAAAACAAAGGCTGCGGTATACTTTATTACTTTTCAATATGCTGGTATTCATTCATTTCCATGTGAGAATCGGATCGGATCGCAACTTGCTTTATTTTTTAAAACAACCAATTTGATGTTAGTAAACTTCCAAACAGTTTTAGGCGGTAAAAAATGTTGCTTTAAGCTGTAAAATTTACCGGTTACTAACTGATAAGGAGAACACTTCAGTCCTTAGTTATTTTGTAAGTAGATATTAAACTGAAAATATACTTCACTCTCTTAGGAGGGTGCATTTATTTACTAATTTCTTATCACAGATCAGCCTGAATTTACAGCACACCCACAGAGTCAGACACTGGTGCAAGGATCAAGTGTAGCCCTTTCAAGTGATGCAAATGGTGTTCCTGAACCAACATTTTCTTGGACCAAAGATGGATCTGCTGTAACTGCCGACAACAGAATCAGCTTATCAGCAGATAACAAAAACCTGAGTATTACAAATGTTAATAGGACAGACAGTGGAGAATATAGATGTGTCGCTGCCAACAGTGTGGGCACAGTTAACTCCAATGCTGCTATGTTAACAGTACATTGTAAGTTTTTGGAGTAATGTCCAGACTACTACACCTTTTGCTGTTCATTAAGAGGAAATAGGCAGTCATTTGCGTGAAAGGGTGACCAATAGCGCGCAGATACATTCATTAACGCACATAAATGACATTTTAGTAACTTTTTACCGGAGTAAATTTTTTTCTAACTTAAATTCGCTACACAAAAATATAGTACTAAGAAATCGTGTCTGTTGAATTACATAGGGTGCGAATAGCGTAGCATTATTTAAAAATAATATTTCTAATGCACGTACTTAACAAAAACGAAAATATTATCAATTCTGGGCACTGGGTACTTTCTGAAAATCGCGAACATTAATTCTCAGCAAGAAAAACTAGTCTGTTTTAGTCGCAAAAATTAGTTCCCGCAAAACACAAAAAATGGCCAATCTGCCAAAATAAACTCCCACATAAATTTCGTGCCACACGGTATCTCAGTCACCCCATATGAGCACAGCCGATCTTCCGTAACATAGAGGAAAGAAAAAAGGGCCTCTACTTTGATTACCTTTCGCTTTTCTTTTATACAAGATCAAAAAAGTTGTGCAATGCTAGAAAACACAATTTTTTATGTTTTTTGCTAATTACGGGGCAAACTGCAGTGTCTACACATGTTGGTTAGTAATTTAAGCCCCGGCCAAACCCAGTTTTTGTGGTCTTGGAGTAATGTCCAGACTACTACACCTTTTGCTGTTCATTAAGAGAAAATAGGCAGTCATTTGCGTGAAAGGGTGACCAACAGCGCGCAGATACATTCATTAACGCACATAAATGACATTCAATTACAATTTTTGCATTTTAATCAACATTCACTAACATTTTGGGACATTCGTATGTGTCATTCGGCACACAAAAGAGAAAGATATACTTTCATTAGGCTAACATCCAAGTCATTTACACCATCTTGAAAGTCTATAGGGACATAAGACAAACACTAAAGTGCAACCACTTCTCATTAACATTTTTATTTCACTGTTTGCAATTCAATAGCATTCCTGGACGGCCTTATGATGGTTAAGACAAACATTAATGCGCTTGAACAATCAATTGAGCAATTGAACAATCAATTCAATCGATTTTCAATTAAAAAATAGAAATTCAAAAAAATATTGACAGGATTTTTACGCTACCTGGTTTAAAGAACCACGACGTACTGTACCCCTCTGTGTTTGGCCAAGACTGCGGCTGTACGTTTACTATTTGGACGGCCAGAAGTCATGGTAGGGAGCGACAGGGAGAGAGGGCGTACCACCAAGGACGAAACTTGACTATGACCATGGCAATACATGTACATGTATCACCTATCAATGTTTTCGTCAGCAGCTGGTGGTGTAATGAATGCTCTTTCGGTTATTCGGTAACTTCCTGGCACAAGCGAGGACAAATATGGATCCCGAAGAGTGGGTGATCATTGGGTATGACTGTGCTGCCCCACCGAGATCTGGCCATTCCCGCCTCATACGTACACAGTATATGCTCCCCCCTCTCGACAATTTGGAACAGGTACATATTACATGTAAGCCGTCTGAAAGCGACAATGAAGGCCGACATATCGCGTCCGGAAATTCAAAGATGTATGGATAACAGGAATGAGACAAAAGCCCTAAAAATCCCAACAGGGGAGTTTCGCACACAACAACTACTTGAAGCACTGCGCAGAAATATAGACACTGTGACCGCAGCTAAATGTGCTAATGGTTACCATTTCGTGCAAACTTACCTGCCAAGATGCAAAATGTTTAAATAGAGAGTTTATTGAGGGATGTAATTGACTAAAATCCAGGCCAAATTTGTTTGAATTTATATTATTTTATTGAAAATCGATTTTTGTGCATTAAATGTAAAGAACACGCAATTGATTGTACAAGCGCATTAATGTTTGTCCTAACCATCGTAAGGCCGTCCAGCAATGCTATTGAATTGCAAACAGTGTCATAAAAAATAGTTAATGAATAGTGTTTGCATTTTAATGTTTGTCTTATGTCCCTACTGACTTTTAAGATGGTGTTAATGACTTTGATGTTGGCGTTAACGAAAGTATATATTTCTCTTTTGTATGCCGAATGACGCATATGAATGCCCAAAAGTGTTATTGAATGTTGATTAAAATGCAAAAATCGTAATTGAATCTGATTTATGCGCAAATGTTCCTTTTTTCGCGTCCATGAATGTATCTTAACGCTATTGGTCGCCGTTTCACGCAAACGAATGCGTATTTTCTCGTAATGAACAGCAAAAGCTGTACTGCTAAGGTCGTCACTCACTCTTTCAATCAATACATTGACCGTGAGCATAGAACATTTCAGTGTCACATGCACTTTTAAAAACTTTAGCTACAATCATTGTCAAAAGTGTTGGGTAGGCTACTTTTTTTTACGTCTTTTTTTCTTTCCTTCTCCCGCCTCTGGCCCAATGTCGAGGAAAACGTTAATGTTTGTGCACGTAATTGTTCTGTTATATCCCAACATTGAATAGAGGGTCGGGGGATATTTAGGAAAAGAGAAACTCTTTTTTTTTTTGAGGATTAAAATGGACTACTGTTAAATTGTACAACCTTCCCAACTACGTTTGTCTGGGAGTATAGCTGCCTTTGTCAGCACATCTAGCAATCTGTTATTACTTGGGGAGAGCGCCAAGTAAAGGATTTGCGACGCCCAGGGATGTTCCAAAGTTGCTGCCGTATGTCCCGAAGTGAGAGCGGAATTAGTTTGGATATCTCTAGATCACTTTGAGTTGTCTCATTTATTCTTTGTTCGAGGAAGAAACAATAATTATTTTTGGCTTTTCCGGGGTTTGAACCGGCTCACCTGTGCCCCGTCAGATCAGTGAGACTCTAAGCTGAGGGATTAGCTGAATGTGCCACTGCGACCCAAGGTAGTGAAAAATGGATATAAAATTATGCACTAGCTTCGGGTCAAGTTAGTGCCTTTTCGGCATATTTCTGCTACAATAAATCTTTTAATTTATTCGAGGAATAATAAGTTACTTGTTTTGGCTTACCCGGGGTTTGAACCGATTCACCTGCCACCCATCAGATCAAAGGGTATCTAGAAAACACATGTCCTCGAAAACACAGACCGTAGACCGTAGACCTCAAAAAACGCAGACCTCGAAAATGCAGGCCACGAAAACGAAGACTTCGGAAACGGCAGAACTACGAGTCTTATTTAAGACTTAGACACATTTGGTGAAAACGACCAACTTTGCTTTTTTTCTCTGTTTGATGTTTAACTATATTGGGTTTGAGTTCTGTGCGAATATGGCTGGACAGAAGAGAAGTGGCTACCAGTTTATAACACTTGTTGGTAGTCGTGTGGGTTCGCAATTCGTTGAGCCAGTTTGCGTTAGGAATTCCGAGGAAAAGTTCGAGCTATTTGCATACTAAACTACGTCAACTATGGCTTCAATCTTTTTCACCCATAACAACCAACCAAAATTTTACAACATTGCGGCATTCACACGTGCCGGACACAAAAAATCCTCTCATACGCCTGATACAACGACGCCCAAGTGTACGCTCTGATAGCGTCTTGTTTCTTTTTGAAATTATTGTTACCAAACTAAACTCTGTTTGGTCACTGTTCCTAATTAAAGGGATAAAACCTTGAAATTTTTTTTTGTTTCATAATCGTATATCATTAGCTTCAGTCCTAATTTATTATGGTAATTATCTAGTAAACTGAAAATGTGCATCATTCTGATTAAGCGGGCGCATTTGGTTATTCATTTCTTATTACAGATCAGCCTGAATTCACTGAACACCCACTGAGTCAGACACTGGTGCAAGGATCAAGTGTAACCCTTTCAAGTGATGCAAATGGTGTTCCTGAACCAACATTTACTTGGACCAAAGATGGATCTGCTGTAATTGCCAACAAAAGAATCAGTTTATCAGCAGATAACAAGCAACTGAGTCTGACAAATATGAATAGTACAGATACTGGAGAATACAGATGTGTGGCTACCAATAGTGTGAGGACAGTTTACTCCAATGCTGCTACGTTAACATTACAAGGTTAGGATACCTTTACTGGCTTAGACAGCAAAACTACGCTACATTAAACCGAATTGTTTTGCAGTCTATTACTAGCTTAATGTTGATCAACGACCAATTCTCCATACTCGCTCCAATAAACTTTTCTGCCAAGTCTTGTTCGTTAGCTGAAAAACGTCTGCATAAGAACATTATTATGAGTTAAAACCATTGCTGAGTGGAAAAATTCCGCGTCGAGAATATAGATCATTTCGAAGACGAACAAACATGCCAAATTCTGCAGGCAAATTTAAAAAAGAGAGTTTTTGACATTCGCGCTGACCAAACACTACGCAGTGCCATATTGAAGGACAAGAATTCTCCATTTCCACATCTCCCATAATACACTTTGTTTGTGTGTTTGTTGCTCCCCAGCACATGCAAGCACTCGCAAGGACGATTGAAAGTCCCAAGAGAACATGAAGACAATTCTTATGCAAAACTGTTTGCGTGCGTTGAGGTACACGAAACACGCCAACAAAGTGTATTATGGGAAATGCGGAAATGGCGAATTGATTTGCATGCCACCCAACTCCACACATAACAATTTTCTGTTGCTAATATTTGTGATCATCATATGGCGGTGTCTAGGATAATGATTGCATAGAGATTTAGCATCACATTAAGGTCAAATCGAAGACATCACATTCCAAGTGAACCATTTCTCATAAAAGGAAATGAGCTGATAAAAATAGTCCAAAATAATTGCGTCCAACGTTTGGAGAACACAGTTCATGATCTTTGGTCCTTTGCTACAAATTATAAGCGGTGATCTTTTTCGCCGTTCCTGCACCCTTTCAATGTCTTCAAGGTTTGGTTTTTGCCATCTAAGCACTCCTTTATATTAGGATAAGTATTAATTTCATTTTCTTCTGAGCTCTTCATTGATTAAACTCAATGACACGTGTTGTCAGCCGCCATGAAACAAGCACACACGCGTGAAACCAACATACGCCACTTGTACATCTAACGTAGTGCAACTTATTTGTCCCCCCAGACTTTGCATAACCTTTGTTTTTCATTCCTCCTGGTTATTGAAGCCGTCCCAAGAGAAATTGAAAACAATGCTTATGCAAACTTTTGGGGGCAAATAAGGTGCATTATGAGAGATGTGCAAGTGGCGTATTGGGGGAAAGAAAAGGAAGCGATACCCTTTTTTAGGACCTTTTAGTTTATTATTTGGGCGTCGTAAGGGTTTATAGTACTTGTAATTATTTTTCCAATAAATTCTTACCTTAGAATTATCAAATTAGATCCTCCTTAATATCTGTTCCCTAATCACTCAACCGCAATTGTACATGTCTTTTGCGTGATTCCTGTGAAAGCATCATCATTACGACGAAAGAATGCACCTTTAACACCCTAAGCGTCGCTCTACCAATAGGCGTTGCCATTGTCATTTGTCATTTAAAAGAGAAGTTAAAAATCATATCAGCTCCTAGACCAGCCCATAAAGGTCAGGAGCTTATCACTCCGGGTTCATCACTCCAGGTTGTCCATTGGCTACCAGTAAGTATCACAGTGCGTTAGATTTTCCGTCCATTTCTTTTCCCGCAAAAATGCAAAAAACACTGTTCAGTAATTTCCAATCAGTTAAACTCTCAGACTCTTCGCTTGTCACTTCGTGCATGGTACCCTGTTGGGAATCATACTCGGCTCTGATTGGGTAATAGTTCTATTATGCGAAAGATGAATCTTCAAAAATCTAAAACGCTTTGATCATGACGTACACCTTAATTAGATGAAAGATGAACGGCCAAAGGTGATTGGCTCCTGTTAAGGTACAATTTCTCCTTTTCCCATCCATTGTCAGGTGCACCAGGACAGCAACAAGGGGGATTTGAATTCACTGCTTCGAGTTCGACCAGTACACACGATGGCCGATCCGAATACAAAGTTTCCTTTAAAGTTACTGGCAATCGTTTAATTGACGGAATTGCAAAACTCAGTGATGTAGTAATGAAAATATTAGCCGTTGTTTTGGTTGACCAAGTGGCATGTTACATCCGGAACGTAGAGCCGTTTAATTCAATTCTTGTCGAATTGGGCTGTTATACGACAAAAAGTTTCGTCTCTTTAGTGGAAGACTTAGAAAAAGGAACAGTAAAGCGACGGCTGGAAGAAGAATTTGAAAACGTTGGATGCAAAGGGGAACTGGAAGTAACTATCACAAATGCAGAGGAGGTGCATGAGGCACTGGATGAGATAAGGTAATTTTGCGCTTTCCCATTTTAAGTTTAATGGCTTCTGTATTCACTAAACAATTATTATGTGTAACAATATACAAAGACTTTCTCATTAAAATACTGTCATCATTTGAGCACGTTTATTAGTACACAAACCATCGTCATGATCAATATAGCCTGCTCCCAATGTATCTCAGTGATGTAGCTCAGTAATGGTAGAGCATTGCTACTCAGAAGCCACGAGTTCGAATCCAGTTAAAGCCTCGAAGTTTTTTAATCGGCTTTATTTATTTTGCAATTGCTTAAACTGTTATTACAACTGTGGCGATCATATCTTTATTTAAATTTGTATTTCCATAGTTCACATCATCTTCATTATAGAAGCCATTACTGCCTGCGCTTTACAGCAATAAAATCACCTAATCAGGCTTAAAATTTACTAGCTTAGCTAAATTTAATAGTTTTAAAAATAGTTTTTGTTCGAGTTGTGTCCGTATTCACACTGTCGGGGAATGTTGCAGCTTTTTACAATATAGTGGTGTAATTTTCTAACCGCTCAATAGATTTTTTTAAAAAATTCAGATTCTCGAGAATAAGTGTCGTTTTAGGAGACCTTTGAGTTTCAAGATTATTGATATAATGTAAGGCAGTAAAATATGGGCTACAATTCGCTAATTTTTTACCGGAAGTTTCGTGTTTACAACTAAAAGCTTCTCATTATTCAGGGGTATTGTCTCCAAGTTTCATTTTCACGTGAACAGCGCTAGCATTAACTAACAATGCTTTTGGAATATGCAAAAATGCTAGCTATTGCTGTCCAAGAAAATATGAGACTTGGAGACAATACCCTGAATAATGAGAGGCTCTCACTTGTAAACACAAAATTTCTTATAAAATATTAGCGAATTGTAGCCCTTATTTTACTGGCTTACAATATATCAATAATCTTGAAATTAAAAAGTCACATAAAAGGACGGTTAATCTCAGGAATCTTGATTTTTTTGAAAAAATCTATCCAGCGGTTTAAAAGTTATTTGCTAATTTGTTAAAATAGACCAAAATGTTTACAAAAGCGCCAACAGGAGTGCCTCGATACGTACTAATCAAATCCTTCTTTCTACCAATTGGCGTTTTTAAAAAGATTGAAACTACCATAAGGTGAAATTTCATGTCAAAAGCGCCTCGTTTTCTACAGATAACGGCCGAACATCAAGATTGTCTATTTTTTACCGTATTTCTAACCATAAAAACTTCATCTTAAAATATCAGATAATGCTCTTACAGATTTCGCTTAAACTTCACGAACATCGAGGCGGCTAATGGAGGAAAAAGCCCCCATGAACTGTTTTGGAGGAAAATTTCCCAGTGCCGAGAAATACTGCTGCAAGTAAAATAGGTAATGGCGTCATTTCGTTGCCATGACAACTCTGATGTCATTGCAACCCTGATCAGAACAAATCTCCATCTTTATCCTCATGTAATACAACTATGGTGGCAATTTTTCCAAATCTTTGTTTATCTCGACATAGTGTATCGAGCCACCTTGATTGCATTATTGTAAACAGCCTTTTCAAAACCATTCAAAGCAGAATAATCGCGTCAACAGTTTGAAGACTGTCAGTGTGACTTTCTTTAATTTTAGTGACGACAGCCGTTTTGAAGATTTGTTCCAGTTCAGGCATTTTCAAGTGGTCAAGAGCAGTGGTGCCAAGGAAGTGTCACCCTTAAAAATTGCTGTTGATATGATAACCAAGGCTGTCACGTGAAAGATCATGTAACTAATTAGGTCAAGCATCACATATGCTGATGCGTAATTTAATTTTCTTTGACACCTGTAAATATGAGGATATTGAAAATAGAAGAGGAGATATGGTCAGATAACCAGATAGGGGTTCAAAATGTAAATTATGCAGGAAATCAACAGTAGTATTTAGAGGTACCATTGACCAAAAATGTCACTACTGTTCTAAAGATCTTGGTTTTACCATTTGATCACTTTGTTTAGAGTCTGCTTAAGATGTTTTTCTTAAATATTCATCAAAAGTAAATATGTCTTGTATAAAAATAGCATTAGGAAATCACCATGCTTAAAAAATGCTATTTATGTAACTTTTCATGTGATTTCGTCACAGATTATGTGACCAATTAGGTGAAACATCACATGTACTGATGTGTAATTTAATTTTCTTTGACACCTGTAAAAACAAAGACGATATTGAAAATAGAAAAGGAGATAGAGTCTGATGACCAGAAAGGGTTCAAAATGTAAGTAATGAAGAAAATCAACAGTAGTACGTAGGGATACCAGGGACCAAAAATGTCAGCACTGTTCCAAAAACTTAGGTTTTACCATCTTAGCTCTTTGTTTAGGGTCTTCTTATATTGTTTTTGTTAAACATTGATCAGAATTAAATATGTCTTGTATAAAAGTGGCAGCTGGTTAGCACCATGCTATAAAAACGCTAGTGTGACTTCCCATGTGTTAACGTGACAGGTCATGTGACTAATTAGCACACATGTTAGGAATTATCCTTGGTTTTATTTAAGAACTTTTCGCTAACCAGCTGCGGATGACATAGAAGAGCTGGTGGAGGGAGATGAATTCCGTCATCGGTGCTTTTCTCTAATAATGAGTCAGTAAATCTCTATTCGGATTTGTAGAGTTACTCAGGTCCACAGTCTGAACCTTTTGCAGCTTCTTCACCCGGACAGTTTCCAGAACAGAACGACGGGATGTCAAATATTTGACATTTCATTTGGTGTCTCTGATTTATTTTGAAAGCGCGTTTGATTAACTTATTTCCCAGTTTTTTTTTTGTCAGAAAGGAATAGTGCATTACGACTAAAGGTGTCGTTTTTTTTCTTTGAAAATCGTAGATTAAAAAGAACAGGATTTCGCTTCTTCACTTGTTGCACAAGAAGTAGGAGATACGCAGACAATCCGTGAGGGCGTGGAGAGTGAAATAACTGCGGATGGTGAGTGTATAACTGTATTAGCTAATAAAATAATCAGTTGCTATTTATTATTTACCTGTGTGTCCTGAGCCTATATTTATGAGTCATTTTGGGAGGAATTTGAATCCAATCAAAGACGCTTAACATTGCAGTACCAAATGTTTGCTTGTCTGGCGCTTCGCATGAAGGACGTGACAGTTACGTCTCAAGCTAACTATTAACTCTCCTTGGGAGACGATCTCGGGTTTCAAATTATTTAACGGCCACGATAAGAGAAAAGAGACTTTTCCTCTCTACCGAGGAGAGGTCATGCTTTGTGTATAGTGGCTGTTCGAGAAGACTCTTGCCCGTAAAATTTAAAGGCACCGTCTTCCTTTACACTATCCTTCACATTGATTTTTTTTTTTTAACAGAGATCTTTATTACCACTACATCACTTACAACACTTTCACTACAAAATTTAAGGTTACAAAAAATTACAATTAAGAATTAAGATTCCAACGATTAATACAACATACACTGCAACCAGGCTTGCTTCACGCATACGTAGATTAGATTATAATCATTTACAGTAAGGAGAGGAGAGGCTTCCATTGTGAAAGAAATTTTGCTTTTTGTCCTTTGGAATAAAAAATCGATCTTTGTACAATTAACTTGTCTTTAACGAATTCAAGAAAGTGATCAAAGCTTGGGGGTTTAATTTCGCTCCTTTGCAGGAAGATATGTCTCTTGCCAAGAAGGATATAATAGTTAGGGATTTGCCTTTTAGGATCTTCGGGATTATAGCCATACATTATACTTAAGTCATCAAATAGCAAACATTCACCACTGTGAGTTTTCCACCAGCTAATTACTTCAAACCAAAACTTTTGAATTACTATACAGTTAACTAGCATATGGGAGAGCGTTTCTAGGGAATCACAATGTATGCAGAGAGGAGAGTTTACGATTTTCATTATGTGTAACAGAACCCCATGTGGAAGAATATTATGAACAATCTTATATTGAAATATGCTTAATTTTGTTTCTTTAGTTATTTTAAATGGAAGCATATAAATAGAACTAAGTTTGGAACTGTCCAATCCTTGCCTGCATAGTCGAAGGCTAGCCAACGGTTCTACAAATTTCCTTTGAATAAGTATATTGCGAACCTTCTTGCTAGTAACCACGTTAATTTCCTTAGTTGTATTTTGTTCCATATCTTGATTGCTCATGATAAATCCCGGTCTCAAAGCGCACTTCCATCTATAAGGTATAGCTGATATTAAACCAAATAACTTAGTAAAAGGCGCCTTGAGGCCAGTTTTTAAAAGAAACTTATTAAGTGTGAGGAATCTGTTTTTTTCATCTAGTAGGTCTTTAATTCTAAGTATACCAGCTTCATGCCATTCTTTCCAATATACTGATTTACCGTCTATTAAAATATGCTTATTATTCCATAAGATTACATTCTCAACACAGATTTCATTGTCCGAAGTTTGCTCTCGGACTTCCGCCCAGGTGTTAAGAACATCAGCGTAAAAGATTGGTAAGTTGTTTAGGCCTAGAAATTTTACATCATAATCACAATAAAAAATAAATGGCCCTCCAACATTTTTCAAATAAAATAAAGGAATTAACATCCACTGATCCTCTACACCATTCTTCATTCTTTGAACCCAAGCACTTTGTAACGACTTGGATATAGTCTAAAATTCTGGTAAATCCAGCCCTCCTTTTTCTTTTGGACCTATAAGAGTATCCCTTTTTATCTTTGGTTTCTTGTTATCCCAGACAAAATCTGTAATCAATCTATTAGTGATATCTATATAATGAGGCGGTGTATGTATGCACGAACTTACAAAGATAAGTTTCGATAGCCCTAATGTTTTGGCGATTGTTATCTTGCCATAAAGTGAGAGATCTCTTTGAGACCATATATTAAACAGCTTTTGAATTTTACATATCTTTTGTGAAAAATTTTCCTGTTCGCAAAGTTTTAGATTGTAAGAGAATGATATCCCTAAGGCGGAGATAGGCCTTTGTGGCCACTGAACTCCAAATAGTGTATCAGTCCTATTTGGGTTTTTTCCAAGCCACATTGCTTCAGATTTACTTTGGTTAAGCTTTAAACCGCTGCAATCTTTAAATAGGTCTAATAACTCTAACAGTTTCCCAAGCGACTCTTTATCTTTGCAAAAGGAGGTGGTGTCATCGGCATATTGAGATAATTTTATTTCTTTGTTTAGGACTCGAATTCCCTTTATATGTTCATCAGCTCTTATTGAGCAAGACAGTAATTCTGCGGCTAAAATGAACAACAAGCCAGACAAAGGGCAGCCTTGTCTTACTCCTCTCTTTAAAGTAAATGACTCGGAGGCGAAGCCGTTGTTTATTATGCAGCTAGAAATGTTTGTGTACAGAGTTTTCACCCAAGTCTTAAAGTCGGGTCCAAATTGAAAGGTATCTAGAGCTTTAAATAGGTACTCCCATTCTAAACTATCGAATGCTTTTTCAAAATCGATGAATAAAGCAATTCCCTCTATGTCCTGGTCAACGGTGAAATTGAGGATGTCGCTTATAAGTCTGATGTTTTCACCGATAAATCTTCCTTCTACGTAACCAGTTTGTGTGTTATTTATAACTGCCGATGGAACCTTTTTTAGTCTGAGAGCTAAAGCTTTAGAGGCAATCTTATAATCCACATTTAAAAGTGAAATAGGTCTCCAATTTTTAACATACAATAAATTTTTGTTCTTTTTTGGAATAAGACGTATGATGCTTTGTCTTTGAGAAATTGACAGCTCACCTTTATGGAATCCATAATTAAAACTGTTTACCATTATCTTGCCTAATTGACTCCAGAAGAAGCTGTAAAATTCGGCAGTAAAACCGTCATTGCCAGGGGATTTGTTTTTTTGGAAACATTTTAAAGCATTCCAGCACTCATTCTCCGTCAGCAAGCCTTCGCAATTCTTTCTTTGTTCATCATTCAGCTTTTCTACCTTGTCATTATCGAAGAACACTTTGAATTTAGGATCGTTTATTTGAGGATTTTGCGAGGAATATAAGGATTGATAAAATCTTTTTTGTTCTTTTAGGATTTCCTTTGGGTCCGTGATACTGCTTCCGTTTTCTTGTATAAGGCTGGTAATGCATTTATTTTCATAATTTCGTCTCTCAAGATTAAGAAAATATTTCGAACTTCGTTCGCCGAACTCATGCCAACGGGCCTTGGAGCGCACACATGCTCCTCTTGCCCGGTCGTAGGAAATCTTATCCAATTCGTTCTTAACTTTAATGTATCTCTGGACGGCTTCTGCTGATGGGCAGTTTTCACCCATATTTCCCAGTCTTGAGACTTCCTGTACGAGATCTTTTTCATAATCTTTTTTCATTTTAGCTTTTTGTTTTGAATAACTAATTGTGAACGCCCTTATTTCCATTTTAATCAACTCCCATAAGAGTCCGTGATCTTCAAGATCCTGATACTTGTTTATAAAGTGCGGAATTTTAAACATTAATTTTTCTGCATATTCATCATCTTCTAAGAGGGAGGAATTGAATTTCCAGAATCCAGGACCTCTTGGGTATTTCTCATTAATTGGCAATTCCAACGTCACTAAAGAGTGATCGCAATGTGCAGCGTGCTTGATTTCACATTCTGCACGGGGGAATTTTGTAATAGTTGACGGGCTATTAGCCAATAATCTAATCTGCATTTTATTTTCAAGTCAGATGTTCGCCAAGTAAATTGTTTTTCTTCTGGATGTAGCGTTCTCCATACGTCGTCTAAATCCAAAATACACATCAGTTGCTCGATCTCGCTGGCGACATTCCTTCTTGACGAAACATCACGTCCTCCTTCTTTATCGGTTTTGGAAAGAGGGCAATTAAAATCGCCACCTACTATAATGTTGTCGTTGGGAAACTGTTCAAGTAAAGATCTGAGTTGTTTAAAAAATATAATTTGCGCGTTATCATTATTGGGTGCGTAAATATTGGCACAAATAAATTTCTGATCATCTATAGAAAACTGCAGGATAAGAATCCTGCCGTTTTCACAACAAATTTCATTTTCTACTAGCACTTTGAGTCGAGGATTAAACAGAATTGCTACTCCTTTGCTGTGTTTACTACCATGACAGAAGTACACTTTACTACCCCACTCGTTACTCCATAATTTTTCTTGGTCAGTAGAGCTATATGTCTCTTGCAAGAAAATTATTGAGTACTTGTTAACGTGCAGTTGCCGAAAAATAGCTCTTCGTTTTCTTGAACTTTTTAAACCCCTAACATTTAACGTAATAAAAGTTAACTTATTCATATTAACGAATAAATATCGATATCTTAATAGTTTCACAATACAGAAGCCTTCTTAAGCTAAAGCCTGGAGAAAACATTACATCACTTACAACATAAAAACGAAAATTACCTTTTATGAAACAAATTAAAGGCATTGCCTGTGAAGTTCTTTTAACTCCAACAATGGGTAGAATGTGAGATTAAAGTTGTTGTTGGTCAGTATCACTCCGACGGCGTTGCTAGGTTAATTCTTTGCCTCTTCCATTTCATGGCGTAGTTTTGCTAGTTCTTCTGTTCCTACGATTCTGTGACGGCCATTGGCATCGACATATTTGAGTATTGCAGGATATGCGATGTAGACTTTCCGGTCGTCTCCGAGTTTCTTCTTTAGAAACTTTCTGTAGGGCACGAGCTCTTGCCTCCGCCGTTGGGTTTTTTTGGCGAAATCCTCACTTATACCGATGGCATTTCCGTTTAACGGGTTATCCTTTAGACGAGCGGCGGCATTCCTTAGTACCTTCATCTTATCCGTGTATCGAAGAAAAGCGACGTGCATTGGTCTGGGACCCTTTTCACCAGCAGAAGGCGTTTTGCTTGGCGTGCGGTGTGCCCTCTCCAGCTCAACATGGCCACATAACGTTTCAAGGCCCATATGCTGCGTAATAAAATCCTGTACAAAAGAGATGCAATCTCCTTTTTCGGCTTTCTCTGGTATATTGTAGAAGACTAAGTTGTTCCTTCTTGACCTGTTTTGTAATTCTTCGATTTCATCCTTCAGCGCATCGACAGCGGCGTTATCTGCTTTTGAGTCTAAATCCGTTTTTACCTTCTGCAGTTCTGCTGTCATAGAGTTAAGTCCTC
Organism: Porites lutea; assembly: GCF_958299795.1. Classification (NCBI taxonomy): domain Eukaryota; kingdom Metazoa; phylum Cnidaria; class Anthozoa; order Scleractinia; family Poritidae; genus Porites; species Porites lutea. The sequence goes on from NC_133205.1 coordinate 8,113,158, forward strand.
TTTCCATGTCACCAACGGTATTTTCAATCTTCAGCAGTCTTCCGTTTATTTGTTCAAGCACGTCTAGCTTCTTTAGCTTTTCGTGTATGCTTTCCAAGATGGCGGCGCCGGCCTCATGTTTATGTGGTGGCGTTCTTTCATCTTCACTGCTTAAGCATGCCACTTGTCTCCCTCGCTTTTCGTTGGGCATAACGGAAAGGAAAAGCAAAGATTCTCTAAATAGTTTGAGGCTGATTTCGCTAATTTCCTGAAACTGATATAGTGAAACGGCAAGGCAGCGTCGGAGCGACAAAAAAACACGACTACTCCATTTGGCGCCCAGTCCCAGTCAAATCCTTCACATTGATGTAAAAGTTTCTCAGATAAAATTCAGTAAAGCAGACTAATCAGCGAAATATGTCCTCCCTGTAGACATGCCCACAAGTCGAGCTGAAAATTTTTCTCGAGCGTCAAGCGCGAGCTAGAAATTTTCTATGTTTTCGGTGGCAAAGTGAACGAGAGACCGGGAGCTGGGCCTACTACCGGAACCGGAAAGGAGAAGCAAAGGACTTTGAGAAAGTCTATCCTCCCCGGTCTTCTCCCATTTCCCTGCATGCTCCTCGCACACTTTGCGGCGTTCTTACTGAAATGCAGATGCGTCCAAGGAAACCACTTCCGGTTTCAAAAAAAGAAAAAAAAACAGTAAGATAATCGCCGTTTTTTTCACATTCTACTGCGGTCGTCGGACGAAAACCTTCCAGTATGGTTTTTCAATTAAATTAGGCATTTAGTTTAGGGAAGACTATTCCATAACACAAAAATTCTAGCACTACTTTATTAAGAGCAAACTTCCTTTGAGTGACAAGATTGAATCCTAATCACAGATCTAGTGGCAGTCTGTGTAAAGACGTTTTAACTTAAACTGATCACAATTATTATAGGGAACACACACTTCATGAGTAAATTACAGGGTGTGAAAACGTTCGTGCCCTCAATTTTCATTCCGGCCTTTGTATAATTCATTGTTAGATGATATGAAATAATGTCGTTATGAAATTGAAGTCATGAACATATGCTTTTTGGTTTGTTTTTTGATAACTTTACACCCAACACGCGTAGACAGTATCAAAGTTCAGGAAAAGAAAAGAAAGTTGTTGTCTTTTGTTCCTGTCCTCGACAAAACGTGAATTCAGGCACTTTCAAGTTGTAGCCGGGCTTTTTTGCCGTTCTCGTTGCCGTCCGCGTCGTCGTCGCTTAAGCTCCCTAATAATGAAGTAGCAGGACTGAACGCCTATGAATCAGAAGCTATCCCAGGACACTTGACCTTAGTTAGAACTGGCCGGACATGAGACTATAAAATTTGCAATAAGGCCGATTTAAACCCTCATATCCTAGATCAATATGACGCAGAGAAAAATGAATTGAATTCTTTGTACGAATTATAATAAAAGGTAAAGAGGCAATTTTTAGATCCAAAGTTAAGTGGATAGAACAAGGCGAAAAAGCAACAAAGTACTTTTTAATCTAAAATAGAAAAACTATGTAACGAAAACCTTGCCTCAAATTAAGTTAGATAATAGTGAAATCACTTCGGACATGAAAAGGATAAGTAAACAAATAGATGTGTTTTTTAGCGAAACATACAAGGTGCGATGTCCCGTTGTCTGAACAGGAATTAGGCCTCAATGACTTTATTTAAAACTTGGAAATTTCATGTCTGTCTAACGAGGAACAAGCGACGTTTGAACATGAATTAACTGTACAAGAAATTAAATATGTGTTACTTGCCTTTGAGAAAATTTAAACTCCTGGTGAAGACTGTTTCTCCAAAGAATTCTATGGAAATTTCTTTGACCTTTTAAAACAGAATCTACTTGATTCGTATAATGTAGCTTTTCAGAAAGGCAGTCTCTCAGTATCCCAGAGAAGAGGAGTAATTTTTTTAATTCCAAAAAATGATTGCGACCTGTCAGAGCTTACTGGATGGCGCCAAATAACGTTGCTTAAAGTTGATTACAAAATCCTGGCAACGTGTATTGCAAAACGTATAGAACCTTTCCTTCCCAAACTAATCCATTCGGACCAAACAGGATTTATGAAGGATAGATTTATTGGTCAAAATGTAAGACTTTTGAATGATCTTATGGAATACACGGATGTGAAGAAGATCTCATGATTTTTTTTTTATCGAATTTGAAAAAGCATTCGATTCCATAGAAGAAGCTTAGAATTGTTTAATTTGGGGCCATTCTTAACAAGATGGTTCTCAATTGTTTACAATAATTCCGAGGCAGCAGTCATGAACGCTGGTTACATGACAGACTACTTCACTGTATCAAGAGGAGTTCGTCAAGGGTGCCCGCTGAGTCCATTCCTCTTTACATTGTCTGTTGAGTTACTTGCCTTGAAAATACGACAAGAACCATGCCTAACCCTAACCCTAACCCTAACCCCTAAACCCTATATAGGCATACGTCTTCCCTACCTGCAAGAAGCTAAAATATCACAATTTGCCGATGACACTACTCTGATAAGACACCAATTCTCTAAAATTCTTGTTACAGATCATCGGAAGTTTCGGCAGCATATCTGGTTTACGTCTAAATAAGAAAAAAACAAAGCAATGTGGATTGGCTCCTCAAAACATAAAAAAACCAAAATATTGGGATTTCACGGCATAAAAATACTCGGGGCGCACTTGTCGTATAACGCAATCAAGAACAACGATGCCAACTTCTTCAGCAAGATTCGTAAAATGAAAACTAAACTGAACCTCTGGCAAACGCGTGACCTCACGCCTTTTGGCAAATCCGTCCTAGCCAAAACGCTTGGTGCCTCTCAGTCAATCTACACTGCTTCACTAATGACTGTCCCTGATGGAGTAACACGCGCGGCTCAAAGCCTCCTGTTCTCGTTTTTGTGGAAAAATAAGAAAGGCCCGTCTTCTTTAAAGTCAGTGCCTTGCAGACTGTTAGAACACATTATTTATCGCAGTATAATGATACATTTAAACTCTTTTGACATCCTGGTGGATGCCCAACATGGTTTCCGTCCTGGGCGCTCATGCGAAACGTAACTTATCAATACCGTAGAGCATCTAGCCCAGTCATTAAATGATAGAAACTAGACTGATCTTTTGATCTTAGATTTTTCTAAAGCCTTCGATAAAGTAGCACGCAAACGTCTGTTACTTAAATTAGAGTACTATGGCATTCGTGGTTAAGTCTTAGCCTGGATAAAGGCATGGCTAATAAGAAGAACTCAACAGGTGGCCCTTGAAGGCGAGATCAGTGAGAAGTCTTGCGTGAGATCTGGAGTCCCGCAAGGAACCGTGTTGGGTCCCTTGTGCTTCTTGTTATTCGTTAATGATATAGGTAATGACTGATTACCTCAAATATTAAGTTATTTGCTGATGACACCCTGTTGTATGGTCTGGACCCAATTCCGACGATGCAATCAGTCTTCATTCTGATCAGGACAAATTAGTTGAGTGGGCAAAGTTGTGGCATTTGGCCTTTTACCCATCGAAATGTCACGTTCTACGCCTTTGCAGAACCAAGTGTCCTTTTATACACCCATACAGTATGCTTGGCCATACCCTACAGGCTGTAGACCACTATCCTTACCTCAGAGTTTCTCTGTCAGAGAACCTAAACTGGAAGCAACATATCCAAAACATTACAAACAAAGCCAATTTGACACTTGGTTTTGTCAAGAGGAACTTGCATCATTGCCCACAGAAGGTTAAAGATCAGGCCTACAAATCGCTAGTGAGACCAAGGTTGGAATATGGTTGTAATGTTTAGGACCCTTATAGGGCATATCAGAAATCATGGCTTGAACAGGTCCAGGGAGGAGGGTTGCGTAACCAACGCCCTAAAGCTACTAAATTCGCCAACTCTGGAAAAGAGAAGACAAGTAGCTAGACTGACACTGATGTACAAATGTGTTACCAACCAAGCCGTTATTAATATCCCCTGCTATGTACATCATCAGTCTTCCCTAAAAACCAGAACATCTTATCCACTGAAATTTACCCCACTTCAGCCATCCTGTAACATCTACAAATACAGCTTCTGGCCGAGAACTGTCATTAACTGGAATAGCCTGCCATCTGATTATTTAACAATGGATTCATCTGCAAAATTTAAAGCCACCATCTCTGACTACATTTTTTCAGTGTAATGTTTACCCCTTTCGATTTATTGTATTTTTATTTTTATGTTTCCTAGTTGTAGTGCTTTAATTTTTGGTTAATTAGGAGCTTGCGAATATGTCTGTTACAGATGTTGTAAGATGATATATGTAAATGTAAATGTAAATGATTTGCTTGAACAGGGGCCGCGAGGAATCGGTAGGTAATGATGTCGTTCCTATTGTTTGCGCTCGCAAGTACGAAATGGTTTAGGATGACGTAAAGACAGAAAATCCCGAAGGGACCGTTCAGGTAGATTTCGATTTATTGTGCAGTCATACTTGGATACTCTTTTGCCTTACGTGTTATCAGTGACATTCTGTGGAGCAGTTGTTTTGAGAGTTATGGGCCAAAGACACTCGTTAAGCGCAGGTGAAGTTATAAGGTGCATATAACTCTGTCTATCTAAACACTTGGAGAGTTTGCCAGACACGAGTTCACAAGTCTTTGATTGGAAACCTTGTAGGACACTCTTTCTCACTCTTTGACCGGAAAAAGACAGCCTCAAACAAGCAAGACGAGCGAACAACGGCTAGCTTATCACTAGCAGAACGATGGACGATTACAGAAATTCCCCAACAATCAAATTCTGTGCTGACTTATTCCCTGCTCACAGATGTCCTTCCGCTGTAAAGTTTAAAATAAGACTAGAATGCGCGAGAGTGAATTGATTAAACGCCCTTTCAATTCTAAAGCTTACTTTCCGGCAAATAAAATGAACTGAATGTAAAAAGTGAAAGAGAAATAGCAAAAAATTCAACTTCTAATTAAATCTTTTCTTATGGTTTAGGATAAACTACTCTCGAAACTGAGAATGTTTTGATCAAAGCTGTGTAAATCGAACTGAAACTGCGCATGGAACCTTGCGTTTCCTGTATTTGTCTCACCTATCTACGGTATGGAACATGTGTGAAAATCTTCATTATGTATCGGTATATTTCAAAGAGCTACACAACGAGCAAGAATACTATTGACGAAAATATACAGAGCAGGGGCACTAGCTGTAGCGTCAACTATTACTAGTTTAGAACAAACGAAAATGTTTGTAACCCTCGGAAGGCCAAATTAGAGAAGCTATTCATTGAATATTCATGATCCATCGTGATGACGTAATAAGCTGGTAATTATAATATATAGATTTAGCCACGGCTAAAAGCGAAGCTCCTATATATTAACTAGAATTTATAATTTAAATCAAACAATAAACTTATTTTCCACAATTCAGTTAACTTTAGAGCACATTCATGTGACTTTTGAGGGAAAGGTTAAGTGATTTTAGAGAAAAGTAATTTGCAAACAGTCCAAGCTAAGAGTGAACTTAATCTTACATCGAGTTGATAGCCTTATATGTACACCAAAAAAATAGCAATCATCTTCGATCACATTTAAGAGCGCGGGCTCTTGATCACAGTAGATTAGGCCTGGAAAACAAATTCTTGGAAAACAAATCAGGCCGAATTCGTTCGACCAGTTTACTTTACAAAATCTTGCCAACAAGTCTGGGGACGTGTAACCCAACCTTTTATACTTTTTATACATCACATCTGAGGTGAAACAGTAACAAGAGGCGCTGTTTTTATCATACAGACCTCGAACAGAATGCAGTATTTCACAAGTTTGCAATACAAATTGCACTCACTCAATATTCAGGACGATCGAAGCACGTGTGGGTTTTAGCGAAACCGTTAAAAAAATTACCAAAATCACCTATACGGCTAGCCGGTTCTCACTTTTCACAAGTGCCAAAGTCGACTGTTTAAGAGTTATACGCTTCAACATAATAAAGAATTTATTATCTTTATTTTTTATTTAATGGTTTTATAACGATGTGTAATCGTCAAAAGCGTTTGATACGTGAGGCATTTTGAGTACTCCAGCATGCAAGCGATGTTCATGAGCGACGGAAAACAAACGGCACAGCGATAAAAATTGCAAAGGAGACTACTAACGATCAATAAAAGGAAAATAATTCGGTGAAACATATACAGAGACAACAATTTTCATTCACGAAGACAAGTATTAAAGTGTCTCTGAAAATCCTTGTTTATGTTTTTCATACGGTAAGCCGGCTGCCCGGTGTTTGCTTTTTCAAAGATGAACTCGAGGCAAGAAAATCGCTCAAAGCTTTCTTTTACAGCCACAATTATAACTAAATATTCTTTGGAACGTTTTCTTTCTATTTGCAGTGAGAAAATGTCTAAAGGATTTTTAAAGTTCTATAAGCTTATAATCAAACCTAATACTCGGTCAGATCATTGTCTCAAATCTTACAGTTAAAAACGTGCATAAACTAAATAGCCGCATAAACTACGCTCGACTTCATTAAATTAGATTTAAAAAACAAACGTCAAATACAATAATTTCTCAGGCTTACCATTCGAGATGCACTGAAAACTATCAAGTAAGGCTAGAATCGCTTCAGACTTTTCAACCCTCTTACGCATCAAGCAAGGTGAAACGAAAACGATGCCATCCGAAATCGGATTTCCGACTTTGACAAGCGACGTATTTTTCAACCAAAACCCCAGTAAACAAACTAGCCATGAATAACAGAAGACTCTTGATAGCAGCTGAATTTCATTTTGTACATTCAGTGGAAAAAGACCGTTAAAAACATCACAAGTTGACAGAAAACTCTGTCAACTTCAGCAAAGTAAACAAGTTTCAAGATGCTGCATAAATTTTCCGCATGAACTCACCTGTCAAATTTTGACCAATCAGAGTATAACAATTGGACGTAGAGTGTGACCAACGCGTGACCTTGGTGAGAAAAGTCAAAAGCAACTGGCATGTCTTCCCTGCCTGTAAAAACTGGCTGAATTTTAGCTTCCGAGGTCAGTTTGAAATCAACATTTTAATTGTGCGGCAAGTACAAAACACAACATATTTCATATGAATTTAAAAAAAAATAAACTTGAGCCTGCGATCATTTGAAAACTAGTAACTTGTCAGCGGATAACTTCAAAAAGATATTCGACCTCCATGGGTCGACACCTGAGCCCACGATACGGTCAGGTGATACTGGTCAGCGTATACTCTGTTTTGACAGCTGTCAATTGATCACAGCACTGATGTGCAATATATGTGTGCAATAACAGTCTTCCTGTGCTCCCAAACTGGCTAGAAAGTGTGAGGATTAAACACTGGTTCCCCTGTGGTGCGGACGGACGGGCAGGCTGAGGGCGGTGTACGGTCACGTGATTACCAAATTTTCTGGGATGGGTAGATTTACTTACCCATGGTTCTCCGCAGGCGCGCTTCGCGCGCCAGAGCTCCGCTATAAGACCATGTTAATTAATGCAAGGGTTAGTTAGCAACGGTCAGCAGGAGAAGAAAGTCACCTTTCCACTTAACCCCCACCCCCCCCCCCCGCCCAGTCCTACCTTTTTCACTGACTTTTTACCAACCCGTGCTATCCAACCCGTGCTATTTCTTGTTTCGTGTCTTCGATGGAGAGGAGCTACCTATATCTTAATGTTAGTAAGGCAGAAGGACTTTTCATAGCGTATTCAAGTCGTGTCGCTGATTGGCTGCTCCCGATACTAGGAAATAAAACAACATTGAACGATATACATTATTAAACCTGTCTAACAAAGCGTGGGGGCTTTCTCCTTCTCTTCTTCTTCTTCTTCTTCTTCTTCTTCTTCTTCTTCTTCTTCTTCTTCTTCTTCTTCTCAGGGAAGCTGATTTCAAGTTACTTAAACAGCCTCCAATTCAAATAGGAAGAACTGCACACCCACGTAGATGAAGATCATTTCAAGCCGAAAGTTCATTGGTGGCTATTTTTATAGCAGTATAGGAATGCTTATATTTGTGTTTAAATTAAAATGTTTTTTCAGTTCAAATTATGTATATTAGATGTTTTTTCGTTCTTCGAAGTTTTTTTGAATAAAAAACCTCAAACAAATATATAGGGCTGACTTCATAAGTCAAAAAATATAATTTTAGCGCTGCAGCCGCTTTAAACGTTTGAATAAGATTTTGAGTGACATCTAATTCTGCCTGGCAGAGAGAGTTGAATTTACATAGTATTATAAACTCAGTCTTTTTTTATGATTTATTGTATACGATGTAATCGTGTGTATTAGTATTGGTGTTTATGGTTCTCAAAACCAAAGGCTGGGTCAAGGCTTAGTGACCTGGATTGTTGATGTTTCTGACCGTTGCCAGAACAATGAAAGGATTAGGAAGAGTAGAGTGGGCTCGATTTCCACACCTCTCTCGGTCCTCCCCGGGAGAGGAGCGCGGGCTCATTTCTCGAACAGCGGCTGGTAATCGAGCCTAAGAGTGGAGCCAAAAAAGAGAAAAATCTCAGAGAACATTTAAAGAAGTAGGGAGGTAAATATGCAGGTGGAAAGTTGATAGTACGCTACCAACTAATAGACTTTAACGCTAAGCGTAATATCGTAACCCAACACAAATCTTATAAACTTAACCACTAAATGTTATAAATCAACCAACTTAATGTAGTAGGCTCAGCTCCAAATATAATAGTAAACTAGTCAAAAAGTACTATTTTTGAAAAGTTTTTTATGTTTCCAAAGTCGCCTTTCTTTCCAATTTTTAGCTAAATTTACTCGCCAAAAATATATTCCCTTACCGTGTCTTTTTTCTCCTTGTGCCTCATCCTGCTCAAGGGGATCTTTTGTATATTTCCTTACATAAAGGAAATTGACTTACAACTATCATAAATCACTCTACCCTTGATTTATCTTCGCCTCCTAGATGATCTCAAGAAGGGCAGAAATGATCCTCTCCTTCTCTTCTTGAAGCTGAAGTTCTATCTTGCAAGAACAAGAGTATTCATGGGAAGTTTCAAGTCGATATTTTTTGTTTTGTGTTTCTGTAATAGCCTGTGTAAAGACGTCCCCCCTCCCTCAGAAAAAAATCGGACGTCTGTACACAGGCTATTCTGTGTCAATTAAGAGAGATTTAGAATCTGTACTACGTGACCACGTTTTCCCATTAGTCGTCGTTTAGTGTTTGTTACACCTAAACAAAAATAAGTAGCTTCACGCCAGTTTCATTTATAAGAATTATTCGCGACAGTTTTAATTTGCTCCTTTCCTAATATAATAAGGAAAATTTTCAACTCGAGTCCGCGTTTGATGTAATTGTAATTTTAAGTCTCTCCCTTTATTGTTTTATCAGTCTGTCCGTGACAGTTAAAATAAGTGTGAGAGACCTAAAGGTTATAGAAATTTTGTTTTATTGTATGTAGTAGCCTTCAAATATGAAACACGTATTTAGCGATTACTAATACTTTAGGAATAGAGAGTGTAGTTGTCTGTTTGCGGGCAATTCTGGGGACTTTGTGTGTATACTTTGCGTTTTGCATGCGTAAATTAAAATATTTTTTTTCAGTTAATGAAATATGCACATGAAATATTTTTGTTGTTGTTTCTCATTGACTTTTGAGAAGTCTAGAATTTTAGTCATTTTATGCATGACTTAACGTCTTATACGACGTGGCAGTGTCACTTGAAGTTAGTATTAATAATTAGGTACTTTTTAGCCATTTTATATATAGGATGTAATCGTATGTTTTTATTCATGCATTGCAATAATCTTGTCCGGGAAATGTCAAAGAGCAAAAGCTTTTTGAACTAATCGTTCCTACTTCCGACTATTACCAGAGCAACAAAAAAAGAGAGAAAAAATTGTCCCAGAAAATGTCATATTTTGTAGTCGGAATGGAAACAGGAAAACTGATAATAGGCTATAGAGCAGCAAATTACATCACAGGATATGAGTCAGTGCATGTCAGTGACTGATTCTCTCTGGGACCGTTGAAATAAGTATTGTTAGACTTGAAGATTATAGATAATTTCATTGCTTATTAGCAATAGTAAAGGCTAATTTTAAAAAGGAACTGACATTTTGTTAGTTTAATAGGAAAGTAAATGAGCAAATACAAAACATCATGAGCTTTATAGAGTATTAGATATCTAGCTTCCTTTTCATCTTCAGTTGTGACTGTTGATACGAGTCGTTCTTGTAGTAAGAATTTGTTAATTTCTGCGAGCATGTAGTAGTATTTAGTTTTGTGTGTCAGGGTCTTATGTCACAGGAGGCGAAGAGGAGTTTAATTTGCTGCACGTATTTGACGTAGTGCGACCCAAAAGGATATGGCTGTACAGGACAAATCGTTTTTGTTGGCTGCTATAGCAATGACAGCGCACG
>NC_133205.1:8128514-8186014 GCF_958299795.1 Porites lutea
AAAAGAATTGTCAAAAAAAGAAATCAAAATTCAAGGGAGTCCAAAAACAAAAGAAAGTGCCCATGGAACTGGCGAGAAACGCTGCTACTGAAATCGCGTTTGTCGGTGAAGATGATGTTGTGAGTAAACAGATTCCACCGCCTGCTGCTTCGGCTTCTCTGAGAAAAATTGGTGCTGAATACACAGAAAGCTCTTCCGATGAAAGTATAGATCCAAAAGGTGAGATACCAGAAGGATACCGTCTTGTGTCCATGGATAGTCTCAAAGAATTTGCAAGAAGGATTCATTCAAATTCGCAATGTGCTTCCGGTGAGATCATCATTTTCAGTTATTTTTACTTTCGCAATTCTCATAGTATATATTATAAAACGTGCTTCTATTGTTGCTGTTGTCGTCCGGCGTCGTCATCACTTAGTTATTTTCTTTATTGTTGTTGTTGCAGGCCATCTAGAACTTCGAGAAATAAGCACAAACCGATTTGGCCTCAGCAGCAGCATATATGCTATTTGTGATGACTGCGGTCTGACGGAATTTCTGGGTACTGGTGAACATAATTCCTTAGACAACGGCCCTAGAACTGTGCAAGGGAAGGATGTAAATCGCCGAGTGGTTTATGCTGCCAGCGAAATGGGGTTTGGCACGTTGTCTTCCAGGCTTTATACCCAAAAATGCAAATGAGTCTGTGAATTCATTAGTGTGGATTAGGTGCCCAAAGCACAATTGGCATGGTAAGGGCTGGGTTAGCTGTTGGGGCTCACACCAGAAAGGAAAGCAGCAGAAGAGACTCTGGGCGAATTATAAAGGCTGAAAAAAGTATCCAGGATCTGCGTAAAAAATACAGAGTTGCTCGCAGGCAAGCAAAGCAAAGAGACGAGGAACAACAGCGATAAAAGGAGGGCACAACATACGGTGCCGGTGCTTTCAATGAACTGACTGTTGCCACAGAACCAGCAAGAAAGAGAAAAAAGAGATAGAAATCGTGATTTATATCTAAAAAATGATGTGCTGATACTGCAATGAGGCCTACTTTTACTAATTTACTAGTGGTAGCTTCCTGTAGTGAATGTTACACTGCTGATTTTGCTTGCCAAATTTTAAGCTGCATTTTTCTCAAAAAGGCATTTTGGCGGAGTTTTTTTATGCCCCCTTAGATTTTTATTCTTTGGTTTTATCCGTTTTCTACCAAATTTGGCTCAGTTACTTATGAAAGGCTGTTCTACAAACCTATTGAGGCTTTTTTATTTTTGATGAATACAGTTGATGATATTCCGGGTTGAACTTTTTACAAACTTATGCCGTTGCTATGGCAACATAAGTTGCTGAAAACCGAAATCGCTCAATAGGTTTGTAGGAGAGTGTGTGTAGTGTTATTGTGAGAAATATCATGGTTACTTTGTAAATAGAAAAGAAAAAAAAGTATGGGGGCATGAAATTGGTGGAAAAAAGCCTCCATGAAGAACTTGGTTAATAATTAACCATAAATTTGCTTATCATGGGATGTAAACCATATGCCACATTAGACTGTGGGCTGGTCTATTTGCATGAAAAATTCTATGAAGATACATAAAATAGCTGGTGTTTTATGTGCTTTACAATCTGTGACAAATTTGGGCTCAAAATGTAACCAGACTCCCCCCTTAAGGACAGTTTTTCATTTCCCAATCGAACAGTAAAAAGGAAATCCAAAAACAGATATCCCAGCGTTTAAATCCGTTTTCGGATTTCGCGTTCGATTACAAATCCGAAATCCGGATTTTAAAATCTAAATCCAGATTTCCTAATCGAACGCACCCTTTGACTTTGTGTCCCAGAACAATGAACCGATGGCCATTTTGGTGTACCAAACCATTCCTGTGGGAGATGAACATTTTTGCCATTTAAAGCTTTCTTTTGTTCCAATAAATTTGCATAGCTGATCGCCACGTGATTAAAATGCTCCACATGAAAAGTGCTCGTGCCTTTTAGGGGAGCCCCCTTCAGAAATTTAGAGGGGCTTTTGCATCCAATCAGGGCAGGGCAAATTTGAGAAAGGATTATTGTTATTGCAAAATGTCATAATAAAGAGTATTTATTTACACATAGTAGTGTCCAAATCTACATTTGAATTGTGCCAATCATCAGTAAGTAGAGGAAGAAAATTTTGTTTTAGAGCCAGAGTGAACAAAAACTTGAAATATGAACGACATAGGTATCTTCTACACATAAACAGGTGAGACAATCTAGTTTTATGAACTTACTCTCTAAACTTATGGCTTACTGTTACCGCAGTTCAAGACTCGCTCATTTGTTTTTAGAGTGAAGTGTCAACTTCTGGCCTAGCGTCAATTTTTCCACTTGGAAAAAGGATTTTGATGGTTATTAGCAGCAAATAACTGCAAAGATTTGTTAAGTAACGATTTTCGTTCCAGAAAACGGCATTCGCTTCGATCAACGCGACCCAAAACTTAGTGACCGTTTGGAGTTCACAAATGAAAATAAATTGTAGTCACAAAAAAAGCGAACCAGATCACCTTCAGTCTCATAGAAGACCATCCCGTTGGATGTTATTTACTTCCCCTTTGGTGACGCCTTCACGTGTATACAGCTTTATAAAAGGAACGTACAAGAACTGAAACTTGTTTACAGAGGGAAAAATGCAAGTATTAAAAAAATATTATTTCGGCCGGCTTAACTTCCTGCCGAGTATATGTTTACAATCGAGGATTTTTCCCTGCCTCGACCTGCCTTTGTCAATGAAAACCGTGTCTGCCTATTTCAATGATATATTGTTAAGTTGTGTCTTGGGTCATGCATTAAGCTTGGAGTTCAATTTGAAAAGGAATTTATCCTGCTGGATCTTGTCAGGAAGATAGCCGGTCGGCTGCATTTTTCGGACTGACTTCTATACTAGCTGGTCATACCTTTCTCCAGTAAACGATTAGTATATGTTTACAATCAGGGATTTTTCCCTGCCTCGACCTGCCTTTGTCATCGAAAACCGTGTCTGCCTATTTCAATGATGTATTGTTAAGTTGTGTCTTGGGTCATGCATTAGCTTGGAGTTCAGTTTGAAAAGGAATTTATCCTGCTGGCTCTTGTCATGAAGATAGCGGGTCGGCTGCATTTTTCGGACTGACTTCTATACTAGCTGGTCATACCTTTCTCCAGTAAACGATTAGTATATGTTTACAATCAGGGATTTTTCCCTGCCTTGACCTGCCTTTGTCATCGAAAACCGTGTCTGCCTATTTCAATGATGTATTGTTAAGTTGTGTCTTGGGTCATGCATTAAGCTTGGAGTTCAGTTTGAAAAGGAATTTATCCTGCTGGCTCTTGTCATGAAGATAGCCGGTCGGCTGCATTTTTCGGACTGACTTCTATACTAGCTGGTCATACCTTTCTCCAATAAACGATTAGTATATGTTTACAATCAGGGATTTTTCCCTGCCTCGACCTGCATTTGTCATTGAAAACCGTGTCTGCCTATTTCAATGATGTATTGTTAAGTTGTGTCTTGGGTCATGCATTAGCTTGGAGTTCAGTTTGAAAAGGAATTTATCCTGCTGGCTCTTGTCATGAAGATAGCCGGTCGGCTGCATTTTTCGGACTGACTTCTATACTAGCTGGTCATACCTTTCTCCAGTAAACGATTAGTATATGTTTACAATCAGAGATTTTTCCCTGCCTCGACCTGCCTTTGTCATCGAAAACCGTGTCTGCCTATTTCAATGATGTATTGTTAAGTTGTGTCTTGGGTCATGCATTAAGCTTGGAGTTCAGTTTGAAAAGGAATTTATCCTGCTGGCTCTTGTCATGAAGATAGCCGGTCGGCTGCATTTTTCGGACTGACTTCTATACTACTAGCTGGTCGCACCTTTCTCCAGTAAACGATTAGAATTCATTTCTGAGCTATTCACAGTGTCGGTGCCCCTTATAATTATATCAAGCACTTAATGCACCCGACTGCTTAAGGCTACGCTTTAAAGTGAAGGAATGCGTGAATACAGCTCTGTAGCCCGGGCGGGGGGGGGTGGGGTGGGGGAATACTCCCAATAATGGCCTATACGGGAAGGCTCCGCCCGACAGGGGCATCTTTTTCAGGCTTCAGGTATAGTCAAACCCCGTTAATTCTGAGCACTGAGGGGGCCATAGAAAGTGTCCGTATTAAGTGGGTTGGATTTAGAGAAAATGTAAGGGCTTTCTTTCCCCACAGACAAAGCAAACTGTCCATAAAAATGAGGTGTAAAGCGGGGTTTGACTGTATATAAAAGGGTACTGATTTCACTAGTTCAAGTACAGCAGTTAGGGACGCAAAGTTCTAAACCAGGTATCTGAAGGGGGTACCATTTGTCAATAGAAGGTATACGAAAGGGGCACCTTTTCGGTCAAAATTGGTATATAAAAGGGTAAGGGGTTGGATCTCAGGGTTGAGCCTCCTACCATAAAACTTTCGTGAGTAGCCCCTGGGCTCTGTAGCCGTCAACACGATTTAGGGTTGTTAAGGAAAAAGGTTCAGAACAATAAAAATTACTAGACCACGGAATAACAATATTCCAATTAATTTTTCCAGTGTTGCCCGCATAGGCAAGTTAAAGCATGGGTTGAAAGGCTAAAAAAGACCCCCCACAGAGAATGCAAAGGTCCTTTTAATGACGCAGAAGAATCCAATCAAATAAAGGGTTCCACAGAGATATTATAAGGTATATCTCACTAAAATAGTTTTGGAAAATTCATCCCCAACATCACGTGATATTCCTTAGACCATGACGTCACAAAATCTGTTTTCTCAAACGGGGCAAGGCTGTTAAACTTCAGGCTAAAAATGTTTGTCATCAAATTGTCAGCCAAACTGTCTGGATTGTCAATTAGCCTTACTAGGTTGATAAAAGTATTTTGATTAAGAGTTATTAAAGTCTTTTATAAGTCACGTTACCTGTTTTTCTATATTTCGTAATCATTGCTCTAATTAGGCATACATGCAGGGCTATTTCATAATATCCAGGCCATGGGTAAAACACTGGTGCCTAAGAATATTTGCTGCTCTTTCATTTCCTTTCCCCCGTTTTAATTTGAACAATTTGACCGTTAACGATCATTTGCCGGTCACGTGACTAATATTTCAACAATGAATATGTCACATATTGTTAAGACTACCGAGCTTAAACTGTTTACCTAGTTTCATGACGACTGATCAAAACAATCTGTCGCCAAATTATGCAAATTACGAGGTGACCCATGCCTTAACATGCCTGAGTGATAATTTTCAAGAAAATCTCATTAGTTTATGCGATTGAAGGTTTTACCCTAGTTATCCGCTTATTAGTAAGATAGGATAGGACGCACTACTTGTTGTCTGATCCATGTCATGGACTGTACGCGTTGCAGCGAACAAAGATAGTTCTTGGCCAGTGATATTGGCTTGAAGATGTGGATAGGTGAGGTCAGGGTAAAGGGCATATGAAATCAATAGATGAATGATCTTATTAGACATCGCACTGTACTTCAACACCTCCTTCCGTTTAAAGGAGTTAAAGCAACAAATGCGGGTGCGGAAATTGACTTGGCAAGTGTAAAAAAAACAAAAGCATGCCTTATAGAACAAAAACTCACTCCTGGATATCTCTAATTCACCGTTTGCTCCTTGGGAAGATTCCCAAATACCTTCTTAGACGATATTCGTATTCCCCGACGGCCCTGGGACGAGAGACTTCACAGCATGATTGCTAGGCTAAGGCGGGGAACTTTTTGGCAAGAACACAACAAACAAACATTAGTTAGTCGCGGCTGAATCGCTGCAAAACAATAGAAATCAGCAAAAACCTGCAAGGTTTAAAAGCTGAAACCTTACGGGTAAGGTAAAGGGATATCTGCTTCAAAAAACAAAACTGTGGGAAGAGCTGGTCGTACTAACAGCAAAAGTTAAAAAGCCACGAAGCCAAAAGAAGAAACAAGAACTAATCAAGAAAATGGTATATTGTGTCAAAATGTCAATACTCGAATCCTTTTAATATAATTTTATTCTTCTTATTATTCTTTTTCTCTTGTGTGTATCTGTAGTGTGGAGTTTAAACTGCTCAGTATTATCGTCTGTACCAAACTCTGTGTTCAACTGCGTTCACGTTTTTGTACTTTCGCACCGTTGTTACCGAAGATAATGTAACTTAAATTTAAAAATAAACTTTACCTAGTCATCTTTGTTCAAACCGGTTTAACTTCCTTAAAATGCACATGGACTGTGTGCAGAACGCTGAGCCCCGTCCTGATAAGTAATTATCCACTGAATGAGTCGTTTGGTTTACTTCAAATACACATTCAAGATTTTGCATCCGCTCTGTTAGAAAATTTCAACTGCAAAGTAGGTGTGATAACATCAGTGTTAACTTTATCGCAGGCTTTCGATAATTACGTCCATTTCAATAAACGATATTCTTCAAAAAGTTTAAAGGACACTGAAAATTACAATTAAAATGGCTTCGGTGATTTTGAGAACATCTCTGTTTATATTCAATTACAAAGTCGCTCACCAAGCACTCTTCTCATCAATATAATTATGATTGGGATCGCTGTTTTTCTTAGTAATAATGAGCACATCTTCCTTTTGGTGTTTGAAAGAATGACCTCTCAAGTCTGTAAGCCCTTCGGAACTTTACAATGTTAAAAATTTTCTTTAAATTTGGCAAACTCAGCGGCAGTTTTCTCATATTTGTTTGTCCTCTTGACGAGAAGGTCCCCGCATGAGCCTCGCATTCATGATCAGGGCCTACTCGTCCCAGGACTGTCGGAGAATACGAATACTGTCTAATATTCAAGCAGTTGAACTTATCTGCCAAACCAACAGTGATGCAGCAGTTTTTGAAATGCATCATAATGAATTCTTTGCAAAAATGTGTCATAGTGGTGTTGAATTCTAGGTTTGTGGAGGTGACAGAGAACTAAAACAATCAGAAAAACAAGGCTGCAAAACTGCAAAAAACTCTTATTATAAGGTCATCGACGCATTGATGTTTGGGGAAGTTTTTGACCGTCATGATGGTTTGTATTAATTCCTATTATAGACAAAGTTCTACACAGAGTGTATTTATCTGCAAGGACGATGGTCGTTATGGAGAGGGGACCAATCAGAGATCGAGTCGTATGATGAAATGTCTAATTATAATATTGCGTTTCTGTGAGTGATTCGCTTCGCCCCATGTATACTTAAAGCTACGGTAAAACGGACAACGAAAACGTTGCGCATTTTACCACCCACATTTAAACCTGTCTCGCAACAAACCAGGTTGTTGCAAGTTGCATTCATATTGGATTCTGATTGGAAAAATTTACGGGGGAGTCGAGCTATACGTGGGAGTTACCAGGGGCACCCAACGAAGAATATAGTTCAAAACCGCTTAAACATAGTGTTGTTACATGTATTTTAGTATTTAAACAGTTAAAGGCATATTTGTATCCCCTAAAAATTTTTCATCTGTTCGGATTTCCTAGCTGAAAGTCTAGTGATCCGAAAATTATAGGGTTCAAAAGTTACCTTTTCGAAAATTACAGCCAGAAAAAGGGCTCCCGAAATTTCTAGGTGACCTTTCTAGGGTAAAAATCCGTTAAAAATGGGCAATTATACCAATTTTTAGATGTTAGAAAATGCTAGGAGAGGCAGGCTAGCAAGAAATTTTGCAAAAAATGTTCCGAAAATTCTAGATCTCAAATCGTCTTCCGAACAGATATTTTCCGAAAATTGTCGTTGGGTGCCCCTGGAGTTACGTCACTTACTGCAAAACAAGTTTGCCTTGGGCCAGTAAAACGCGCGCAACTTGTACAGATTTTCTTGCAAAAAGTAGAACAGCTCTCTACTTTCGGCAGCAACTTTCCGCAACCTGCAACAAGTTGATTTGTTGCTAGTCAGATTTGATTCGTGGGTGGTAAAACGCGCAACATCGCTATAGAGTGTTTTCACATGACGTCACGGCGGCCATATTGGTGTTCCAAAACAATGAAACGGCGGCCATGTTGGTGTCTCAAACCAATCCTGTGGACGTTGAACTCTTTTCTTATGCAAACGATTTCTTTTGTTCCAATAAATTTGCATAGATGCTGGCCACGTGAGTGAAAACGCTCTATTCAATTCGTTTTGCAGCAAAACAAATCCCTCGTTTTCCCTGCCCGTTGTACTGTTCCTTAATGTAATCCGGAATCCGAAACCGGAAACGTTTTTGCTTGTGGCTTTGGGATCCGAAATTCCGCATTAAGGTGATTCCCTAGTTTTGTACTGCGCATCTCTTACTGCGGATAACAAGATGGCCGCCGTAAAAAAGAGCATGTGAAGTAATATTATTAAAATGAAGTTGACTAAAGAGAAACGCTATTGGAATTTTTGCTTGCTGTTGTTTCTTGCCGAGGTGAGACTCAATGTGTTGGGAATGTGCATAACGTAAGCAGTACGCGTGTTGCTGAGTTCGACCTCCTCTCGGAGAACCTCGATAGTGGATGTTTAACTTATGCTTACTCACTTTGATTTTCATTTAAACACTTTCTTTATCACATTGTGTCCTAAATGTGATATCTCGATGTAAATTTTGTAAAAACGGATTTTTTAACACTTTCTTCCCCCTTTCACATACATTCTATTTTGAAACTCGCCCCAGCCCTCTCTCAAAAATCGGAGAAAATGCGTTTGGTGCGCACTTTCTGCAGCTCTACCGCAAAAATGAGTACGGTGACCCCCACTTTTTATTTCATGATTTTAATAAGGACAGTGCTTCCTTTCGATCAGAAAAAAATTGGCTCAAATCTATGTTCAGTTTTTTGGCAATTTTACTAAATTGTACGGATTGTGCCATCACGGGTCGAAAAGCGCGCGTCCAATTTAATTCTACTTTGGAGCGTAAAGTAAAAATAAGGGCATTAAAAGGCATTTTTCTGGTACGTAAGTGGATAAACAATACATTAAAGTCAAATTCTGTGTGATGTCACATGCATCATCGAAAAAATCTCTCCTTTTTGTCTAGGTTTGCGCTGCCCGCGGTTTTCGTAAAAGGGTCTTAAATAGCCGTATTTGTCACCGTTGTGACGTCAAAACGAGCACGGTGAACCCCACTTTTTATTACTTTTTTATCATCTTCTTGACTTGTTACATCAGTGTACCAAGTTTTAGCTAAAATCTATGTTAGGTTCTTTTACTATGGAATCACCTTAAGAATCCAGAATCTTGCTAAACTGGATTGAAATCCGGAATTTAAGTTGCACCGACAAGTCCTACGGAGTATTATAGAAAGTTTGAACAACCAGTGCCCCCTTTTCAACAACACTGTTTGGAAAGTTGAAAGGATCATTATCCCTAAAAAAGTTAAAAATTCATTACTATCTTTGATCCATCTGAATTAGTTTCACAAACTATTTTTACTTTCCAGAGTAGGGAAGACCTCCTTAACTTTTTGATGCTTTGATTATCTGAGACAAGTGTAGTCGAAACGATGGGTGACCAAGAAAACAACACAGGTATTTGGAATCTTCTTCAGCTTTCAGCAGACAATACTTTTGAACTTCAATATATCAGTAGATTTAGCCTGTAGATAACATTGTGTAATGCTTACTAAGCTGCAACGGCAACGAAAACGGCAAAAAAATATAGGTTTAATTAGCCAAAAAACAACCTTCGACGTGTAGTACACTTTTTTGTACATTTCTTTGCCGTTGTTTTGCACGACTACAACGGGAAACTTCAAGAAACTTCCTAGTTGCACGTATGTATATGTATATTTTTGTTTTTTTACCGCCGCTCATTTTCACCTTGGTGGCCGCTGGCATTTCTCATTTTCTCACCGCTGCTAAAAACTTTTCATGCGTTTCTTCCAACAAAATTGGTCTCCTTTGTTTTTCATCTCTGGCGTTAGTTCTTTCTCTGTTATTCACGTTAATGTAGACATTAATATTTAGTCGAAAGAAAGATTCGCCTTTGTTGTTGTTATTTTTTCCCCTCTAAAAGTCCGGGTGGACGGGATGGCCATGCGAACTACCGCTGAAACGCGCGGGTGCTTGAAATGCGAAATTTCACCCAGGCGGTGAAAGAACGATTTTTCTCAGGACCAAAATTTCTTACCCATGGTTCTCCGCTTCGCGCGCTTCGTGCGCATGAGAGCTCCGCTATAATTTTCATTAGCCTGGGAACAGGCTCAGCATTGGGGGAGAAAGAGAAAAAGATAGGCGTGCGCCAAAAAAAAAAAAAAAAAATTGGCGAGCGGTATTTTGAGGATGGGAAAGGGTAGTGCAGCTCGTTCCCTCTCCCCACCGCTATTTTTCCTATTTCACCCTGTTGTTTGCCCTTTTTCCCACTGTGGAGCCTGATCCCAGGCTAAATCTTAATAAATTGTCAAAGTTTTCAACAACTATTGAGTCAGGTTTTTAAAATTAGTTTATAGCAGTTTCTCAGCCAGTGTTTCACGCCCTTTGACCACAACCCAGTCTGTCTCAGTACTAAAATAAGACGTAATCTGGTACCCAGATTTTACTCTGTCTTACGCCTTTCCCTCGGCCGTGGAGATCTTGGTACGAGGTTGCCGAGGAGGTTAAGAAATGTTTTTCAGTTTCGTCCTTGTCTTTCTTACTGACTCACTGGGCCGTTAAATTTTAAACAGATGCAAGCAGGAGCCGATCAGCTCCAGGTACGAGAGAACCTGTTCCACATGAGCCGATTCAAGAAACTGCTTTAGGTATTATGTTGTTATTTGCATGTTCTTGGTAAGGATTCGAAGGTTTTAACGATACA
The DNA here is from genome assembly GCF_958299795.1 of Porites lutea. NCBI lineage: Eukaryota > Metazoa > Cnidaria > Anthozoa > Scleractinia > Poritidae > Porites > Porites lutea. The sequence continues at coordinate 8,139,250 of NC_133205.1, forward strand.
TGTGTTAAAACGCTGACAGGAAAACCGACTTTTTAAGATAAGGTGCATCCTAAGGCTAATTTTTTCTCAGTAGTTTGTAAGATGATCTTTGAAGATAGCCAAAAGTATTTATATTTCCCAGCTATTTGCTCGTGAAAATGCATTTATATAGCGCCATACTCCACTAATTGTCCGTGGCGTTTTACAATACCATAACTCTATTTGATTTTAAAAAACCACATTTATGTCCCCTTTCACGAATATGGTAAAATAATACCAACTCCGAGTGCACTTAATGTCAACAGCCAAGCTTAGTTTGCTAGAGTGCATAAAAAATAGCAACAAACAGTTGGGATTAAAATTCTGGCCATTCCAGATGGCCGCTTTTATTTACATAACTAAGAAATCCAAGAAATAAGAAACTAAAAGTAATTTATTTAAGCTCTAGCAAAGGTGAGGGCCACGATAAAAGGCAAAACATGATGTAAACCAAAAACTTAATTACACATTGGGGGAGAAATGGGGTGGAGGTGGGTTGATTTCTTGAACGTCCGAAGATTGAGCTTGCAAATTGTGAGTGGAATCGAAGTTGTTCACACCTTATAACTCCTCGAGAAAAACGATCATGCGATTGTGTAATTTTACTGAAAACGTGGAGAGTAAAATTACTGCACATGTTGAGTAAATGTACGGAACGAGGACTATAGTAATTTTACTGAACGTGTTCCAGGGATATAAGTGGTCCCTGAGATCTCCTGATTATCTTGTGATCGATACTTTACATGCCTGTACCTTTTACCTATTATATAGTAAGAAGCAAAGGTCAAGAGAATCACCTGTACATGTCGACGAACATTATCAGGTCACAAAAACAACCACCTCAACCCTACATTAAACTGTGTAAATAACTACATATTATTGTGTAGGTGACATAAATTTTTTTATTTGCGAGCAAATAAACTCATTTATTTATTCAATACAATTCAGGCTAATAATAAAAATTATAAATCAATAGAATTCGTAAACAGACATGTCTTAAGGTTAGTTTTAAATACAGTAACTGCCGATGATAGCCTGATGTCCAATGGTAACTTATTCCACAATTTTGGGGCAGCAACGGAGTATGCCCTATCACCATAGGTTTTTAATTTAGCTATGGGCTCATCAAGCGAATGCTTGTTTGAAAATCGTAATACGCGGCCCGAGTTTTTATACTTCAGCAGATCTTTGATGTAGCTAGGTGCTTGACCGTTTAGAGCCTTATGAGGCTGTACCAATATTTTAAAAAATAATTATATAGCGCACAGGGAGCCAGTGTAAATGCCTACGAATCAGTGTAATATGATCATGCTTTCTCGACACGATAAAAAGGCGATGACTGGTGACTGGTCCCGACAGAAAAAGTTAATTTGTTTCCCGACAGTCTGCCGAGGAAAACATTAAGATTAGTGGGAAACAAAATTAACTGTTTTCCTCGGGACCAGTCTTTAAGCGATTTGTTATATAGCCCACGAAGAAAAAACATTTTCGTGTACAAATTTCTGAAAACAAATCTCGCGAGCAGTCAGCATCCGCGGGTAACAGTTCACTGTTACCCTCTGATGTCATAGATTTTTCAATGTTGCCCGCTCAGAGATTTTGGCGGGAAACAGTTTCATTCATTAGATGTCATGTGACATCGAAGTGACCAATGAGAGCGTGCGCTTGTGGGAAAAACGTTCCAGCTATATAAAAGTATTTAATATAGACTTAACGGCAATATTAGTAGTTTCTTTGAGGATCGGTGTTGAGTATTAAAGTGAGATATTGGGTGGGTCAGTAGCCCATGAACTCCTGGTGGGTACAAGGAACACGTGTACACAATATTTACATCGCTAATATTCTTTATCAATAGAGAGATTCAGAGTCGCGTTTAGAGCAAACGGCAAACGCAAATTTTTACCACGCGACCAAGTTTTCCCTTTTCTTTTCGTTTACTGCTTATTGCCTGTACAAAGAAAATTAGGCGTTTCCTACCATTTTTATCCATAAGAATTGTTTTGAACTGTTTTTATCCGCTCATTTTCTATTTTGGGACATTCTCAACTTGAAGCTGACGTATGACGTTTGCCGTAAACGTGTTTCTAAATCTCTCTAATAATTATTATTAAAAGCAGGTAGGTTTTTAGAGGAAGGGAATAAGAAGAGGAAGGACTAAAAGGACCTGTCTTGGGTCTGTCATGAATAAAATGCGCGAAATCACGTTAAGATAAGATCATGTGCTCTTTCAGGTGGTTTAACCGGTCTGACAGGTTTTCTAGTTACTATAAGGTAGATGTCGACTGGTTGACTGAAAACTAAAAACATGTTTTCGTTGGTTAATTCATGGTGTCTAAGGATTAAGCGACTTAAAATCAGTGAGCCCTAACGTAATCATACACGTTCTATTTCCTACCGCTGTCATTGTCCTAGTTCCGGTTTACTTATTCCAAGTTTTTCAGAACATGCAGTTTTTTAAGGGAGGTTCGATCCTTATTGCAATGTCTCTTTCGACAGATTCAAGTGAAGATCCGAGTGCCAGCTCGAAGCCTGTGCAAGAAAGTGGTCAAGCTGGTTAGTTTAATCAGTTTGTAAATCTTAAATCAAGATTTGTAGTTTCATTTGGGTATTGAGTGTTTTTGAAAGATTTACTGCGCTTTTCAATAATTACAAGCGAACTCTGAACGGCAGTCAATCAATCATAATTACGATCATAAGCAACAGGCGGTGAAAAAGAAAAACACAAAACGGATTGAAATTCACCAATCACAAATCACAAAACACGAACTTTGAACTCCTTGAAATAAATTCTCCGTTTCCTAAGAAGTCCGCTAAGATGATTGACAGCAGCGAAGAACGCAAACGTTAGATGGCTCGCGTTCGCGTGTTTTAAAAAGCGCAGTAAGGGGAATAATGGGTGTATTGGGAAATACAGACGATAACAAGTACTGATTTAATATGTGCTTTCACTAAATGTGAATTGTGCGGGCCATCACTTCCAATAAATACTCTATCACGCTTTCCGCCGCTACAGCGAAGACTTAGTGCTGCAGGCTTTAAGGAGTTTTGCAACGATTTTTTGTATTTCTTTTAAACCCTAAAATCACATTGAAAGCAAAGAAAACCCTGACATCATGGTTTAGTTACTCTACTTCTATACCTCAACTATAGGTGTATGTCTTGGCTTTTGACTGGCAGAATAGCCTGAGATCATGCCTTCTCCTTATTATCTCTCTATGTCTCTCCTCGCGTGTTCTTTTAAAAACGCTTGATTGCAAGTTATAATTACTAGCAGAATGGAAATGGATTGCAAGGAAAAAACTCCTGTTTTGTCAAAAAATGACCACAACCGGTGATGGTTTGTTTTCCCTTTGATAGTATCATTTAATATTTTTTATTAGAGGTACAAGTATTAAGAAAGATGTCTGAGAATAAGTAATTATACTGCTCAGCTTTGACTAAAGAATGTGGAGCTCACAATAAAATTGGCAACCTTCTTCGGCTTCATAAGTTAGCTTTAACGGTATATACACTTTTACAAACATTTTGATTTAAGCAGAAAGGTATTAATGATTTTCTTCTCTTGCTTTACTTTAACTATTATTGTTCCATCTGGTTCACAGGATTTCCAAGAGATAGATCTCATTACCTTCCTCAAACGGTGCCACATTTCGTCAGTCGTGAATGTGAATACCAAAGTATTTTGAGATGTCTTGACCCAACACATGAATGCAGGTGCATACTATTGCACGGTCCCCCCGGCATAGGGAAAACAGCCCTGGCCATTAAAGTAGCAAACGATCTACGGGAGACTGACAAAAATACCATGGTTGTGTACGTAAATTGCAAATGTATATATTCAGCCGACGATTTCGCTGAAAAGGTTCTTGTACAAATTTATCATTACCCCTCTAATAACCCAATATTTGGGTTGAAAACGCGCTTGATAAACAGTGATTTTAACAAGTACACAATTATATTGCTTGACAACTTTGAATTTCTACTTCATGTGGATGATTGGATAGAGAATCAACAGATAGAGGAGCCGGTCGATCGGATCAAAGCCACAGATTTTGTGGAAAGACTGATCTCTAGTTCCAGGAATGTGAAGTTGTTGGTCACATCGTCAAAGAATGTTGTGTTCCCCTCATTGGGAAAGGAGAAGATCACCCTGGAAGCCTTTAAGCCAGAGCAAACTTTTGAGCTCTTGAAAACTGTATGGAAGACTGATAGAACCGTTGACGAAACATGGGCAGATCAACTTTCAGAGATTTGCAGTGGCATTCCTCTAGTCCTATACACCTTGATATCTTCGCAAGATGACCTAGTCAGTCGCTTACTACATCTGAGTTCTTCACCACCGGAGGAGAGTTTTGAACACTTGCAGAAGATTGCCGTTGTCCCAGAAGAAGAAAAAATAAACGTCTGCCTTGATGTTTGCTTTGAAAGACTTAGTCCACAGGAACAGAACACCCTCGTAAGTCTGACTCTTCTCAAAGGCTGGTTTATACCGTCTGGAGCCGCAAAGGTATTTCAATCCACAGAGTCAAGCGAACGTCAGTTGATTGATCAGGTCTTGGAACTAGCCAATTGCTCCCTCTTAGTTCAAAATATCACTGCTCAAGGCATCGGCTGGTACACCTTTCTGTCACTCATTCGCGAGTACTGCAAACGAAAGGAGAAGGAGCAACGCTTTAGCCGAGTCTTCCACAGTGCGCGCAATCAGTGCATTGACTACTTTTTGAACTTCTTGAAAGACACCTTCAAGATTTTTCTGAGTAGGAATGCATTAAAAGCCATCACAGACTTCCAGCAAGAAGAGGAAAACATCATGCAGCTTCTTGAGTGGCTTGACAAGGATCAAATGGATGAAGAACGAATTATGCCATGCATTGATGTATTTAATATGGTTGGGGAGTTACTTGCCAAGATGATGAGCAAAAGGAAGTTTAAGTCGAAGTACGATTTGCTAAAGAAGAAATGTGAAGGTAAGGGTGATCAGCAGAGACTCAGTGAATGCCTAACTTCTCTGGGAATCAAAGAAGTGTTCAACTGTTGCTGTACACCTGGCCTGTGCGATGAGGCCAGTCAACGAGCCAAAGCGTATCTTGAGGAAGCTGACAGAATTCAGAATGACCTGGAAATCACCTCTGGTAATAGCAGGGCTCAGTGTCTCGCAAAACTTGGCCGATGTCTCGCACAACAACGCAATCCCCAGGGAAAGCCCAAGATAGAAGAAGCCATTCGCATTCGATCAAACGACGACAGTGATGAGGACATATGCAGGGTCATGCTTGGAGCTACGTACAACGATATGGCAGGTAAGTTTGGTGGCTGTGGACCTAAGCTCTCGCGGACAGGGTGGCTTCTTCTGATGCATTTCTGTCTGCTTTCCTGTTCAATCCTCACGATGATATTACATTCCAAGACAGCTGTTTAAAACTTTCCTAATGACTTGCCAGCACAGCACGTTTAAAAACAATGATGATTTTCATTCTTTCACACGAGAAACGAAACGAAGTTTAATGCAAGGGGTCCAACAACGTCTCATAATTATCGTTCTCATGTTCTGTACGATTATTTTTATGATCAGGATATATTTATTTCTGTCGCACCACCCAACATCGGCCGTCTTGGCGACGGATGTATGTCCAAGGGGGGGTTGAGGATAGGTTTACCTCCGTCGCAAAAACGGCCGATGTTGAGAAGTTGTCTGACGAAACAAATAAACTCAGGCAAGGGAAATTTTTCTACATTTGTCTACATTGTTCGCATTGCGACCAGTAGCAGTTGAAATGTAATTTAGCGGCCACTTCCACGTACTTCCGTTGCCGATTTCCATTGTCAACTGGTGGTCTCTAAGAGGTTTGAATGTAGTAATCCATCACAATTGCTTTTGTTTAATTATTTTCCTCTTATAACCATCGTTCGTCTTTTATTGAAGAGCTAGCTAGAGCAAGCTAGTGTTTTAAGTTGGCAGGACAAATATTCCAAAAGATTGTCAAGTCAAACATTTTAAAAGGCACCCAACTTTTCGGGGTCTGACTTTTTGTTCTTTTCTTTTTGTAGTGGCTCTCTCACTGGAGGAAGATCATCGTCAAGCTATTAAAATAAGAGAAGAAAAGACGCTACCGATTTACAATGAAAAACTGGGTGAACATCCCTTTACTGCCACTATCTATAACAACCTTTCAAACAACTTTTGTGCTGTGGGTGAATTCGACCAAGCCAAACCATATTCTGAGATCGCCTTGAAGATTCGACGCAAACTGCTGAATGAGCATATGGACACTGCAAAGTCGTTATTCGACCTTGGGATGGTGCATAAGGAGAGGGGGGATTTCCAGCAAGCAATTGTTTACCTTGAACAAAGCAAGAACATGCACGAGAAGGTGCTGGAGGACAATCTTAAGGATCTTCAACGGTAAAATTACTTAGAAATCTCTTAAACCTCAAGCAATTTAATACCATTTGACCTCAAAAGCAGGAAGTCGTTCGTTTGAAAACTAAAATAATAAGGTTTTTTTTCGGTTAACTCTTCCAGAAAGAATGGATGTTTTAGGCATAATCCTTTTTTTCTATTTTATTCGCCGGGGAAACTTGACGCCTGTCACAGTCTATTGTGGCAATGGGCCCTTTGCAGAATACGCTGGTCACATGGTTCAAAAAACACCTTGTAGGATGGAAAACAACGCAAAGGGGCAAGAAAAACAAAGAGATGACATCATTCAAAAAACTAATGCCCTTTCTTTTCAATGTCTCACTGCTTCGCTGCCATCCGGCAAGGCGCTGTTTTTTGTAACGTGTGACCGTATTCTACAAAGGGCCCATTATCATCAGAGAAAACCACATTCATGCACAGTAGACACAATACTAGGATCATTTCATTACGACTGCTTGAAAACACTTCTTGTGTTGTACACCTGTGTATAGTAACTGTGTCGTTTGCTATGTACCGAGTTTAAACCTCTTTTAGGCGGCAAACTTCGAGAAAGAGACAGTAGTATAGAGGTTCTTTTTCAGTGATCAGGTCTGTGTAATAAAAAGACCAAGACCTCAATATCAGAAAAAAAAGTCGTAATCAACTTGTATGATTTTTTACTCACCTGTCCGTTTCATTCTTGTGAACAATTAGTTGTTACGTGTGATTATGTACTAAAACAAGTGCAAATACTCTCATTGCTGTAGTTCACTTAACAATAAATGTTGTTTTCACTGCAGCATTATCTCCTACCATTTCATCCACTTACTACTACTGACACACTTCACAAATAATTCTTATACTAATTATTACAGATGGCATTGGTTAGCTTTTATTAAGCAAATGCTACTGCATCTTAGCCTGCAGTTAACCACTATCACCCCAATTTCCTTTTGACCATAATTACACATGTGGGAGGGTAAAATGGGGTGAAAACGGAACCTATGCAACATTTGCTACCCTTCCTTAACAACACCGTGACCAACCCCATAGAAATCCCAGAAGACCCTTTTTAACGCCAGAGCAGTGGGTTCAAATTTGCTTTAACCAAAAGGAGAGGAGAGTACACCTCACCTTCCAATATTAGAGCCCACCCTCCCGAGTCACACAGTTAACTCCAGTTCTCTCCTGCCCTCCCATCCCTGACATTTAATGGGCCTCTCCACCTGCTTTGCGAGGTTCTGCGATAAAGAACTTGTCCATATCATTTGGGACGTATGGGACAAGCATGGAAATGTCAATCAAACTTGTAACTACACAGGATCATAGGAAAAGAAGTTAAATATCCACCGTGAATTTATATTATCGTTTAAACTTTCCTCTCTTTTTTAATTCTCTTTAACGCAGGACTATAAAAGAACTTGAAGACATTCGAAAGCGCCTGAATGGAACGGAAGCTCCTCAGCCTCCGAACGTGGACTAGTTATTGGTTGAAGTCATACCGCATGGTCCCTAGCTAGGCCTTATTCACTTTCTTTTATGCACCCGGCGTCTCTTCGTTTCCAATACGCTGCGGAAATGGATGACCGCAAAGGCCTCAGAACTAGGCAAGTACCGAAGGATGAACAACAAACTGGCAGAAAAATAAGCAGTTAGATTAATAGCCAGCGATACACAGGACCAGGAAGTACTATAGCCTGCATAGGTACTAGTTTTTTTGGTGTGTTTGTTCTTTTGTGGTACGTAAAGTAAGAGATACAGCCGTGCGAAAGCTGATGCGAGGTCGACTCAGGAAAGGTAGAGGAGGGGCGAGGGAAAAGGCAGGTTTTTCTCTCTCTCCCTTGCCCCTCCACCATTTCATTTTCCATCTTTTTTATGACTACGGTACCGAGGAATATTGAACCGCTCTTCCGGTAATTCGTTGAGTCCTTTGGGGCCCAGAACAAGGACATCAGCGCTTCTTCGCAGACGTTACTAACCAATGTTAAAATGAAATAACCTAAGTATACCAAGCACAAATGGTTTTCCTGATTTTTTTTCATAACGGTGGCAGCCCTAGTAAAGTTACACACTGATCATGTCTCGCAGCAAAAGCCACATTTTTTTTAGTTTTCGCCAGTGTTGTTTATTCAAATGAAGATATGATTGTCGCAATGGTAATTGCAATTTAAGTAATTGCACATTAACCCGAAAAAAATTTCGGGACTTCAACGGGATTCGAACCCATGACCTCTGCGTTAGCGCTGCTACCAATTGAGCTATGAAGACCCATACATTGGGAGCAGGCCAATTTGTTGAATGAAAACATAGAATGAAGATGATATGAACTGCAGAAATACAAATTTAAATGAAGATATGATCGTCGCAGTGGTAAGTATATCATTATCATTATCCTTTGCGTCGAGGGCCGCAAAGGGCAGGTGTTGTATATAGTGTATATAGGCTCTTGGAATTGTATATACGCATTGATGAAACTCAGTGCAAATGTTTACTTTTGACACAGTTCAACCGCTCTAACAAATACAAATACAATGTTTTATTCGTTACGGGGCGAAACCACTGGATTCCGCTATAAGCACATTTATATTTTGATACAGAATTTAGTAACAAGTTAGATAGCCAGGCAGGCAAAGTATGAGTTTCCATGTATAAGTTGGAAAGAAATGCCCAGGTACAGTATTTAAAATAACAGCAAGATTTTCGAGTAAGGGGCTGTTGACATGCATGGAGGGAGGAAGTTCCTAGCACCAGGAAGATCCTAGAAGCGCAGATCATCCTAGCGCCATATGGTTTACATGCAAAGGGTTGTATTTTTCCCTAACGCTAGGATCTTCTTAGTACTAGGATCTTCCAAGCTGAGAGGTAGGAAGATCCTAGCACCATGTAAACTGCCTGACAAACCAGACAGAAATGGCGGCGGGTCTTTCAGTGGCTAATCACAGCAATAAAGGCCGACCATTTCGTTGAGCGTTAACACGAGATGATTATTGTGATAATTCTGCTGAAAGATACTTATTAAAAAGTTGTTCCTCCTTCTAGGATCTTCCTTCCTCAATGTAAACAGCCCCTTAGACACTATTCTATGAAAGTTACCCATTCAGTGTAAACAAAGGCACACAAACAAGAATAATACGGACACTACTTTAATGAGGACACTTTACTTGGGTGTCCACATTTGTTAAGAAAATGATTATATTGATTTACCCGACTTAATAACAAAAATTTCCTGGAAAACTCGGCTTCTTATATTTACAACATACATGATTGTAAACTTAATGGAATTAAATCTATTTTGCATTGATTGATTTAACTTTTTTACTTTTTTCTCTAGCCTTGCTTGTGAGCTATTTGTATATATATATAACATACGACTGTAACCACTGCTCGCCTCGACTAGCTAATCTGCTAACCGCGGGCAGTTGAAACTGTACCAGGGGAAGAAAAAATTTAGTTGAGAATGTTCTGCTGGGGCCTTGGAACATCAGACGTACGAATTCATGTATACCCCAGGTAGATCGTAAGTGAAAAGGCTGTTTTGATTTCAGTAATTAAAATATTACAACATCTATTTTGTTCTCGCATATACAAAAACTACCTAATGAATGAGCACATGTTGGGCGCAAATGGCCCTATCATAGGATAAAAGAGGTCACAACTGGAACCCCATCACAGACTTAACCTGCATGCAGACATGTCCTATTTTCTTTGTTGCTGCACGCGTGCATTTCCGTTATTTCTCGCAAAAAAGGGAAATTACTTTTGAGGTTTAGGGTACCTTTCCTTTGAAAGCATTTTTTGATCTAGTTACGTTGAAGTGCGAACATAAAACATATTTTTAACTTCCTACTACTGCTGCTGTTGTAATGTAGAGCACTCCCTTTGAATATTAAAGGTTACAGACCCTGTCATACTTAGACTGTAACAGGACCGTAAGCAGTCCCTTTTCAGCATGTCAAGTCGAGGCTGGCAAGACTCGATAAGCATGTTCACTGTGTCGTGAATTGTAGGGTGTGGGTTTACCCGCTGGTAAAGCACTAACACAAGTCTGTAACCTTAAATCAACACTAAAAGCAGATATTTCAGTGACAAATTGAACAACATGGAACAAGAACGATAAAGTTTGAAACAGTGCGAATACTTTTTTTAAGTGAGATTTTTGCTGCCGTTGCCTTCGTCGTTCCTTGAGGTCCTCATTATACATCGCTTCTGTAACGCTTATTTACATATCGTCAATGAAAAAGCTTTACTGGGTGTTCTTTGCCAAATCGATTCCTTTACATATTCTTCGATATTCTTGAGAGACAAAGCTAAAACAGGGAAGAACCCTTCCATTACGATGCAATCGGTTCGGATGTCTTAAGCGAACTTTGGTCGTATTGAAAGTTTTTACTTTAGCTGGGGCACCCAATGGCCTTCTCTGTAAAATAACTGTTCGAAGGAGCAAATACTGCCTAAAAATTTCTAAAGCTGGAGAAGAGCTAAAATTGTCTGGATAACTGTTCCGTTCATCTAAGATATTCGGAGTTTTTGTACTAACTTACCTACAATTTTCGGGGGGTGTGTTTTTCACATTTTAGTACCAAGATATTGCGTTTATTGTTAAAAAAGGTCCCCTGAAAATATCGGTATAAAGACAAAACGTCCCCTAGAAACTTCTGAGAAAAATACGGCTACTCCATATCCTCGAACTTATGTCCGCTCCCATCAGGGTAGCTAACAGTTTCGAATGAAACGAGACAGCCACCTAAAACTTTCGAGGGGATCGTATATCCCTGAAGACATCCGAACAGATAAGTAGTTTTTAGGACAGTTCCAAATTAACCAAACAGACTTCTAATGCGCAGAGAAAACCATTTGAGACACTTCTGAAGAATATGGGAACATACGGTCGTTGGGTGCCCCTGGTTTTAGGCTTGCATATAATGATTCAATTGATCCCCGATGACAAATCCTAATCTGGATTATCTCAAAGGAACACACCCTTACACTAATGGAAACAAGAACGCGCTTACAGCAGTATTCAGTCTAGCTCTGCTTGGAGATTAGATGGAGAAATGAGGAGGCGATTAATTTTACGCGAAACAGGATTTACTCACCTTTTTTTTTTACTTCCTACTTATCGACGTCAATTCTTTTTTACTTGTTTCTGAATTAATTTAGTACGCGTGTTAGCGACGACCGGGAAAGACAAAAAAAGCTGGAAGACAAAAAATCAACAACTAGGCATAAAAACATGCAGTTGGATTAACAGCCAGCAAAATACAGAACCAGGAAGAACTGTCCTTAAAGTTAACTTTTCTCGAGACTTTCAGGGCTGCCACACAATTATCAGACGAAAAAATCCGACTTTTCCCAGACTTTTTTCTCGGCTACTTGATTCCTTCCATTGTCTTTGCGTCTGGTATTTTTTTGCAGGCCACGGTATACAAACGATTATAGAATATTTTTTCTCGGTGAAAATGGCTTTTTGCAATCTTTAGAAAACCTCAGAAACCTCAGTGGCAGCATGAAATTTAATTTGCTTGACTTAACCTACCACTGGGGTCCTGACCTTTTAAAATTACTGAAATGTTTCCCTGATCGTACGTTGTAACCCTCACGTTGCGTTCATTCATGTTTGGCTAGAAACCCAGGGCACCATTCGTTAGTGTTCGGTGTTGTATATCAAGATCGTCCTTCGTTCCGAGTAGCGTATAGGACACGGATTGCATAAAATTATATACGTAGTAATAGACTCCTGGAAATGTGTATAGTGATGACTAAATTCAGTGTAAACTTTGTTACAGCCCATCTTCTCTATATGGACACTGATTCTTCATTACGGATAGTCCTAACGATCCCGAATCCCGAGGATACGAACTGACTTCGTATATTCCCTAGCTCTAGAATACAGACACCTCTTCAATTTATGAGAACACTTGCGACTGTTCCTTTTGTGTCCGGATTAATGGGCAAGGGTATTCCGCTGGGCCTTAAAACCTTAGCCTGCGAAAACAGCTGTCTCTACTCGCTCCTCACAGCTAGGTAAACGTCCCTAGCGGCAAAGAACAAGGACTCTATTCGCAGGCTATTAGAACCCCTAACCCGTCTCAGACCAAAAAGTCACTGTTGAGAGAATTCAAGGTTAAATCACCCCCCCAGCCTAGCACGTGCTTGAGGGGAATGCTTTCATTGGCCAATGGGCCTCAAACGTTACAAGAATTTGACATGAGAAACTAAAGGCAGACATGACCAGTGTACTGACTCTCCCAGACCAGGACTAACGGAAGGTACAACGCTTTTGCAGCACCCTCCCCCCCTAGGGATTGACATGGAGGCCCCTTTCCAACCCATGGCGAGTTAGCTCAGGGACTGAACTTGACAATGAGACCAACCAGGACAGCAAGCCCCCTATGTTTTTCTCACCGCAGTGACCAGAAAGCTGGCTATCGCCAGCTTTCTGTGCGAATATTCTGGTCCATTTTGAGGTATGTTTTCCAAAATTCGGCGAGATATATATATGATGCATATAGCGCTGGACCTGTTTTCGATAAATAGAACTGATATAAACATCTAAAAAGCACAACACACACCCGATTCAACGATAGCCTGCCTAGCATGGCGGTTTTGGGTCTGGCGGCAAACAAGCCAAGGTAAGACAGCCCCACAAAACCGCCATGCAACGCAGGCTGATTCAATGACCCCATCGCCCACTAAAAAGGCCAGAAATGGAAACTGGAAAGGTAAAAGCTGGGACCTCATCCAGCGGCATACACCCGTTTCGCCTACTATAAAGAAGAATCCCCTTCGGAGACTGTACCTCCGGGCCGTGCCGTAGTCTTGGTTGTCTGAGGCGTGAGACGTCACTAGAATTACGAACACCGTCCGATTATAGGGCCTTTCGAGGATGTTATTGAGTGTCAACCGTCTACGCCCCTCCCTACGAGAAGCATTGCGTGAGCGCATGTTAATATTGCCTAGCATATCCGCCCTGTTGCCTAGTGTTTTATAGGGTTTTGTAGGGTTTTATAGAGCGGGCGAAACGGGAGCGCGCGTGAAAATCACCCCACGCGAGAAAGGTGAGATGCGGTCGCCTTTCTCGCGTGAGATGATTTTCACGCGCGCTCGCGATTTGTTCGCCTTACTATTCTGAGAGAAAATGGGGACAACTCGTAGTCCACGAATCGGAATGCCTTTGTTTTAACTCCCGCTCTACGAATATAACAGTCGGAGCACTGAAAGAAAGAAAATGTCAAGTTCCGGTTGCCATTTTTGGTGTCCGTGACGTCAACGTTCTCGTTGCTTAAGGAGAACGGAGAAAGCGCGGGTTGCTCATGAAAATTTGCTTACTAATTGGGGATAAGAAATTGGTTTTGGGACTCAGGACGTTTGCGCAACATCGTCTGTTATGGAGCTTCACGAGAGTCGAGAGAGAGTGGAAAAAAGGCCGATCAGGCTGATTTTTCGGGTAAAAATTCTCCTCGATCGCGGGACAGTCCGGACCTCGGAGCCGCCGAGGTCTTTAACCTTTAGACCTCATTATGAAGGTTAGGACAGGATACCAAAACCGGCCCAAAACAGTCTACGCTATACCTGGACATCCGAAAGGCAAGAATATACTGGATCCATACCAACATTATTATAAACAGAAGGTGATTTGTACCACAGACGCAAACATGCGCGCATCAAGGGACGTAAAGACAAGCTTGTGTTTTATATGAACAAACGTCCAAGAATAACGAAGCCTTCACAAACAATCAGTATAATAAGATAAGATGATCCTTAATGGTGAAAAATACAGAAGACTTATGATGCAATAAGGTTCCTTCCAAATAGTTATTAATCTACATTTCTTCCAGTATTTTTTTTTTTAATATCGTAATTTGTTTTATTGAAGAAAAAAATAACAACATTAATATACATCGCTGAAGCTATTAAAACAATAAAACAAACAAACGAATCTTAACAAATCTCATGTATATGTGGTCTTGTGAAAACCCTAACTGAAAATTTTTTCGAAAAATTGGACAAGAACACACTTTTGACACTTTCCCCTGATAAAGATATCCCTAGCCAAAAAAGTACAAAAAAAAGTATTCAGTGGCTTCCAGCCTCCCCTAACAGCCTCTTTCTTGATTTCATTGGCTTTGTGTAGTATAAAGTTTCTACCTATCTTGAAAATGGCTGCCTTTATCATAATTAATGAAACACATCCTTTAGATACTAATGACACGAAATGATTCTTCCAGCCTTAAATGGTGTTAAAACAGTAATGTTGGAAATTTATTTTCACTGACTCAAAATAGAATTTTCCTGCTACTTCTTGACCTTTCTTCAGTAACTTTGACCGTTTTCCTAGAATAAGCTTATTGACCTTTTAATTCACGTATTTACAGAAATCGTTTTTCTTCCAAACCTCATGAGTCAGTTTGGAATCAGTTTTTCTAGGAACATCAATATCGTTATTCGTTTCCTTAAATTACCACGCTTACTTCCCAATTGCCATGTTTTATGATAAGTTCAATAGTTTCGGTAACTTGAGTTATTTTACTGATGCACCGATATTGTGCTCTGTTAAAAAGACAGCAGCAATACTTTTTTGTCCCTAAGAAGAAGTCATCTTACTCTAATGTAGTATTAATACTTCTATAGCAGTACGATAAAAGCATACTATGCGTAGCAAAGTATTTTATTTCTAATACATGCTTAAAATTTGAAATAAGTACAAAGAACCCCACCTTTCATCTTTTTTATTTACCAGTAGCAACCTGTGGCGGATCCAGACGTCGAGGTAAGGGGTATACTTGTTCGACCGGAAGGTCAGACCATGAGGTTAGATGTTAGAGAGAGGGGAGTCTTGTACATAATTGTTTTCGAACCTCAGTGCGAACCTAAGTTTGAGTCGAAAAAAATACTACGTTTGTGTTCCCCGGCCCCCTCTCCCTCTCTTAGATCCGCCACTGATAACGAGAAACCAACGCCTTGTATTGTTGTAACTTCTCTTCGATGGAATCACACTTAGGCGCCAGTGCGTTTCCATGCAATATTTTCGCTGATTGATACGTCAGCGAAGACGCGCTTCACGGAAACGCACTTAAGGTAAAGAGAACTGTGGTTGTAAGCGATGGCGTTTGTGACGGGTACTACAAATAGTTAAAGAGTACATTAATTCAGGTTATAATTTACATCATACAGACATAGAAGAGGGGAAACTATGCCGTAACTATGCATCACGACATACTTATTAGTTTTTTCAAAACTTATACTACGACCTAGTTACTCGCTTACTTACTTACTTACCGCTAATATGCCTTTTGCACACCCTAGCTTGCAAAGGATCTCTATAAATTATACACGGTTCACGATAATTTTGTAACAACATTGACCCTGGCAAAATCTTTAAATTAAACGGAGCTATTAAAACTATTTTTTTCCGCCTCAAGCGCCACTGGGCTCGAAAAAGACATACAATAATGAGGATAACTAAAATCTGAGTGAGTTGTTTTGGTTTAGTAAAAATTTGTTTCCTTGATGCTTGATCAACGATTCGCTTTGACCTCGCTATTTTAGGGTAAACGAGAATCTTTCAAAAGAATCATAAAGAGAGAGACAAAGCTAGGCACTAAAAATTAATAGAACCGTTCAGGTTGCTATAGCCAAAACGATACTTGTTTTATCAAATAGGCTTGACTTTACTTAAGATGGAGGAATTAGCGCTGTCTCCGTGTTTGTTACATTAGATGCCTCTGTGACTATGAGCCTATGTAAGAAAGAAGCAGAAAACCCGCATGGGTTTGAAATATTCCGCTAACTGATTTACTAGAAAAGGGAGGAAATTATTTGATTATCGCTGTCTTCACATGTACATGCATGTACATGCAGTAATGGATACCCCTCAGCTGCAGGGTTTTTGGTCTCCGGTTTGGTCTTTGGTTTGTCCAACTTCAGATATCCACTCTTGCCAAACCACAAAGTTGAAAAAAACACAAGCCCATTTTGAACCAAACTGGAAATAAGGCTCTCACTAAGAAAGGACTGCGCAACTACTAATAGTAAAAATATAAGCAGCAAAAATGCAAGGAACCCTCCTAAGACAAGAATTGTAGCACTGGCAAAAGAAGTACAATAATTATTGTAATCAAGGCAGTAGCTACATGCCAAACAACAGTTACACGTACAAGTACGTTCCTTGGCAGGAAAATCTTTGTACAATTCACAAGTTAGAAAAAAAAGGGCAGCAGAAACAGACAGCACAGCCACTAAAACTGAAATTCCCCAAAATGGTTCTGTTATAATTCCAAGCAATATCCAGAGTAAGTGATGGCATGCCATGAACACTGCTGGGTAAAGTATGAGCAAAGAAATAGCATTTTTACTTGGGACACTGTCATGGCCCTTAGTGAAGGTGAACCAGCAAAAATATTTATGAAATTTCTTTCCAATCCTTTGTGGACTATTCATGTGAGCTTTATCAATGTTATAGTGTTGCCTCATACACGAAACAGCCCGTCGAACAAACACAAACACCACACATACAAAGAATACACAAACATAAAATTCAGATTCCTGAGAGCGATTCCATGCAATGGAAAAAAGGATAAGCCCTAAAACAAAAACTGAACATGATAACAACATTACTGCTTCAACTTTGCCACTCTCCCTCTCTTTGTTATACCAATCCTTTAGTTGTACTATAAGCCACTGTGAAACAAACTGACTGAATACTAAACTAATACAAAGAATACACCAGCTCACTGCATGAAACAGCTGCTTCAGTCCAGCAAAACTTGGTGCTTTCCCGTGGCCCTCAATAACACACTCCACTGTGTTAAGACTTGGATCAGGAAGTTGTGGTGCTACTGCTATGTCCTGCAACTACAAGTCAAAGCAAGAAAAACAATAATATAAGAACGTCAGTGTACCAAATGTCACAGGTTATAACCAAAGGAAGTGCAACATTGGGTTTCCTGCATTTCCAACTCCCATCTGTTAGGCACTTGAGACTCACTCAGTGTCTTTAGAAGATTGGAAATACCCAAGAAGTAAAGCTAGAGCTGGCTGATTGAATTTATAAATTAATGAAAACGCAGATCTAAAAAGCATGTATAAATATTACCTGTAAAGGGCTCAATGAAGTGAAGTTTGTTGATGATAGTAAGTTAATATTATCGTTGGATAAAACAAGTTGCACATGAGGACCATCGCATGACTTTAATAATCTGTGACTATTTAGTAGCTCGAAACTCTCAGGTAATTTTGATGTCCTCAAAATAACTAACAAAGAAGAAGAAAGTGAACATTCAACTGCATAATTTTCCGTCATGTGATTATTCCCAAGGGGGGTAGGGTACAACAAAGCATTATTCAAACGATCCCAACGTAAATCATATTATTTAACTGCCACACTGTTTTGAAAAACATATTCAACTGTCTGTATAAATTGTGAGTCATACCATAATAACCAGGTAGTAATTCATTTATTTTCCTTTTCATTAATAAGTCTCTCCTTTTCAGATTCCTTCAATAAAAAGTAGTCTTGATCTTGCCAACAGAGGGGGGCACATTTTCTAATGAGGAAAAATGAACTGGGATCTACTGATTTTTGGAGTGGGAAAGAGGGCTTTAAGTTGCTGAGAATTATGGGATTTGAGGCAAACTTTTTCCAGGACACTTTGGGTGCTTACCACTTGACTATTAATGGCAATTTTCGGGAAATTCTTCCTGCTCAGAACGGGAAGCCGGAAAATTGTACACCATTTGCTAATTTCTCTTGTTTCCAATCTTCTGTATGTGCAAGAAGGTTGAATAGCTTTTAAAATCATGGCGGCTTTAAACTCTATCACTGCAGTTTAGGTGGCATGATTTCACAAACCTTAGAAACTTTGCTAATGCACAAATGTCAAGCTGTTGCAGACAAGTGTTTGGTGTATTTATTTGCTTTTTTTTAAAAAAAAAGAAAATTGTCCAAGCAAATCAGTCTGTGTTTTGTATGAAAATGTTGATATTCAGCCTTACTTGCTTTTGTGGTTTTGTTAACAGTCATGGGCAGGAAAATAAGCCCCTGAACAATGCAGGCTACAAGTACCATTACCAGTGGCAGATCCGGGGGAGGGGCCCGCCCCCACCCCCTTATTCTTAGACCAAACTGAGGCCCGAAGGGCCATAAAAAATGTTTTTTAAGACACCCCTCACCCTTATCTCAGGGTTTGGAGCCAGGGTCCCCCCTTATGTGAAGGTCTGGACATGCCACTGATTACAGCCAAATTTGTTTTCACTGTTTCTTTGCTTGTGTTCGTCCTGTTTCGAGTGATATAAATCTAATAGTTTTCTTCGAAGATTTTCCTGATCTTTCTTAAGAACACCTATTCCTCTTGCAAGAATAAGGCAAAGCAGTCTGGCTCGTTCCCTCAACAAATCTCCACTCACCATCGTGATTTCCTTTGCCATTATTAAGCAGTCTAGAGTCATTCTCAGTTTTGTCTTTGCAGGCCAAGCTGGACGAGCTCGTTGTATTGTGATTTGAATTAACCCTGCCTCCACTTAAATGATTGATACAGAAAATCCCAAAATCCCTTTGAATTTTGCAAAATGCACAGCGTGATACAACAAATTTGGCTGTAAAAAGTCCCTACAATCATGTGAATTCCTCTTATCATGCATAAAATAAAATAATATGCTCCGAGGCTTTATTTTTTCAAAGGCCCTATTTGAGGGCCTTATATTCCGAGGGGCTTATCTACAGAAGGAAATTTGCATTTCAAAATCATCCTCGGAGACCCAGGGGCAGATAGTGGGGGCGAGGGAAAGTCTAAACGGGCGGAAAAATATGGCACGAAGAAAAGTAAAGAACGGTGAGAAGAGCCCCTGGGGACAATGTCTTACCAGACCAATTCCAAACCGTTGCCGCTGTTCTGCCTTTTGATTGGGCAGAAAAACACAAAAGTTTTCTGGCACCAATCAGAAGCCAGAACGGCGGCGACCGTTTGGAACTGGTCTGGTAAGAAATTGTCCCCAGGGGCTCTTCTCACCGTTCTTTACTTTTCTTCGTGCCATATTTTTCCGCCCGTTTAGACTTTCCCTCGCCCCCACTATCTGCCCCTGGGTCTCCAAGGACGTTTCAAAATCTGCTGGGCTTATACTTGGAGCGAAATTCGCGTCTCAAAATCGATTGGGCTAACTTAAAGTTGAAAGGAAATTTATGTCACTAATTTGCAGAAAGGTTTTACTTTTACTGAAACTCGCCGTGAGGATGTAGACCTTTCTAAAACGGAGCCATGCAAGTCTTTTGTCTATA
Source organism: Porites lutea (assembly GCF_958299795.1). Classification (NCBI taxonomy): domain Eukaryota; kingdom Metazoa; phylum Cnidaria; class Anthozoa; order Scleractinia; family Poritidae; genus Porites; species Porites lutea. The sequence goes on from NC_133205.1 coordinate 8,158,941, forward strand.
TGGACCAAGGAAATCTATAGCTAAGAGTGAACTATGTAAACAGCAATTAACTGTGACACTTTCTGACTGCAATCATTTGGCACATGTAATAGTTCTTTGGCAAATACACAAATTTATGTGTTACTGTACAGTTTTTGCTTTGTATTATTTTCAATTTGAGGGCAACTTCCAAGTATAAGCCCCCGGGGGCTTATATTTGGAGGGATGATTGAACAGTGGGTTTTTTGCGTTATGAGTTTGCAATTGGGGGATTTATATTTGGAGTGGCTAATTTTTGGAATTTTATGGTATTATATATATATGTGAGCATGATATAATGGAGCTTTTTCATGGAGAAGCTTTTGCTAGAGGGAATTTGTCTTGTTCTTAACTTGCAGAGGGAATTTATAATTTTTCCTCACGCGGTTCGATGCGAGGATCACAAGCGGCGTGCGAGTTGGCTTTGGTCATAATTAGTTTTTTTAAATCTTTCTATTGGTTTGGTATGTGCAGTTGCCTAGCAACAAGCCATAAGCAAATCCTAAAGATGCCATTCAACATGACTTCATAGTGCATTTTGGGTTTCCAGGCAATATGGCCACCGACTAGGGCTCATTTTATTCATGCTTAGCCTGAATTTCATCTGATTACTTCACTAGTTGTTATTACTTCCTGAGAGGAGAAAACGACTAGAAGCAATTGGATGAAATTCAGGCTAATTGATCCTCTGTTTTATACTGTACGTTAGGAAATTGCCTGGCGAATCACCTGGTGAATTGCAAAGTATTTCTGAGGCAAATAACAGTGGGCTGCAAACACAACAGTGTCCGATTGGACAAGGGGCTGGAAATCCTTGCGGTGGAAGATTTAACACCAAAAGAACGGCAACCTGAACTTCAGCAAGAGCAGCAAAGAAGACCAGTGTGTTCATCGAGCAGCCTATATATATAGAGCCCGAGAGTGGATAAACAAGGAAATAATGTGAAATTGTTATGAAATACTTGTTTAGCTGTTTCTCCTCACATGTATCTTTGAATTCATGATAAATACAGCTCCACAAGGTTCAAACAGCGTGAATGGCAGAGAAAGATACACCAAGGTTCGCTTCGCTTTTTGTGCTGGAGGAAGTTGGGGTGCAGGTTCAAATCCCGGTGTGGTTACTTGCATTTTTTGTTTTGATTTCTTTTTTTGTTCCATAGTATTTTTACCCTTTTAGCTTGTTTCTGCTTATTCTCACTGACGTATTTCTAGTTAAATTCCTGGGGGAAAATCCACCCATTTTACAATCCCCTTAGTAGGCCTGGGCCAAGTTGTTCAAAGCTAGGTTAAGATAACCCAGGGTTAGTGCGAGATTTGAATTCAGATTTGAAAGCTTAAAAAGCATTTCAGTTTTAATTCTTTTTGTCTACTAGTTGATGATTGGGAGCTCTTAAAATAACAAAGAAAATTATCCGAGAAAATGCTAAAGGAGACCAGGGCCGAGTTGTTTAAAGCTGGGTTAAGATTTCAGGGCGGAAAAACGTTCTGCGCAAGCTTCTGCGCATCCCTTATCGCAGGCTCAAGGCGGGCTTTTCTGTGTGTTCAGCAGGGCGGATAAAGGTTGGGCGGTGAAACGAGCGCGTCCGAGCAAAAAGGTGTGATGCAGTGGACTGGGACTCTGCTTAGAAATGTCGCTTGCTTTCGACTTCGGTCGGGGCTTGCGATGTGGTTTGTACATTAGACACTGCCGCTGTCACTGAATTATGGCGGCTTGATTTGATTTCTTGCACTTCTTCCTCGTTCCTTTGTGCTGGTACGCTGTCTCCGAGAGGCAGATGTTGCTATTTTTTTGCGGAAGGCTTAGTTGGAGTAGACAAACATCTCTTTCAAAGGGTTTCTTTTATTACTTCCATGACCACTGAATTATATTTTCGTTCTGCTACTCGCTAATGTCGATGTTATTCCAAAACAAAAACAACTAAGTACTGTGTAAAATACGAAGGAAAACCTCATCCATGTCATACATGGCAAAACTAAAAGACAGCAGGTCGTGTTTCATAACTAGATGACGTGTATTTTATAAATGCGTGCAGCTCGTGCAAGGTGAAATTATGCTAATTTCAATCACCATCATCCTTCTTTTTAATTTTGAAAAAAACATCTCATACGTCTATCTGTTTCTTCGAAATTTCAAAATTAGTTTCCCCTGAGTTTTTATTGTTTACCTTGTTTTGTTTTAGAGAGAAAAACGGAGAAAAAACCTTACAACTAACCACAATAAATTTTGTTTACATGCGGTTGCCGGTTGCAACGCATTGCGCGAATCGCCATGGCGCGTTACACCCGAGAAGCAAAGTTTGAAGAAATACAACGCCACTATATCAATATATATCAATCTAATTTTTTGTTATGTTATGTAAAATTTATCCCCCTTTAACATATGTAAAAATTGAGGTTAAGAAGTGTTAAGCTTTTGCAAACGAAACGGCGAAAGACGATTAGGTGATATTTAGTGGAAGGAGGAGGTATTCAACACTTTCAAATTAAACTCAAATTTTGGCATTATACGGCCAACAAGTTTGACTTATAGACGTACAGACACAAACATATGAAACTGTTTATTGATATTGCTATGAAACGAATTTATCTATTTAACATTGTAGCCTGAAATTACAGAAAGAAAATAGGATTTCCGGTTTGCAAAAAGGAAAGATTCGCCGGCCTTCAAGCGCACCGGAAGAGCGGAAAGAGCGCTCGTGCCAGTCCTATTCCGCATCACACATTAAATGAAGAGCGGAGCGCTCGTTTCACCGCCCAACCTTTATCCGCCCTGGTGTTCAGTGTGTTTGTTTGTTACTGGAGTTCTGAGTGAAATGCACGAGGTGCGAACGTTTGCTCGCTGTAAAGCATTAATTTTTTATTTGACATCTTTGCTTTTTTTTCGTCGCTTGAAAATTACTTTGGATTCAGAACAACCAATGTGAAAGGAAAAACTGATCATTCCGTCAGTCTGAGGTGGAATAAAAGGTTTTGAACATTTCCAAAAAGGCGAGTATTTTTTCTGATTGTGCATCCGATTAATTTATGAGTTGATTTCGCCGAGTTGAATTAAAATCCCGCTTTATTCTGTTATTAGTAGTTACGGTTACTTTTTTTACACTTCCAGATTTATTACCTTCGCAGAACCAGCTTTATCTTTGTCTTCAGTCAAACAACCATATTGCTGTTATAACGCATCAGAGTGAACAAACTTGTGCGCTTATTAAACTTTCTCGGAAATAGAAGGCCAGCAAGCTTACTCAAGATCATTTTTCTTTTGCTCAAGTAATAATAGTCAGAGTTTTTTCATTTTTCATTACACAGTTTTGTTTTCCAGTGCACTATGAAAGTTTCTGTTCTTTCTGAAGAATAACTTTCTGAACGCAAATTGTCCTTTTCACTCGCTGTGAAGTAGAGAACGACAACTGCAGGCAGTGACTTCAAAACAATTGACTCTTTTCCCGTAAACAATTGCTGCAGCTGGATTCGACTGTGGTGAGCAAAACAAACCCTTATGTGTAATTTTCTGTATTTTCAAATGATCCGCTGAGTTTAATTTGCTTAAACGAAGACCCTCGCATGGACCAGTTAAGCTTATTGAAAATAGCTAAATGGTGAATCATGGCAAGGCTGCCAAGTTGCAACTGATCTTTTGCTTTTAAGATCTTTAGGTAGGTTGTTTTCGTACAGAAAATTCATTTCTTTATTGTCAGCAAGAAGTTTTTGAAATAATGTAACTTTAACTTTGTTTGAAGGAAATCCTACTTACGCGTAGGTTTTTGACAGATGTTATACGTGTTCAACTTGACAACACAAAGCAAAATTTATATATCTGCGCGAAACGAGTAAGTTTAAAAAACTATAGTTGCTTTAAAACCGATTTTTGGGAAGATTTTACTACATAAAGATTGACCTTTTTTCTGCCCACATATCAACGCAATAACCTCTACATTGAGGATTTTGTTTATATTTTAGTGATCTTCGAAACTACGAGTGTCCGATCGAGCGAGGGTTTTAAAATATCAGCTCGAGTGCGAAAAAGTTCAGTGACTTCAAACACATTGTGGGCAAGCGTTAATTTTTTTGGGCAAATCACTGTTCAAAGATATGTTGTTTTTGTGTCCACTGTGGAGCTCCGGACCTTATATACCCAGGAACTTCCCTATATGAACACATTTTGTGAATGCATCTTGAAAAAAATCGGACCTAAGCATGAACATTTCCAGTACAACGCAAGGAAATTAATGTCGTTAAAGTCCGTTTTACTATGAGGTATTCTTCGAGAAAATTAAGTAACGACAAGGTTATAACCACATCTTGCAACTTTTGAAGACAAATTGCCTGTTCTTTCCAGGTTATGAGTGCAAACATTTTATTTTTAGGCAATAAAATATTTGAAATCCCGCCATTTTTTCAAACCTGGCCAGGGGATCTGGGCAAAAAATTTCACGCATGCTCATTACGTTTTTCCGCCCTGAAGGTTAAGATAACCCAGGGTTAGTGCAAGATTTGAATTCAGATTTTAAAGCTTAAAAAGCATTTCCGTTTTAATTCTTTTTGTCTACAAGTTAATGATTGGAAGCTCTAAAAATAACAGAGAAAATTGTCCGAGAAAATGCTTTTGAACGCCAGAAAAAGAAACCCGGGTTAAATTTAACCCCGGGTTAAGCGCTAATCGGCCTTCGAACAACTGGACCCTGGCGTATAACCCCTAAGGCAACTCTAGTGACATGTGCATAAACAACGTACAGTACTGTAGAAAAATTCCTACCGTGGAAAGAAAGTAGATCATGATATCACTGGAATAACCGTTGCAAAACTGTGGCAATGATAAGTGAAGGTGCTTCTCTCGCCTGTTTGGCCAAATTGCGAACAAGGAAAAGAAATTCATAGCAGTCAAGCTTATGTCTCCTCCACTGACATACAAACATGACGCACTCCACGTGAACTCGTTTGTGTCGTTTGTCCTGGTCTCTTTTCCTGTAGTTTGAAGAACATCTGCCCCCGTTGTACTCACATTACTCACATTTAGAGATCTAGACGATCCACTTTGGTGAATGAGAATATGATCCGTTGTTGCAAGGAACCTTACCGTTACCTTGATTAGTAAAGATGGCAAATCCACGGAGGGATAAACAGCTTTTGAAATATTGTAGTAGTTATCAAATGGCGGTTCCGATGAAATCAAATAGCCTTGTATTTGGTCTTCCCGTTCAACGCAAGCTGCAGCAGAGGAGAACGGTAGTTTCTGCGCTCCGAGCATCACAACAAGCCAAGCTGCGATACCGAAACCATTTTTGAACGCGTACATTCCCGGGGAAGGGTGGTTCTGCGCTAACTACTCTCCCCTCCCTCTCTTCGTCTTTTCAAAATCTTCTCTCGTTGAGGAGCAAAGAAAGACAACTTTTTTTTCTAAAAATCAATCGCTCTGTCAGGTCGGGGGTCACTTCTTTGTTCGCGCATTTCCAAAAGCAGTCTGGTCAATCTGGTCTAGCGTGACAAACGAAATTCTGCGTGGGAAGCTTCCGTTTGTTTCTCTCGCCGCTGTGTGCTTCGCGACCCCCGTTCACCGCTCATTTCCGTTGCCCCTCCAAAGAGGAAAAAACTTCTGGCATCCAGGGTATCACTTGTGTTTGTTTCACCAGTGTTAACGACATAAATGGTTTTTACTTGAAGTTCAAGATGTCAGACGAACCACAGGGTTCGAATTTGTGTCTCCGGAAAAACCAAACTTCTTCTCGCGATAAGTTTTACAAGGCCAACTATGCAATCAAATGCCGGAATGTCCTCCAAACAAAAGGGGTGGCATGTGCGGTTAATCTCTATGGACAACAGGAGGACAAAACAAGAGATTCTGTTCTATTACTCACTTGGAAAGGCTGCATTGAGGAGACAAATGACAATTTAGTCATGTACCGCTTTTCAAGAAAACACTTTGGACAATACCATCTCAACTCCTCCAGGTTATGTCACGATGAAAATTTTTCTTTAATTGAGTGTAACTGCAGCGATGTCAGCAAGCAGAGTAAAAACCTTTGGGAAGTGCGACTTGAAATACAGTGCTTGAAAAGGGAAGAACAAATGAAAGATTTCATTGTTTATACAACAAATGGGGTTAAGTGTCTGGACCTGACACTAGAGTGCAATAAAACAACTGGCAATCACCACGTTATCGATAAAGATCACTTCGATCTAAAGTTATGCGGAGCTCCGATCATTGATCAGAATAAATGTTTCGTGGGAGTTTTGAGGAAGGACCCGGATCATGCAAACAAATTCATTCCTTGCTTCATATCCCAAGGAGAACTTGGTGAGTAACAATATGCACCTTTTGCTATTCATTACGAGAAAATACGCAATCATTTGCGTCAAACTGCGACCAACAGCGCGAAGATACATTCATTAGCGCGAAAAAGCGAACATTTGCGCATAAATCAGATTCAATAACGATTTTTGCATTTTAATCAACATTCAATAACATTTTTGGGCATTCATTTGCGTCATTGGGCATACAAAAGAGGAAAATATACTTTCAATTCATTAACGCCAACATTCGAGTCATTAACATTATCTTGAAAATCATCAGGGACATTAGACAAACATTTAAGTGCAAATGCCCTATTCATTAATATTTTTATGACACTGCAATTCAATAACACAATAGCATTCCTGGGGCCCGTTTCTCGAAAGTCCCGATAATTAACGGGCCCGGTAAGCTGTCAAATGTATGTCAGTTGTCCCTATTGAGTTTCAAGGTGATGTTAATGACTTTAATTGATGTTGGCGTTAATGAAAGTATATTTTTCTCTTTTGTATGCCCAATGACACATATGAATGCCCAAAAGTGTTATTGAATATTGATTAAAATGCAAAAATCTTAATTGAATCTGGTTTAAGTGCAAATGTTCGTATTTTCACGCTAATGAATGTATCTTTGCACTATTGGTCGCCGTTTGACGCAAATGATTGCGTATTTTCTTGTAATGAACAGCAAAAGGTGTAATAAGAACTGTAGCAACGAGTAGATATGCCTCTGAAACTACACCAGCAGTTACATAATTTTGATTTAAGGAAAGACTTGTCTTTGTAAGGGGCCGTCGACATATTCGCTTTTTCCCTGCTTAACGTCAACTGGATGTTTAGGTCAGACCCCCCTCCCCCCTCCCAATCCTTAACGTCCACTTGAAATTTTGCTGCCCCAAAAGTCACTGCATTTTAGAAGGAATACTGACATGCACTTACGTGAAGATGTCAATGGTATCAACAAAATTTACTGCTTTTCAAATGTGGAAGAAATGTCATTATATTTTTAAAATATATAACAATTATTCACTGAAGTGGGGGTGGCTAGTGGTGGATATATACCTGTTTTATACTAGACAACAACTGGGCTGCAAAGGGGCTATTTTTTCTGAGGGGAGGGGGCGGATATCACTGACACTCAGGCGACCACAAAACCTTGTCGCTGACCATTGCGTGAGACAGAATCTCATGTGAGACTAAAACATAAACTCATTCAGAATATTGTACCCTTTTGAAAGACTTTCGTAACAAAAAAAAAGAGGACCATTTTTAAGTGGGGGCTGTATAATAACTTTTAAATTCCACCATTATGAATAAGAATAAACAAGGTAGCCATTAATTCTAAGCAGGAAATGATTTGCATTATTTTCACGCAGCCCTCCCCCAATCCCTCTGTGCCCCAAAATATAGCGTGACAGTATAACGTGACTAATTTGACATAACTGGAAATTCCAAAAAATTATTGTCATTCTACGAGTATAAAATGCGACAGACTGAGCAGATTAACACTAGACACAAATATTGTATTGTATGAAAACCGGAAGTATACTAAAACAGACAGCCAACTGTCCATTGATCCCGCCTGATCCAGGAGCCTCACAGACTGCACTGAGACTTTACTATGCTTTTCACAAACATGTGAACTCTAAAGTTCCAAAGCCACTTTCACAATTGCGTTTTTTGCTGCCGTCAATCATAATTACGATCACAAGCAAAGAACCTTGAAACAGAGAAACAGTTGAGTTTCCTAAGAGGTCCATTAGGATGATTGACAGCAGCGAAAAATGCAATCGTCAGTTGGCTTTTGAACTTTAGAATTCGCATTTTTGTGAAACATGCAGTAAATAGACAATCCTACTTTGCGGTCTACACTACATGAAAACGCACTATTTTTTCCACAAGATAAAAAATATTCAGTTTTAAGACTTTCCTCTTGGTATTTTTCTCTAAGTTAAAGAAATAAAATCCTTTGCATTTTGTGACCTAAAAAAGTTTAAGGATTTCTCGCTCGCATGTTCGCATGTTGCTTCAATCAGCACGCACTTCAAACAATGTAAATAGATGAAACGATGGAGAACATATTTTTTACCTCATACCAATATGAGCTAAAAATTCGCTGGAGTTCACTGTTTGTCTTACCCATGACTAACTTTTCTTCATGGAAGATAACTATGCCGCGTTATAACTCCTCCGAATTTTTTGTGCCAGCTAAACAATATGGAAACACTATTCACAGTCCTTGGATATTAAAAAGACTGAACATGAAGCACTATTGTGCCTTTGTTTACTTCTGATCACATCTTCCAGCGAAGTCTCTCTTTTCAAGCGATCCATCTCAATGCACAATAATTGACCCTTATATCAATTAAAACCCTATGGTTCATTCATATTAACGCTGTTTTTGCCCCTTACAATGACTGTGTTCGTTCGTAATTCAAAACACCATTAGGAAAATAAAGGTCGTATATTATAAAAGTCATGTGTATTATGTTTCGAGATAAATGGATTATACGCTTTTTTAAGTTTCCATTTTGCGGTGAGTTCAGTTTACATCTCCATAAAATGGTAAAATGGTATAACAGATTATAACACCAAAGCTGTCAATGTTGATGCATACCAGAAAAGGGATAACAATAGTGACACAGTAGGAAAAGGTTACAAACGAAACCCGACAAGAGATGAACAATTTATTTCAAAGGTTCTGCTCTGTTCGATCCTAATCTGTTGTCGAGAAAGCATCTTTAGTTATTTGCGACAGGCAGTTTTCATTTTGAGCCAAACCAACCTGTACTCAATACATTTTCGAAAAGTTCGTCACTTCCCTATTTAGGCTATGTTTTGTTACGTTACATTCTGATTTATTATCTAGAAGTATCGTTCCATTTCCACTCAACACTTCTACAATTAAGTGTGATTAAAAGTTTACTGTACAGTAAAAAGTGCTCCTGATGACTCGAACTCCCAATGGCTCGAACTTTTTTCAATTTCCCTCAGTGAAGGTTGGAGTTATCAGGAGTTGACGGTATACTGGGAAAACTGATCTGAAACTTGATTCAGTTAATTTCCTAGACGTAATCACTAAACTTTACTAACATTAAGTCCATTTTAGGGTAGTCCATATGGGTAGTCCATGCATGGACTAGGGGTCAATGTTTTGTCCACCACCGCTGGAATGTCCTCGTCGTCTTCAGCATCTTCTTTGCCGGTGAACTCTGCAATCGCAATCACAAAACAGTCGTTCAAATAACAAGATTAATATTTATGTATTTTTCTAGACAAACAAGGTATCTGTTATAACTTTTGACTGTTTCTTACCTTGGATTTTAAATTGCGCATCTTGCTTGATTCAAGCTCATGCTTGGTGGAAGAACAACAACTGAGAAAAACACCATCTCGCTGCTCTGAAAGAGACCCGGACAAACTAACTAATGAGTGCAAATGAACATTTTAGCTGAAAAATGTACTCGGTGTCCAAGGAATAAAGTATAATAGCGTTGATTATGAGTCTGGGCATGGGTTTCAATAGGCACCAATGACCGACGAGTTTCGTTGGTTATTTTGCTCAGAGAAGTCAACTACTTTTCTCCCCGAAAGGAGAAGCAACTAGTGCTTACAATTTCGTACACAAAAAACATATGATGAAAACGTAAAGGCCCACTAGTTTTGAGTTATGCCTTAGTCATGCAAACGCTATATTTCAGTCAATTCTTTACACCTTTCTTTGGAGGTTTACCGAGAGTTTGTTCTTGTTCAATTGTCATTTGTTCATTGCTTGTAATTTGTGTGGCTGATAAATCGGAACCTGAAGTGACAGCTACATTTTCTTGAAGGAAAAACTCTTTTTTGAAGTACTCAATTTAGTCCCCAGAACGCTGGAAATCGCATTTTAGGGTTTTGAAATAATATTTCAAAATTTTCTGAGAGAGCATGCCCCAAGACTCCCCTAGACGCACGGGATTGACTGCCCCTTGACTTGTTGATACAGTTGTGTACTCTATTCAAACCTGCTGTCTACTTCAATTATTATTGAAAGTCCCCAGTCTGGGGGTAAAATGTTTTATGAGACTAAGGTATGCTTGATTACCAACTACTGTTTTAACTCAACAAATTAATACTGTAGAACCTGGGTGACTTGAACTCGGAGATCTCGAACTCCCCAATAACTCAAGTCCTAAGTCCCATTTTCCTTGGATTAAAACCTACTTTTCAGTCATTTTTACCTGGTTAACTCAAAAACGGTCCTCAGTACATTACTGAGGATCTTCTGTATTAATTTTGTTGTTTTTTGTACGATTCAGCTGAAACAAAGTTGCATTTTTTTGAAAGGAAAACTTGATAAGCGATCAAGCACCCTCCTTCCAATAAGCACCCCTCCTTTTAGCCAAAATTTTAAATAAGTGCCCTGTGCTTCAGGAAAAATACAGTAAATTTTTGTTTTGAAACATGCTAAGATGGAGATGTTAAGTGTCTTTTAAACTTGTGACACGGTTCAGACAGTTGTCTTTGCTGTGGATAGTTTGTGGTGTTTTTGTGGCTAAAGAACTTGTTCTTTCACTTTAATAGAATACGTTCTGACCAGCCATTGGGTTATTTTTCATTTAGGCTGAGTACCTTGGTTAAATGTTCTCTGTAGCTTTATGTTGAACTTTTTACTTTAGGATTAACATTTTATATTTAGGATTAACATTTTATATTAAAGTACAAATGATGATCCTAATAATATAGCATCCAATCAGTTATAATGACCCCATATTTATCCTGAGGCTGAATTCACATTCCTCCCCTGACTTTTCAGTAAGGAGGTAAAAGAATTTTGCCAGGTAAATTGATCCTCATGCATGTGATTAGCTTTGTGCATTTATTTGGACAATAAGCATAATGAATATTTTATGAGTTTTTGAACAACAGATCATGTCACATTTAATTTAAAAAGGGAAATTGTTAACCCTCATTGGATCATGATTTTCTCAGGCTGCAGGCACACTTGTACCAGCAGCAGTTCAAATAAAAAGGTTTTGGTATAACACTATGCGAAGTGCCATTTGGGATGTTTTTTTTTTCCTCCAAATCGTGCACTAGCTCAATGTTTCCATGTGGCCTCTGATTCAATAGAAAAACATTGCCCTGTAATTTTTTTTTGGCCATTTTCTGCTTATGAAAAAAATATGCAAAAACGTATGCAAAAACGCATCAGCATCCTTTGCTTTTTTGTTTTTGTTAAAATTGGAAACAAAAAAAAATGACTAAGTTTCACCCTAGGCATCTGGCAGTTTTTTTGGTGGTGAAATGTAGTTTATGTCAGTTCCTGAATAAAACAGTGTTTTCTTTTCAATAATTACAGATCGCTTGAAAGAAAAGCAAGAAAAGGCTATTGTAGAGGCACAAGAAAGGAACAGGGAAGAGCCTGTGGCAGGTTTGAATCATTTTTTGTGTAAAAACAACTAACAACGAGTGGCCTCCTATGGTGGGTGACTAATTAAAAGGTAACATTATATCAACCTCGTCCCCAGGGCTTTTCCCTCATTTTTTGAGGGAAAAGCCTTGGGGACGAGGCTGACATTATATGGCATAGCCTGGGAACAGCAGACGTATAATTTTCCGGTCGTTGCTTCTCTTCCTCCGAAAAACAACGTCTGCGAACCCGAGCAGCAAAACGATTTCCGTGACGAGAGGTTTATTCTATCTTAGCAGAAAATGCAAAAGCAAGACATAGGAACTTAAAACATCTTTCTGCTCTAGAAACATGAAATATTTACAAATAGTTTATCATAATTTCTGTATTTAAAATGAAATAAATTAGGGTCATTGGAAAAGGTCTCTTAAATAGGATAGCAAAAGGAATGGATTTTTTTTTCTCAGAGGGACAGAATTTGAAATCAAAGATGGCTATGACTATGCTACAAATTTTCTTTGAATAAACAGGTGAATCAGACAGGTCTGTTCATAGTAGAGCTGACTTCTGTGATTTTATTTTCTTGTGACCATCTCTCATTTGCAATCACTTACTCTAGTATTGACATTTTGGGTTGTTGCTTATGGGAACCTAATCTGTAGTATTATTTACATTATATATCAGTTTGTGTTGAGACTACAACTTACAGGGTTCGCACAGTCTTGAAAAGTTCTTAAATTTTAGGGGAAGTTCTTGAAAAGTCCTTGAATTCCATTTTTCCCTGAAAAGTCCTTAAATTTCTTTGCAAGTCTTTGAAAAGTCCCTGAATTTTCTTCAACTTTGAATGTAGTGGCCTGGAAAATGTTTTTTGATGCTTTTTGGTTGTCCAAGACAGAATATATATCATAGCGCAGAGAAGTTAAGGTCATTTACATAATTATAAAGTGCTCTATGTTTTATGCAAGAATTTACTATCAATTTAAGACTACGTTACAAATGGAAGGTAACAATACTTTTGCTTACTTACAGCCCAGTAGCTCATATACTTCAAGTGCGCATTATTTTGACATGGATTCTTGTCGAGTCCCCGCGGCTATTGATCAGCAAACAACGATTTTAGAAAAGCTAAAAAAAGAACAAGTTACTTACCCAGCCCTTCTTAATATCAAAAGTGTTGGTTTCCACATTTTATGACTGTCATAGCTTTAGAAGTAATAAAGTACAAAGCTGGAGAGCAGTTTACATTTCACGACGATGCCAAATCGCAGAGAAAGACAACAACTGTGTGAATTTCTGGTGTAGGAAGTCTCCAGGAAAACTTGACTATGTGCCAACCAGCAACAGAACGGATAGTTTTTAATAGTATTCTTGATTTATTTTATGTCAAAATTAAATCCCTTAATGAAAGAAATTGTTCCAAAAAAGAGATCTCTGATCAAGATATGGTACAAAATCGGCCGCTGTAGGTTGTAAACAAGCTGTCAACGATGATGAAAGATGTCAGAGTTTCGGGCTGGTTTTTTCCAACATTTTCACAAATTATTCGGTGATATCGATGCTATAACCTACCTCAAACCACCTGACTTTACAAATCGACAAATATTAACGCCAATATGTGGCCACGGCAAAGAAACCTTTCTCCACCACTGACATATTTCCATCGGTCGCTGTACGTGCATATAAACGTTACATGCGACAACTTCGCAAACGCAGCCACGTCGTTACCGCAGCATTTCTTAATCATAATAAAGTCCAGAAAACAGATCTTAAACCACTGCGGCTTGTAAAATGTGAATGAAGTCCTCCATTACAATAGCTGCTAGTTCCGTCTGTAGCCCCAGAAAATTCTTACGGTTCGACTCAACAAAATACAGCTGCGTACAGTCTGATGTTCAATTAATTTCTGTACTTCTGTAGTAAACAAACCATGAACGTATTTTTTCATTGTACGTTCGCTTGAATAAATGTTGAATTTTCCTGTAAAACAGCTTTCATAAGTTATCATGTAATGAGTGCAAAAACTCGTGTTTTGAAGTGCTGCTGTTTGTCGTTTGACTGACTGAGTTTTGAGAAAGTTGAGCGCTATTAAATCGTGAGTCATGATTGGCTTATGATGACTTTAGAGAGAAGACATCCCGCACCAAATCAAGTGTATTTTAAAACTGTTTGTGAAGTAGTTTAAAGCTATTTAAACTATTTAAGAACTATTTTTACCACAATTTGAGGTATTTTTATTATATTTCACGACTAAAACCAAAATAGCGTTAAAAGTTTGAATGGTATTTGACATCTATTTGAATAATATTTATAACATTTTCCCCGGTTTTCCTTGTATTTGAAATATATTTGCTATCAAAACTACATTTTAAATACAGTATTTAAACTATATTTTCGGAAAGAGAGTACTGGCGAGTTGCTAAAATCTTTTTAAATACCGTATTTAAACTGCATTTTGGAAAGAAGAACCTAAAATCAAAGATTTAAAAAGTAGTTTTTACAAGTAAAGTTCAAAATCAGGTTTTAATTAGGGTGTTTAAAGACTATTTTGAATATACTTCCTCGTCTACGACCTTAAACAGCTCATAAATAGCATAGTTAAAACATGTTTGAAGAAGGTTTAAGAGGCAGTTCAATTTAAATTTTGATTTGAAATGACGAACATCTTGAAATCTCTCCAAACAGGATTAAAACTAGCTGTTTTTATTGTATTTTCACAACCTATCCTTATTTAAAAGGTATTTAAATGGAAACCTGTTTCCAAACCTAACTTAAACAGGCTGTTTATAGGGTGTTTTGAAAAAAACCGGCTGACTTATGGTAAGAAAAATACTTCAAAGGAAAAAAAGTCAACCAAATTTATTTTCAAACAGATTTTAAATACTGTTTTCGGGGTATTTTTAAAAATTGATACCCGCAGTCACGGACTTGAAAAACAAAATGCAATAGACATGCAGATACAGTCTGCCAAAAGAAATAAGAACTCGTCGTCTAGACACAGCCCATTCTACAAAGGCACTATTCATATAGATAAGCCATCTCGACAGAAGTGTTTCGTCGTCAATCCAAAAAAAAATTGATGAGAATTCTCAATTCTGGACACATCCGATTTCTAATCATGCGCGTACTTAATAGGTAACCAGGTAAGTATAAACGCCACAAAATTATTAAGCCTAAATCCGCTAACAAACCAAGACATTGAGCTGCCATACAGTTGGGAGCTAATGAATCTTACAACAAAAAAGAACAATCAGCCTTAAACTTCATCAGTCAAATAAAGTATCGAAATATGCATGCATTTCGAGCACATCGACCGGTTTGATAACGCGCGTTGTGTCAAAGTGTGTGACAGTGTAAAGATCTATCGATCCCCAATCATTATTCATCGAATCTCTCTGTGTATATCTCTACACAGCCAGATTTTAAATCAATCATTGATCAGTTACTAAGTTTTGAAACTTCCAAAATTCGCGTCAACCATAACGTAACATTACCATGCAGTGTAATCTAAATACTGTATTATAAAAAAAATCTAATCGATTTTGAGTCAGAACCGCAGTTACGGTGAACAAAGATAAAATAAGCCCTGAACAAAATTATATAAATAAACGCTCACCTCCCGTGTTGCATGAAGAACCAAACGCTCAAGAAATTTCCCACATTGTTCTCCTACGTTTAAAAATCATGCTGGATGAATAAAATTTGCTCGACTTTAATAGCACGCGCCCGGGGACTTCCCGCGGAATAGTGTCACGTGGTAAAACCACGTGCTAAGGAACAAAGCATCTATGTATTTTAAAATTATGGCGGACGGCTGTTGATGGTTGCAACGTGCGTTGCGTTGCTCTTTACTGCGCAAAAAGAGTATTTGTCAACTCTGTGGACTGTCCAGACGCGCAGATTTTGTTTTAATCACGAATCAAAATGTCTCCAAGTTGTCAGCGACTGGCCTTTAGTGTTAAAGGAACGGATCTAAGTTCAACTGGTGAATACACGTACTGTACCGGTGTTTGAGTCTTCGCGATGCGAATAAATGTGAGTACGATTGTTCCTTATTTTAGAATAATCTGTTATTGGAACGTCTAGGCATACGTGTTATGAAAAGGACAGTTGGATATCTGGCCTTTCGAAGAGCGCTGTCAATTAATTTATTACCAAGAGCCATTTTGGATTTGTTTATATGCAGTGTTTGCATACCGGTCGTTTTGATACAAAGTAATTTCGATTTACCAGGCGATGCAACTCGTTCAGATACAAATTGACTCAGTCGAGATGTACAACCAATAGTTCGCGACATTTGTTTTTCTTGCTCACGTGCAATAACTATATCAGGTAATCGCAAAATTTTTGTAGTTTCACTGCTTAAGTTCGTATCGAAATGACTCTTTTCCATTACAGTTAATTGATCAGATTACATTCTTGCTCTCACGCCAAATATGTCACGTTAAGATTAAGCTTTGTGTCCGTCCTCTTTCGCTCACACATAGCAATACCAACCACAAAACCAATAGTGAATGCTCTGGCTTAGGCCTTGCAAGATTCATGATGATTTTAGTGGAATCAAATATTATTGTGTTACGTCTTGCGAGAATGAATGTATGTATAGTTGGCAAGTAAAATTCAATAATGAAATTATATATTATAGACATTTAACTTATTATGTTGACTCAGTTAAGCCTAAAATGGTTATTTTTCTGCTTGGGGATTCCTAAAAAGTTTCAGGAACATGATATTTTGACATTTCGTTCGTTACATATAAACAATCAGGACCTTATACATACACTCACATGTACAGCTGGTTCATTAAAGGTTACTTTGGGCATCGGGAATTGAGTAATAGTAAGCTATTGTTTGGTGGTGACTCAGGGAAATCATATTGCATTGTTTGGTATGCCCAAATGCCCAATAACCAACCTTTACTTAATCAGCTATATACAGTGTAGCTTCTGGAGAAGCGACAACCACAAGCTATAATTGACATCCAGTATTTTCATTGATTACATTTTAAACCAAAATCTTCTAATAATCTCTTGTCCATACAAAAAAATATGTAGTGACTTGTTAACCTCTGCATCCTGTATTCCTGATGCATAAAAATCCCCAAAGATGCAAAATAATAATATTCATGACGTTGCATTCCAATGGATGCAAAGGTCCATAAAAAATCTTCACATGTGTATTTGTAGAAATATCCCTTCTGTGTATTCTGTGGCAGTTATTATGTTATGGCAGTTATTTAGCCTTTAGAAGGACTGTATTTTAATTTCAGTTTACAACAGTTTATTTTCTACTACTGTAGACAACTAGAAGAATTTACAAGAAAATAATTATAAATAAATAAATAAACAGAACATACAGTAGTGGGACACCCAAAATAACTAAAAATCTAAACTAGCTAGCTAGATCACAGTTAATTTTTATCTTTGTTTCGGAAAGGCCAATAACATCAAATTAATGCTGTAGATCTGATAGCAGCATTGTCAAACCATCATGGTTAGCAGAAAGGCTTCTTATGTTGAAATGAATAAGAAAAGAAAGGCATAGATTTGCTCTGAGAAGGCATAGATTTGCCCTGATTTGCTCTTTTGTACTGTAGTAATACAGAGTTTTGGAGTCTGTCAAGCTTAACTCAAGCTTAACTTAAGTCAGATTAACTGTCTGGTTACACAAAGGCCCGAGCATTTTCAATTACAGACTTTTTTTTTTACGTGGGACTCTATGTTTCTGGACTGGGACTCAATATTTTTCACAAGATGAGTCCCAGGACCAACCATAACTATTTGTAACCAAAATCACTGAATATATATTCATGTCTCAAAATTTTCCATTGAAAAGCAATACCGCCCAAACATTTTGTTGCACCATTCTTGTAGTTAACTCTTTGAAAATAGACAAGTAATGTCCTTTTCTGACAATCCCAAAGAACTGTTGTTTATTTAAGCCATGCAGATATCCCTGCCAGTTTCTTTGTATAGCCTGTACTACAGTGTATCTAGCATCAATTCTGTTTGCCTTGTTCATATTCCTTATGCACTAAAGAACAGTAATTTATCAAGTCCTAAAAAAAACGTTTTCTTAGGACCTACACCTGGATGAGAGTGAATCCTCACTTTTTTCTCTAAATTCAAACAATTTTATACAGACACCCATTGACTAATAGTTATTAGGACAATGCTAGTAATAATAACTTAAGGAATACAAAAACCTTTTTTCAGTCAACAGATTCTGCCACAACTAATGTTAGTTAATCATACTAATACGGTTTCTTTCTTATCAACTGTTTGCTGTAATAAGACCTGCAGTGTACATGTGCTTTTTTCAAATTGAAAAAAATAATACTATTACTTAATTGAAACATCATGTCAATGTTCACAGATTGTTATGTTTAATGATGCTAGTGTCCTGTGATGTACAATTTAGAACTCAGATGCTATCAATACAGTGTAGATTATATATTTTGTACCCTAACCCTCATTCCTGAATTAATGGTGGAGGAAAATTGCCTGTCCCAGCAACAGTGCAAGTTACTTAATGATTGTTGGATAAGGCAGCTAGAGGGCATCTTATTATATTTCGCTTAGTTTTGCCAATTACATGTACAGTTAACAATTAATGAATGAGGCGGAGTATCTTATGAAGAATTATGGAGATCTTGGAGGGTGTTATCTGCCTCGACGGATAACACCCTCCTCGATCTCCATAATTCGTCATATGATACGAAAGCCGAATTCAATAATAGTTTTATTATTCATTCAAAATAATTCCTACTTTAAAAACATGGCTAAAACATGCTAACCTCCATCGATCCATCAATGTTAAGTTCATCTTCGATAGTGCACGTTTAGGTTTGCCCAGCTCCACAAATATTCTCCAAATAGCAGATGTCACCCTTCGAGTTGTCTTCTTGCTGTTCTTGCCTTGTTTTTAGCTATGTTTTCGGCTAGTTCTTACTCTTGAAACGAGTGAAATGTCCGCCATTTTTCAAGTTGACAATCAAAACAACTCAACCCCGTCCCCAGGTCTTCTCGGTTAACGGTGCCTTAACCTGCGAAAATGCTGCATTTTTGACGTCATTTCCTCGTTAAAGACAAAATTCTTCCAAATTTGGTCATCAATAACTGGTTATGGTGAATTAAACGAGTGCTTTTAGCCAATCAGAGTCAGGGAAATATTTTGAATGAATAATAATACTTGTTATTATGAAACTTTGCCTTAGAGAAGAAATTACCTCTAAGCAATATTAAATCAAGCTTCATGAAGAACAAACAAATATAATTATGTCTTTCCGGCATTCTTATTTCTTTCAGTTATACCAGTGAAGTCTATTCTAGTTTTTGTTAATTTGGCCTATCTGTTTCCAGATCTGTAGCTGTTGTTTCATTGAATGATCCTCAGCGTCCAAAAAAATGAGTGTCTGATAGGCCAGGGCTAGTGGATTTTGCCGTCGGGCTAGTGATTTTTGTTCTTAACTTGCCCGACAGGCAAGTGCTGTTTTTTTTTGGGGGGGGGGGGGGGGAGAATTCATATTAGAGAAGGATTGTAATCAATCTTGCTAATCAAAAAGGGTTTTGGGGCTAGTTGAAATGACTTGTGGGCTATAGTACATGCTAGCTACAGCTTGCCCGAATGGCAGGCTGTAAAACTGACTTTCTTTGCACCCTGGGTCCTTTAGTGTTTTACTAGGCAGTTATTATTGTACCAACAACTTGTGACCTTTGTTTTGTTCAAATGAATTTGGCTAATAGTTGTATTATAGTAGGAAAGAAAATAAACTATATCTTCCTTAAGAAATCTTTATTAAACCTTTAGTTAGTGATTTCATTGGCCAATTTTAGAATACACTTTTCTAGTAGTGTTTTAATTTTTAACAAACAATCATACAACTGTATGTGAATATGGTGAGTTTCAAAGAAAATTCCCAAGACATACATGTACGTGGTTTAGACAACTCCAGATATAAGTGATGTCATTTTTAAAGGGTTTTTCAGCTGGCTTTTAAGAGTGTTTTTGAAAACTTGCTTTTATTTTTTAATTTTATTTGGAATTGAGAACAGGTTAAAATACCATCAAAAACAGGTTAAAACACCTTTAAAAGCACGTTAAAACACCTTTAAAAACAGGTTAAAACACCATTAAAAGCAGGTTAAAACACCTTCAAAAACAGATTAAAACACCATTCAAAACAGATTAAAACATCATGAAAAAACAGGCTAAACAGGGTTAGACAACATTTAAAGGCAGTTTAAAACACCATTCAAAACAGGTTCAAACACCATTTAAAGCAGGTTAAAACACCTTTAAAAACAGGTTAAAACACCTTTAAAAACAGGTTAAAACACCATTAAAAACAGGTTAAAACACCTTTAAAAACCACTGCCTTCGGCTCGTGATTTACAAACTTTTCTCGTGTTCTCCCAACATCCCGCGTGGGTTATCACGCCGGTAAACCCATAGAAAGTGTGGTCTATTGCTTAAAAAATAATAAAGGGCTTGGACAAAAACTATGCTTTTTTATATAAATAAGTGAGGATTTTCCTGAAAATAAAACTTGTTCAAAAGTCGCGTAATTTTTTGTGTGAGAGATCGTTTTCTTAATCAGAAACAGGTTCCTGTTTTTTTGTTTTTGACGCACTGGATTCCACCTAGGTTTGGGAAGTTAAATAGCTCTATACTTGTCTATCTGAATCGCAAACTGCAGGAGTTCCGTCAGTTATTTTTATGAATTTGACAAGCCAATGCATGCCCTTGCTAGTTTTCCCGCTCAAATCATGTGCCTTGTTAACAAAACTGCGACGTGTGCAGTTGTGAGTCTCGCTTTGCCATTTTTCCAAACACTAAGGGGCTATAAGAGGCGATTTTGGTCAAGTATCTGCAATACCTATATTACAAGACGCTGTGCGCTGTGGGAGTGTATATTTGGCCGTTGATGTACTAGACGTATGATGAGTTTTTTGTGTGTATTAGGGATGTGTGAGTAGTGCAGTTGCGTTGTATATTGTAGGGGTTTGTTGGTTGTGTGAAGTGGAAGGCGTGGAGTTATATTGGACGTGGATTGATAAGATAATGGCTGGAGTTTGTTAATCAGTGAAACTGGTTTCACATAGAATTTAATATGAAGTAACAAAAAAAATATGTTTTTGGAAGGTAAAAGCGATTTCAGGTGTTGCAGTGAGGTAGTTGTAGGAGTGCTAATTTGAACTATAATTATTGAATTTCCTGCAAATTCATTGGCTCACCGTAGCTTATACTTGAAGTGCGCATTATTTTCATATGGAATCTATCTTGTACTTGGTAAATAGTCTGTTCTGCAGTCAGTTGACAAAGAAAGAAAACGCAGGCAGTCACTCTAATTAGTGGCCAAAGTCAAAATTCGAAAAAAACTGAAAATTTCATTTTATAAAATGGTTGACAGTACTGCCAAAGGGGTTTCATTTGAGTGGTCACACAGGATTTGGTCCACAGACTTATTATTACTTACTTTTATTATTATGTTATTATTATTATGTTATTATGAATTGTAAATAGTGTTTTGAATGAATAGTTTTTTCTTTTTTTCAAGCGAATTAATTGTAAATAGGATTTTAATAGTTAGCATTGTTGTCAATAAAATTTTTTCATTAATTTTTATTTAATTGCTTAGTTTTACAATGTAAAGAAAAAATTATGAAATGTTACTACTGCATTGCATATGTTAATAAAGGAATCACGGTTTTTACAAATGTTGTTATTATTATTATTATTATTATTATTGTTATTATATTGTTGTTTTTGTTTTTTTTATGTCTTCCCCTTTAGTCAGATAGTTCGACCCCAAAAATCGTGACCTGTAAACTGGCCGCCACGTAAGGGTATCGTGAATTAAAAGTAGAGGCTAACTGATAACTTAGCAGTGGGGTTCGGTTTCAAGCGCATAGATTAATTCTCTGCAAGAAAGTGGGCTTGTGTTTACTAGTTAATGAAAATTGATAATTTCAGGTAAAAATATATTTACATACTGAGTTTTTTTCTGATTTTTAGAAGATGAACCTGTTTTGCAGCTTTCACCTACACCAGTAGAAATGGAGCATCCATGCCCAGAAATAAAAGAAAAAGGTATTTCTATTTTCCTTTTACTCACGAAATTATAAGATTGACCCTAAAAATCGTGACCTGTAAACTGGCCGCCGCCTAAGGATATCGTGAATTAAAAGTAGAGGCTAACTAATAACTTCGCAGTGGGGTTTGGTTTCAAGCGCAAAGGCTAATTCTCTGCAAGAAAGTGAGCTTGTGTTTATAACACAATAATAACCTTCTGACAAATTAGACAAGACAAGACATTTATTACTATAATATTGCCTGTTCAATTTTCTTGGCACACAGTTAGCCAAAACGGCTAGTCGTGGCGTGCCAAATTAATTCTTTTACAAATCAGATATTACAGATAATAAGTAAACAGCAAAGAAAAAAAGAAGAAGACTATTTGTAATAAAGTAGCTATGAAAGAAGCTAAGGTTTTGGATTTCGCTATTGATCTTTTCATGTATTTACTAGTTAATGATTATTGATAATTACAGGTAAAAATAAATTTTACACACAATAAGTTTTTTTCATTTTTAGAAGCCAAGCCTGTTTCGTGGGATTCACCTGAACCAGTAGAAAACGATCATCTAGGCCCAGGAGGTATTTCTATTTTCCTTTAACTTAGTAAATTATAAAATTAACCAACGTCGTCCCCAGGGCGCTTTTCCCTGGCGTTGGAGGTGGGGCGGAAAAAGGCCCTGGCATCGGCCGGCCAATCCGTCATTTTGATTGGTTGATTGATTTAGGTAATTCATGTAAGAAAGTAATTTATGCTTTATACCGAAATCGAAATGGCGGAAAGTATGTCCACTTCAACGAAGATTTCTGCAAGGAATCCAGTTTGCAGGCTATGTGGTGGTTCTCATGAGAGTCGCTATATGCTTCAAATATTCAGCAAGGCAGGCTTATCTAAAGATCTTTATTCGAAAGTTTATAAAACGTGTGGTATAAACATTTCTGAGGACGATACGAGGTCAGCCGTGTTATATGTAGGAGTGGCGTAACATTCGTAGAGTCATTCGTAGACAAAATGGATCAGTTTATTCGGAGAGCTCAATCTGTAGACAATACGCCGTCTGATCTAAACTCAGAATATTCTGTGAAGCGATGCCTTCAACTTTCACCGTCTTCGCATCAGCCGTCGAAGCGTCTGTCAAAGGATATGCCACCCGAAAGCTTCGATGTGGACTAGCCGCAACAAAAGGGGGTGGTAGGCCGACACGACTTTTACCTCGTGCCAAAATGCTGCTTGTTCCAATGAGTTTTTCTCCTCTGCTGGATAGATTATGCTCTGGAAGGCTCTACATTTTCACTGAGCAAATGTGATTTTAGCCGCTTGTTTGGCTTATGGTATTCGACGAAACGAAACGAAACAATTGGTATTCGATGAAACGAAACGAAACAAGTACTATAATTCTTTAATTCTGTAATTCTGTAATTTAATTTTCGAAAGGGAAATCTGTAACTTGTGAAATGAACCACTAGCAGTTGGGTCAATCTATTTACAATCTATTTATAATAATAATAAAAAAAATTCAATGTACATGACATATTCACGTAAACAACGTAAACACTCGACTCTGAAACTAAACTTTTTACCCATCTCATCTCATCGTGGAAGTTTTTAACTGCTTTAAATTACAGTGAGCCCTGCTGGCTTAATCGAGGAGACCGCCGGTGGCATACTAATTACATTTGGATGAGCTGCTGGCCAGTTTTGTCTGCAAGAATGCGTGACGCTTTCTATCTCCTGTCACGTGTATCTCTTTTGGCGGGAAACTTGTGCGTATTGCCGCCAAGGAAGCATCACGACCGCGAGAAACAACTATTCAGCGCGGATTCTGAAATCGATACGTAACAAACACATAGTTGTGATGAAAGCTGCCTGCGAAAATCCTCTTGCCATGATGCTAGGGTACGTTTTTTTCGATTTTGCACCATTCGGGCTGGAAGGTCGTGTAAGCACTCTTGGATCCACCAGTGGCTGGTCGGGGCGGAGGAAATGGTATCATCTTTGGCCTGCTCACATAATTAGATCGTGCCACAGGTCAACTGAAAAGTGTGGATAACGCATTTCCGCCGCCCTTTTTTCTTCTTTTGTATTGCTGTAGCCATACACGACGCAGTTTTGAACCATTCTCACGAAAACAACAAGGGCAAATGATTGAGAAATTTGCTTGTTTCCATGAGATATCTAAAAAATAATTAGCTTGTGCATTGTAAAGGCAAATAATTGGACAGGGCAGTGATAGAGCATTCCCTACTGTAAACTGATAAAATATAAAATGTAGGTGTCGGTCGACCTAGAAAGGTACAGAAAGTAATGCAACAAAGCTCAACAAAGCGCTACGGAAAAAAGGAACAGGTTTAGACAGCCTACACATGTAAACGTTTTCATCATTGATTAATTTAAAAGTTCAATTTAGCGTACATTAGAACCCAGGATTTGAACAAATAGCCACAAGTTACTTATTTCCAGGAAGCTGAAATATTTATTCATTAGGTGATTCTGGAAATTAAACATGTAATGATTATATATAGTAAATGTATGTTTTATCTCTCTTTTTTTCGATGAGGATAATACTGATCATACCCTTGGCTAGACTACTAGTAGTCCCCCCTTTTTCCTCAGGGATAGTCTCGAGCATGCGTGAAAATCACCACACGCGAGAAAAGGCGACACGCCTTTTCTCGCGTGGGGTGATTTTCAAGCGCGCTCGCGTTTCGCTCGCTCTACTATCCCTGAGCAAAAATGGGGGACTACTCGTAGTCTAACCCTTGTTGGAAAAATGGACTGCGTGACCGTCACGCTGTGAAAGTGAACTTTATTTCTTTGATCTAGTTACTTAGTGATAAGCTGTAATGACGTGATGTAAGTTTAGGATTTCAAAGCCATGTGCGAATTAAGGAGATCTGGTGATTGTAATCATCCTTATAGCGTGAACATTAAATTGTGAAGTGATTCGAGTCTGTTGGTCGTTTTAACGTGAATATTATCGGGAAAATCTCTTGTGTTAGAAGCAATCGGAAGATTCCTGACACAAACTGGCACCTCCGACGGGACCGTGAGCGAAACGAAACAAAGCAAGGGAAACAGACCTGAAGCTAGAACAATAACGAGACAACAATGGAGGCGTTGACCTCGGAGCTGGACGTGCAACTTAAACTTCTTATGTTTACTCAAGGGAAAACTAAGGGAATCGTGGAGAAAGCAAACACCGAAGGAATCGAACGACATCGTGATGCTCTTCGAGCGATTGTGAAGAGGATCGAAAGCGTAAAAACGCAGATCGAGCAAGCGAAATTGGAAAGTGGCGTTCAAGTTGACGAGCTACCTAAATGGAGCGCTGGAGTTAAGGCACAACAAGCAACGGTTGACGAGGAAATCACGTATTTATCGCAAGCACTCGTTGAAATCAGGTATAAAGCAAGTTTGGAAGCGAAGAAATGCGAAGAAGAGCTGGTCGAGAGAGATCGAGACAAACAACTACAGTTCGAGCGCGCACAGCTAGAGCAGAAGCTGGAATTTGAGAAGATGGAAGAAGCGAGGAAATGTAACATGGGTCAAGTTGCGGCGTCGCCCGCTCCAGTGAAAAGCGCTAAATTGCCAAAGCTGGTCATCACTAAGTTTAGTGGAGGGTTAACAGAGTGGCCACGTTTTTGGAATCAGTTCGAAGCTGAAATCGATCGTTCAGAAGTGGCAGCCGTGACAAAGTTCTCGTACCTCAAGGAGCTTGCGGATCCCAAGGTTAAAACCGCCATTGATGGCTTGCCCTTCACGACAGAAGGATACCAGCGGGCTAAAAACATCCTAAAGTCTAAATATGGTCAGATGAGCGAGATTTTAATCGCGTACGTGCAGAACATCATGGCGCTTCCAATGATTACTGGCTCACATTCAAGAGAGATCCATGAGTTCTACGAAAAGTTGTTGTTTAACGTGCAGTCTTTGGAGACACTCGGTAAATTGACAGAAATGAATGGATACGTGAAAATGTCTATTGACAAGGTGCAAGGGATCAGGGGCGATCTGGTAAGGACAGACGACAACTGGAGAGAGTGGGGCTTTCCAAAATTCGTGGAAGCCCTAAGAAAGTGGACAGAGAGAAATCCTATCCCTGCCAAACGTGAACCGCCCGAGAAGCCGCCTGACCGGAAAAAAGCCACCTTTCCCGCGAGACAGATCATTTCAAGCCCAGCAGAAGGACGAACGAGTGCGAGGGTGTGTTTATTGTGAGAAACCTGACCACAAATCAGTTGATTGCAAAACAGCCGCATCAGTCGATGAGCGCAAGCGAGTGCTAAGCAACAAACACCTCTGCTTCAATTGCACTGGGACCAGACATAAGACTGTAGATTGCAGATATCGTGTATTATGTCAAGTCTGTCAGAAGAAGCACCACACCTCCATCTGTGATAGGCTTGGTGAGCAACTGATGACGGCCACCTCAGCAGGAAAAACAGCGGTGATACATCCAGTGGTGGTTATGAAGGTCCAAGGTGTGAAGTGTCGTGCGCTGTTGGACAAGGGGGCGGGCAGTTCCTACGCTTCAGCAGCACTCCTCAAACTCATGAAAGTTCGCCCTTATCAACGCAAGGTACGCCAAATGGATATGATGTTAGGAGCGGTTACCAAGCAAGTCAAAATATTTCAAGTGCAAGTCAGTTCAACCTCTGGGGACTTTTGTTTAGACACTGAAGTAACCAAAGTGGATAAGAATCAAGTAATCTCTTTGGAAAACCCTCGCTACGAGTAGTGCTTGGCCAAGTATGCCCACCTAAAAGGAATTGAAATGGAAGACAAGGAACTCTAAGGATATCATGCCAGTACATCTCATCCTGGGAGCCAGTGATTATGCGAAAATCAAGACCGAAACTGCACCCCGTGTTGGAGCCCTTGGTGAGCCTATAGGAGAGAAGACCAAGTTCGGTTGGACCATAATGTCTCCTGGGAAGGAAGTGGATTTAACTCCAATGTTCTGCACACAGACCTCACACGTAGACTATGACAACTTATGCAAATTAGATGTACTGGGCCTGGCTGATACGTCCACTGGTGACCAAGCTGAAGTTTATGCAGAGTTCAAGGAGCAGTTGACACAGGATGCAGAAGGATGGTATGAGACAGGGCTTCCATGGAGAGGCAACCATCCTCCCCTACCCAGCAACGAAGTCGGAAATCTTCGACGGTTGGGGAACCTTGTGAGAAAGGTACGCAGCCAAGGGACAATTGAGCGTTATGATCAAGTCATCCAGGATTAGATCGATGCTGAAATAGTTGAAAGAGCCTCAGGACCTGTGACCGGGAGTCGAGAGTTTTACATCC
>NC_133205.1:8191014-8216014 GCF_958299795.1 Porites lutea
CGTGGATGGCGCTTGGTCGCTTGCGCGTAAGTGGTTGTCGACCTCCTGTCCTCGTTCATAAGCGCATGGCTCCCCGGGGTAACTTTTCCTCGGGTCAAACTTTTTAACCTGTTCCAGATGCAGTTAAACGCCATCTATAGCCACGGGAGTGCTTTGTCACCAGGTTATTTTCTGTTATATCATACAGAAGTTATACGCTGCGTGTAGCCACGGGGGTGTTTTGTCACCAGATCATATTCTGTAATTTGTTACAGATGGAGTTATACGCCGTGTGTAGTCACGGGAGTGCTTTGTCACCGGATTATACTCTGTAGTTTATTACAGATGGAGTTACACGCCGTGTGTAGTCAAGGGGGTGCTTTGTCACTGGATTATATTCTGTAATTTATTACAGATGGAGTTGTGCGCCGTGTGTAGTCACGGGGGTGCTTTGTCACCGGATTATAGTCTAATTGGTTACAGATGGAGTAATACGCCATGTGTCGTCACCGGCATTAGGATACAGTGAATTATACGCCGTGCGTAGTCATGGGCATCCTGTTGTTTGATACAGATGCAGTTATACGCCTTGTGTAGTGACGGGTATTCTGTTATTTGATACGGCTGCAATCATACACTGTGTAATCACAGTCTGTTATTTGGTACAGATGCAGTGTGTAGTTACAGGTATTCTGTTACTGGATGCAGTTGTACACCGTGTGTAGACACGGGTTGCTTTGTCACCATATAACATTCTTTTATTTGTTACGCCGCGTGTAGTCACGGGGGTTAATTGCTACGAGGTGATTTTCTGTAACTTGTAATTCAGATGCAGTTATATGCCGTGAGTAGGCAAGGATCCAGTTGACACCAGATTATACATTTTACTTAACTTGTTACAGATGAAGATATACACCCGTGGTCGAAGGGGTGAATGTCTACCATGTTAGATTTCTTGATTTGAAGATTATGGGATCGAAGAAGCTCGTAGAGGAGTCGCGGTTCTCACTAGAATGTGTATGTCAATATTTCAAGACGGTGGGAAAAGACGAATCTATTTGTGGAGGGGATCTTTAGCTACGCGCCTCTATATCCGACCTCAACAAATATGAATCCCTGGAAATGCTCGAATCCCTCCAGCATACACTTGAGGACATTAGGCATGAGTGGCAGGATTTTACCGTTTAATATCAGAAGGTGCGCGGGAAGATGGATATACCTCATGATCAGCTAAAAGCTTGATCCCTCGCCTTTTGGGCGATAAGGATCACGAGAAAGTGTTTAATGTCGTGGCGAAGGTGGATCTTTCCAGGGTGTCCAGTTCCTATTTTTTTTTTCTATTTTTTCCTATTTTTTGAGCCTTTTCCTATTTTCTCCTATTTTTAAACTAAAACCTCCTATTTTTCCTATTTTTTAGCTGGTGAAGCCAAAATTTGTAACAAAATTGAAAATGGAATAATAGTTGTATGTGTTTTTGAATGAAATTTATCTTAAAGCAAGTAGCATGTTGACTTTGATGTTCTAACTTTAGTAAAAATGACAGGTACGTTCTTTCCATGACCTTTATTGCCTATTAGAGTTCTGTTAACATTTTTTTTTTGTTACTTTTTGTATAATGTTTTCGTGCACCTGCATGTTTTGTATGAAGTGTTATAGTCCTCATGACTATTGAATATTAATAAAATCCAACCAGTGGTCTATTATCAGTGCTGCGTTCTGATTGGTTGAGCTACTACTAGGCTATATGTTATAGCCCACTAGTAGCGAAAAGTGCGGGCTTTTTGGCGGCAAAAAAGGATTTAAGTCTAGCTTTAACTAGGTAAAATTTTTTTATTCTCGATATTTTTGACCAACTAGTTGGATTTTACTAAAAACAATTATTCCTCTCGCCCTCATGGCCTCTGAGTCAATAGCCCATTCGGCCGCTATTGACTCAGAGCCCATTCGGGCTCGAGGAATAATTATTGTTAAATGTTCTGCATAGCCCACTGAAACTGCATTTCAGTATCTGTACATGTTATATTTTATTTTGAAGTCTTGCTCGCTTTTATGTTCATCTTTGAAACTGAAAACAGGATCAAGTTGTCCTCTCACAATACAGGCCAGATAAATCATCCAATCAGCTTCTTGTTTAAAAAACCAATCACTAGCTGATTCTGGATGCTACATGAAAAGAACAGACTAAAGTTTAGTTTATGGCACTAGCTCTCTTAGTGAGCCCTTGTTAACAGCTATGCATAAGCAACTGGTGAAGGATCCAACATTTTGGTTGCAAAATCGGTCTTTCAGTCATAGCTAAGCAGAGTGTTATGTTCTTCTTAGAACTTAACCATGACACACTTACAATCTGGTACCAAATAGATCAGTGTCATTTTGCATACACCACGGAGAGCCCGGTTCCGTACTTAAAATTATGCGGTCTTTTGACTCAAACAAGCATATTTTCGACCAGCCACCGATTGCAGATTAATGGAAGGAAAGCTTTCCATAGGACTTTTTTCTATATCCTTCAATGGCAACTCAATCGTAAGAAATTTCTATCCTGAGAAATTTCACTCTTCAAAGCTTTTGAAAAAATTGCCGTCAACTTAAAGGGAATTTCCATAAAAATGATCACCTTTGATTATAGAACCGCGTTCGACCTGTAGTCAATCATATCATTCTGATTTAATACAGCGTAACTGAGCCAATAAACTAAACGTTACTGATCATTTTCACTCCTTCTTAGCCGCGAAAGTTGATCTAAACTTGTGAACGTAGAATCTGAGGACTCGTAGCCTTTATTGTAACCCTTATGGGGTGCAGGGAAGCAAGAGCCATAATAGGACGTTCTATTATGGCTCTTGAGGGAAGCTATCTTTGTCGACAAAAGTACTTTTGATTTTCTCATTTTTCTCCTATTTTTTAATGCAACGTTTCCTATTTTTCCTATTTTCTCAATCCTGAGTTTCCTATTTTCCTATTTTTTTGAGCAACCATGCCGCTGGACACCCTGTCTTTGTAGTCTACGATGATCCTTCTCAGCGAGAGAGGATATCGGGATCGGAAAGGAACGGTGCAGCAAGCTGTTATAACTTTGATAAAGGAGGTCGCTTTTAGGTCAATTGCAATCAACGGAAGTAGGGATCTTCTTGCTTTGGAAGAAAAGAATGGGGCGCCTCAGTCGCTAACAAACTGACCAGTGAACAGTACGACCAATTAAAGTGTTGGCTGAAGAGATTTATTTGATTTTGATTTTCTGAATCTCGTTAATAAATGTGTCTTAATTACACGTTCCTTAGTACGAGTTATTTTTTATTTTATCATTAGAATTTCGTTGGTCACGGAGGTTTGATAGTTTTTAATACAGGGTCCCTAGTTATCCTCTCAGGATTTCTGGGTCAAAGCTGTCATCTCTCTGCTGACTTAATTGTTGGGGGCTCTCCCTTGCAACGTCTTTAATTTTGACGATTTCTTATTGGAAATCATATCGTATTGGGTTCTGACGGATAATTTAGTCGGATTATTACACCGGGTAAATTCAGGGGAACCCCCATTTAAGTCAGCAGGGGGATGACGGCAGATGAAGTCCGTCTCTGAAAGTAAGGTTGTAGGTATGGAACAGGGCGAGGATATTGGCAAGTAAGGAGTTATTTTTGAAACCCGAATCAGTTCGGAGCTAGGGGATTGTATTTCCAGTTACCGTTTTGGAAGATTCTTGCGGGACGAAGCCCTTTGACAATTTAAACGGGAGTTAATTTAAGGTCTTCATTTTTTCCATATTTCCAGCATAACAGGGTCTTTTAACGACGGATACATGTCATCGGATCGTTCCCTGAAAGAATATTCAGAAATATTATATCGTAAAGTAGCCTGTGAATTTTGTTCGGAAAACTCTAGTGGACCTTCTGACTATTGGGGTGAGTCTTGTTACTGGAAAGGTGGATGATGCTGAACCGCCTTATATTGCGCTACCTTTGAGTGGAGCCATTGAAGCCACTTCTTTGCCATGATGCGCGCTATCTAACTCTATGGATGTGCGACAAGGAATTTGCTTTGGATATCCTTAATAATTTGCGGCGATGCGCCGCGGAGTATGCGTACACAACTGTGCCTAAAATGACAAATCTAGGTACGACAAAATCATTTTAACGCAAAATAGTCACACTTTTTCGGGATCCACTGGTTTCGATTTCACTATTAAAGTGCTCTTCGCAGTAGTTGGCATATGGCTTTGATTGTTTGATGTTTGAAAAGGCTTCGTGTCAATTTTCAGTAGAAAAATTGGTGGCCGGAAGAGGACGCAAAATCCAATTTTCAAACTTTTACAGGAAGCTTACTACCTTTCTCGTAAACCCTCGTCTCAGAGTCTTGTATGACAAAGGTTATTTTTCAATTTCCCGGCGGAAAGACAAACCGGTCCAAAATTTGAATAAAATTTGGTGCGGACAATAGACCTCTCCTGGGGAATCAATTCGCACCATCGCAGATTTGGTGGCTAGAACTACATGCATGCTTAAGAAAAAGGATGGGCGATGGACATCTTTCGTTTCATCGGTGCTTTATGTTTTCTTTATAATAATGATCGATACAAGGGAAGTCTGTCATTTTCTTTGTCGCTCCTTATCTTTTTAAGGTGGGTTATTCTCTGGGTTTATAACATCCATCTTGACCTCGTAAAGATTGTCCCATGGAGGTGATTTCCAGCAGATTGAAAACGCACTGAAATTCATTACGCTTGTTGGGAAGACACTTGAATTTACTTAATGTCTCTGTACGATCTTAGCAACGTCTTGCACTGGGGAAGTATGCTTCCTTTCCTTGGGCAGTGCCTGCGGCCTAGTTATTTGCAAGAGAAATGAATCCAGCCGTTTTAAAACGTCGACGTTCTCAAAAGCCGAATTCGTCTACGTAGTGTCGTTCGGGAGGAGATTTCCTACTGGTTTTTTCCTGGAAACTTGGGATAGCCTACTATCCACTACCATAGCGATGTGAACGTCATTGTATTGGGATGAGGAGCTACAATTTTTCCCTTGATTCGTCGCGGTGTTTTCGACTTCTGGTCTGGGGTGGTGTTGACATGTAATAGGGTAACGAAGGAAGCTACGACAATTCTCAAGATGCGTTGGTTGTGTTGAGATCAGGAGTGTAACGCACAAGTGGATGCGCTGTTTGACAACCAGGCGATCATCCATGCCTGACATAACCAAGGAGGAAGAAGTGTAAATCCTAAAAATCCAATGAAGATATTATTTGCGACTATGGTAGAATTGAAAGTCTTACTGCGCCTTTTCTATGTCGCTTCCGCTGAGGATCCAGCTGATCAGCCTCCCTGTCATAGGGCCTCATCAGAATACCGCTTGACGGATGCTATGTGGCAGAACGTTCCGTGGTTGTTCGGGGATTCTGTGCGTCATATGTTTCACTTGATGGCGTTAGATTCACTCGTGATGAAGACTTGATCCGGAAATAGTCTTCCCTACTCTGTACCAGGTTCTTCCCAAGGAAATTCGGGTGTCAACCTCTTTGCGCAGGATCTGACATAAAACGGTAGCCTTATGCAACGCCCAGACATATGTTTCCCGCCTTTTTTCTTCGTCGGCTCCGTCTTGCTGTTTTGGATTTTTTATCCCGGAAAATACTGGTGGCGGTTACTTCATCATAACGCAAAGGAAGACAGGGTTTGCCTTTCCACTCGGAGAATTCCAGGAAACCTCGGGGTTTTCTCGGTTGAAATTTGGCATACTCTCTTGTACTAATGGCTTTCTTGTGTTGGACATATTACCGCGTGGAGACGTTTATAGCCGATCTATGTTTGTTTAAAGATGTTGTTGCCCTTTTAGGATCTTCCTGTCAGATGGTAAAGCTGTTTCCCAGTGTGTACTGTAACTCTAGGTCTTTCAGGGGGACAGCTATCTGAAACCATGGACCAAGTTCGGTGGACTCGCAGACTTACTGCTTTGCCAAACTACTCCGGAGATTCGGCTAAGCTGGCTTCTAGCGATGTGATGGACGTTAATAGGATCAACCTAAGGGTTTTGCGTTAATTTGTTTTTCCATCAGCCGGTTCACGGAAGAGATCCCAATCGGACTGATTAATTGAGCTGAACATTTATTCGTTTATAAGCTGGACATTTATTTGATTTGATATGGTTTTTTATGGTAGTTTTGGGAAAGATTTGGGAAGAATTGTGTAAGGATTGGGGTGATTTCCTACGGAAATAGGATTGTTACAAGATGTTTGTGGGGCTTATGAAAGTAAAAGATGAACAGTATGGCTTGGGGGCACTGAGCAATATTATTCCCATATCTTATTTAAACTGAGCATGAATGAGAGTGTTGTGGAATAGATTACTATTCATAACACTCGTAATGATATGCGAAAGTAAAACACGTGAAAATAATATATTCCTGAAGACTCAATGCTGTTCCAGCTTGGCTTAGGCCGCTGAGCAATATTATTCCCATATCTGTAATTCTGTAATTGACTTTCGTAAACAGGACCAGCAGTTGTAAGGCACCAGCCGAAGGAGGCCGAAGACGGCTCACCGATGCAAGAAAGTAATCAAGGTATTTAAACAATAAAGTGGTAAATTCAAACCCTGTTAATAAGGACACTAAGGGGTCCATAGAAAGTGTCCATATGTATTAATAGGGTGTCCGTATTTAGCGGGTCATGTTTTTAAGTCAAAAGTACACCTAATATGTGAACAGAATAGTAAAGAAATATAACAGAACATTAGCATTGTCAAATTAAATATCTCTAACCTTCACAAAGCCGTCATTCCGCAGATTATGTCCTTAAACACACTCAAAAGTAGCTCATTTACATTTCTTAATCAAAAACCGTTCTCTGCAAAACTCGTTTGATGCCAACATAGTGTGAAATTGACGTTTCCAATTCATCCTATCGGGTGTACTGTAGCGCTGGGAACATCGACATGCAGTCAACTGAGGGTTTTTTTATCTTCAAAAAAAGAAAGGTTTATCACAGCACACAGTTGACGATGAGGTTTCCTCACATCATATTAGTTTTAAATGCATTTCCAGGCATTTCAGCGGACTTTAATTTAAAAGTTTTCGCGGGGGAACATGCCCCCCAACAGCCCTAGTTGACTCACGCTAACAACCCATTAAATCAGTTTGCAATTATTTGGAGGGGCTCTGTCCAATTATTTATTTTTCTTTTTAAAACCTAAAGCGCGTCATCTCATCCATTTTAGGCATTAAAACTGTTTCCTGTCGTCTGTTGCTACAGATGGCAAGGATGGACATGTATTGAAACTTGAAAAAAATGGGTTAACCTTTTTAAGTTTTAATGCTATGCCAGCAAAAATCACCAACAAATTTAATGGTTAATGCACGCTGATGAAATATCTGTTTGATATGTTCTTTATAACTCTACACGAGTAATTTTGTGTATAAGTAAAAGCACTAAGTAATGACCAGCGCAGAACTGACCTGAGACGGCAATATTTCAGTGACAAGCCCCCTTTAAGATATTATAAGTTTCTTCTGTCAAATTTAGAGACTTTAAGATATAGGTTTTTCGGTAGTTTCCGCAAACCGCGAACGAAGAGAAGTAACGTGACTAGTGCCTTGGCGTCAGGTTTGCGGTTTGAGGTTCACGTTTGTACGGCTATACCACGCTCTAGAGGTGAGCGATTTGCCGCAAGTTTTTTTTCGCCCTAAAACATTACAATCCCACGTTTAAGAGGATACACTACGTTTTAGAACTCCTTTGTTTATTAATTATGGAATTCTTTTCCATCTGAACGTAATTTTGAAGACGATCTTTCTCAGCTAAAAATTGAAGGTAACAAATGAATGAAAACAAACGTGGCAGCGGCGAGCTCCCGCCCGCGAATCTTAATTCCCAAATATGGGCAGACAGCTAACGCGAAACCGCTACCCGCAAAAGGGGGTTTGTCGTTTGCGATAAGATGGCCAAACCACAATCTTCAGGTCTCTAATACATCAAGGCCTCGGTTTGAGATTTCCCTGTAATGACCGAACAGTTAATAAGTTGTATCCATCATCATCATTATCCTTTGACCACCGGAGTGGACGGGACATTCATGGAGATTTCTTCCCGAACACTGCGATTCGCTAGTGCTGTACTCAGGTCCCTGGTATCACGTCCTAGCAATCGTTTCGGGGTATGTTAATGCACCTTGCCCACTGGACGCCAGAGGATAAGAGATGAGAAAATTTCGTTATCTGCTCGATAGCAATGACCAACAAACTGGAGATGCTTTTGCCTGAATCTCAAAGATAGGGGTGTAGGTGTCCCATAGATCATGGAATAAGGTGCATACTAAAGCTGGTTTATGACTTTTTATGTGTAGTGAATTCCTTTTCTCAGTGGTTTGCAAAATGATCTTTGAGGATAACCAAAAGTATATGTATATTTCCAAGCAATTTTTTGTTTCGTTTGTTATTTTTCCGCTTATCTTCCTCGGTGACACCTTCAATTATCCTAGTCTTTTCCTCGCTCGCTCGCTCTTATTTTTTCCTTCTTCTTCTTCCTTCCTTCATTCCTTCCCCTTATATGCTTTTCCTCAAATGCACTCCGATTTTAACCAAAGTCTCGCAATACAGATTTCCACTCGAAGAAAGAAGAAGGCGCCAGTTTTTCGAAGCCAGTACAAGAAAGTGATTCGGCAGGTGGGTTCTATAATAAACACTTAATGATTGGTCCCGAGAGATACAGTTAATTTTGTTTCCCGAGATTCTGCCGAGGGAAACAAGTTAACCGGTTTCCTCGGGACGATTTGTTATATAACCCACGAAGAAAAACTTTTTCGTGTACAACTTTATGAAAATAAATCTCGCGAGCAGTCAGCATTCAAAGATAACAGGGCACTATAACCGTCTAGCGTCATAGATTTTGCAATGTTGCCCGCTCAAGAATTTGACGGGAAATAGTTCCAATGTCAGATGTCATGTGACATGGAAGTAACCAATGAGAGCGCGCGCTGGAAGGAAAAATTCCCAGCTATATGACAATATTTAATATGGAGGATCGTTGTTGTTGGAGTATTAGTGGGAGATATTGGGTGGGTACAAGGAACACGTGTACGCAATATTTACATCGCTAATATTCTTTATCAATAGAGAGATTCAGAATCGCGTTTAGAGCAAACGGCAAACGCAAATTTGTACCACGTGACCATTATGTTGTTTACCATTCACAGAAAATTAGTCGTTTCGTACCATTTTTATCCATAAGAATTGTTTTGAGCTGGTTTTATCCGCTCATTTTCTATTTTGAGACATTCTCAACTTGAATCTGACGTTTGACGTTTGCCGTAAACGTGTTTCTAAATCTCTCTAATAATTGACATTAAAAACAGGTAGTTTTTAGAGGAACAGAGTTAGGAGAGCAAGGACTAAAGGATCTGTCTTCGGTCTCTCATGAATAAAATGCGTAGAATCTCGTTAAAATAAGATCATGTGCTATTTCAGGTGGTTTAACTGGTCTGACAGGTTTGCTAGTTACTATAAGGTTGATGAATGTCTTGTTTTTCGACTGGTTGACTAGAAACTAAAAATGTTTTTCATTAATTCATGGTGTCTAAGGATTAAGCTCAAACTCGCTTGTGACTTAAAATCACTGGGCCGTGACGTAATTATGCATGTTCTATTTCCTACCACTGTCATTGTCCTAGGTCCGGTGTACTTATTTTTGGCACGTAAATTGTTCGTATAAATGGGGTCGAAGGTAAGCTAGCTCTTTCTTAAACGAAACACCCCCCACAGTTTTTTTGGTAATACCTCCCCTCCTCTTCAATTTTATTATTTTCCTCCGCCTCGTCCTCTTCCTCATTAATATTGTTTTTCCCCCGTCATTCTTCCCCTCCCCCTCATTTCTATTGTTCGCCACATTTCTGTTGTCCGACTCCACCACCACCACATTTCTATTATTTCTCCTTCTCCGCTACCACCAGCACCACATTTCTATTGTCCTTCTCCCCATACACATTATCGACCCTACACAGGAGCTCTTTAATGGTTTCCTGCGCAGCATGTAGGGTCGATGTTGGGTTGATTTTCGGTCGATATATGGTCGATAATGGGTGGGTGGAAGAGGTGAGAGAAAAATAGAAATGTGGTGGTGATGGAGTCAAAACAATAAAAAGGGGGAGGAGAGGAGAGGTTAATATAAATTGTGTTTCAGGCAAGAGAGGGCTAGTTTGTCTTCGCCTTCATTAATACACATAGCTCAAGCACCTAGAATCGGTGAACTGGAACTAAGACAAAGACAGCGGTAGGAAATAACAGGGGAATTTGAGCTTATTCCTGAGACATCATTAATTAACGAATGAAAACCTTTCTAGGTTTCCAGTCAGCCAAATGAAAAGCCAAGACATTCATATCGACCTTAAAGTGACAAGAAAACGTTTCAGAACGGTTAAACTAACTGAAAGAGTACATGACCGTGTCTTAATGAGATTCCCCCGCATTTCTTCATGAGAAAAAGATAAAAAACCTATGACTTGATCGGCGTTACATGTTATGTATTCCACCGCACGTTAACGAGATTCAAACGCAAAGAACGGAGTAAAACATGCCTACTATACTACTTTAGAGGCTCTGAAACCCAGCATTGCCAAGCATTGTATTTTATCTAAAACTTTTCTTTCTTCCTTGTACAACAGACAAGTCGCTTGCATGACTGCTGCTGAAAACCTTGCGAATCACCTTTATGTTGACAAATATGCCCACTGACTAACTAAGAAAAGTCATATTTCCATTTTTTCAGGACATGCAGGTTTTTTTAAGCGCGGTTGAATCCTTATTGCAATGTCTCTTTCGACAGATTCACGTGTAGAACTGAGTGCCAGCTCGAAGCCTGTACAAGAAAGTGATCAAGCTGGTACGTTTAATCAGTTTGTAAACCTCAAATCAAGATTTGTAGTTTCATTTGGGTATGGAGTGTTTTTAAAAGATTCACTCCGCTTTTCAATAATTACACGCGAACTGCAGTCAATCATATTTACGACCACAAGCAACGGGCCTTGAAACACAGAAAAACACAAAACGGATTGAAATTCACCAATCACAAATCACAAACCATGAACTTTGAACTCGTTGAAATAAAACCTTTGTTTTCTAAGGGGTCCGCTAAGATGATTGACAGCAGCGAAGAAAGCAAATGTTCGATGGCTCGCGTTTGCGTGGTTTTGAAAAGTGCAATAAGGGGAATAATGGGTGCATTGGGAAAAAAAGATGATAACCAGTGCAGCTTTAATATGTGCTATCACTAACTGTGTGAATTCTGCGGACCATAATCCCCAATAAATACTCCATCACGCTTGCCGCCGTTACAGCGCAGATTTAATGTTGCAGGTTAAAGGGAAAAGCACATGACCTTATCTTAATGAGATTCCCCCGCATTTTATTCATGAGATAAAGATAAAAAGCTATGACGTCATCGGCGTTACATGTAATGTATTGCACCGCAAGTAAATGAGATTCACATGCAAAAAATGGAGTAAAACATGCCTACTATACTACTTCAGAGGCTCTGAAACCCAGCATTGCTAAGCGTTGCATTTTGTCTGTAACTTTTCTTTCTTTCTTGTACAACAAAGTCAAGTGGCTCTTATGTCCGCTGCTGAAAAGGTTGCGAATCGCCTTTATGTACACGGAGCTGAGAATCGTCATCTTCAAAGACGCGGTGTCACTGCCGGGAGTTTCGATGCAATATCCCCTATTGGGCACGCTGAACCAGCGAGATGCCCCACAGTTGTATGCACCGGGGCGAAAGGCGTATAAAATGCTCAAAGGCGCTGTTGTCGGAGGGCCAAGCCTGGTGTTCGGTCGAATGCAAGAGGCCGGGGTTACTCGAATCCATTCGCAGAAATACGAAGATGCGAATTTGTGTCGAAAAGTTTTGGGCTATAACGCCAATGCATTGCATCCTAGCACGATGTTGGGAGAAATGCCGCTCAGCAGGGAGGAAGTTTATTATTGGCCTCTTACGGAAAAGAAGCTCAAAAGCTTCCTCGCAAGTTTGAGGCAAGACAGGTGGTTTGGGTTCGCAGAAGTCGACATCAAGGTGCCAACAGAATTGTAGTCTACTTTCGAAGAAATGCCGCCGATCTTTTGCAACAAACCAGTCCTTAGCGAGGCGGTGCCTCAGCACATGAAGGACTGCTTGGCGCAGAGCAACTGCAAACCGATGCACGACCAGCAATAGTTGGTGGGCGTGTTTTCAGACCCAAAAAATCCTTTTGTACACATCGCTGATGAAATGGTATCTCGAGCACGGGCTGAAAATCACCGCAGTGTACAGGACGATCAATAACTGCCTGAAAAAAAAATATTCACGTGGTTTGTTATTGTGTTCGCTTATGGCTGTGAGTTGACACAAGTTCGTTAGGTTTGTTAAGTATTAACATGTCTGGTTTACATAAAATACAGAATTTCTCTGTATTACTTTGTATTACTTTGGTGAGATTGGTATAGGATTTAGCCTTGGCTAGATTTTTCCAGGAGATCGGAAAATCTTTCTTTTCATCTTTTAGCTGCCATAGTTGCTTGCTTAGTTCTGTGCCGTTTTTTTACTCTTGTGTTTGAAGGACATTTGGTGGTTTCGCCATCTTGTCTTAAACCCAATGGCGGTGAGGCCAACAGACGTCTCTGAGCTTTCTGCAGTGGATATGGTGGCTTGGTACACCACGACCTTGACTAAGCATCCTCCTTTTAAAGGACACTTGTTTGGCTCTCTACAGTTGCAGGGTTTAGGGGGTGTTGCATTTTCAGGTGGCGTGTTCTGTCTTAGAATGGTTTTGTTGTGTCCATCAATGATCTTAATAAGATTAATTTTGTTAAAACGTTTTCTCAATTTATGACGGCCAAGTGTACGCTCCGATAGCTTCTCGTTAAAAGCTCATAAATGGACGCTTCGCTTTTTAGCCTTGGCTAAATCTGTATATTAATTACAGGAGGTACTACATGTGTTTATTATACGGGTAAGCTAAAAAGACTTCTTCGCTTGAAAAACCTTTGTTTGATTTTTTTCAATTTTTTTTTTTAAAGAAATAGAGCGAGTCATTATCGTGTTGTCGCAGCATCAAATGTGTGTTGATTACGCGGTAAACCAACAGAAATTCCACGTATTGCTTGAATAGCCCAGTGATTTTAGATCTTTAGATGGCTTCCTTCCCCTAATACGGGGCTGCTAAATTGTGTTCGTATTAATCTAACTATTTAATATAACAGGTGGTGAAAAAAATCCAACAAGAACGGAGTGTGTCACAGGTATCAAAACATGTTTAACATTCTTGTCTTCATTAATTAAGATACACCGTTTCCGTGTACGGGTAGGGGCAAATTACCCGTACCCGTATCAAGTAAATACTGGCTGTCCGCCTTTTACCTCAGAGAAACGGCTAGGTTACCTTTTAGAACGATTACGACCTATCACCATATATCGGCAATCACTGATGGCCTATACATAGAAGGCGCAAGTACCTAGACCCAAGTGTAGAAAAGGGCCCATCTGTAATAACGTTTGGACCCAAGTGTAATGAAGGTCCCATCTGTAATAAAGTTTTGAAGCCAAGCGTAATAGAGGTCCTATCTGTAATAACATTTGGACCCAAGTGTAATAAAGGTCTCATCTGTTGTGACCTTTGGTCCCAGCTGAGATAAAATGACACATGTCCACAACAGTCTATACGTGTAGTTATCTTAACTTACAAGGCTGACATCACGGGTGACATGACCAAACGGAACGGGGAAGAATACCACATAATCTGGCAATGGCTCTCGGTTTAAGTTGTGGCAATTACTGGCTGTGAAACGTTCTTTTAAAAAAATCATAGCTCAGGAACAAACCAATACATGTCATTCGAGTTCGCTTCGATAAAATATCAGGCTAAAGGTTTTGAACCCAGTGGAATCTGTTATAATTTTTCCCCCTCTGTCTTCTTGTCATTGTCAGTATTTCACTCACGGCTGAATTTAATTGATAGGATTTCATGATTGTCAGTACTTGTACTGAAAAGGAGTACCTTTAAAATTCTTTCTTATGCATAACTGAAATCTAATAAAGCATAAGCGGTTGTTAAATACAATTTACATGGCGTAAAAAAGTTGAGAATTTCCTTAAATCAATGATTGAAACTATAACAAGCGCAGTTAAGCAGCACTGAGCACACATTTTCTTTGGTTAATAATTCTAGGTGGCAATCACCTTATTTTTCAATGGCCATTGCCATTTAGCTGATACTTTTCTAATCACATTACTAGGTGTGATATTCAGTTTGACAGTGGTGTTAAAGTCATGAAGATAAAATTAAATGGCAGGGGTTGGTTTCCGAATGGCCACTTGATTTTACAATTTTTACTTCTTATTGGTCATAATTTGTTGTTGGTATATTACCGGTTTGAGTATAAGGATAACTTTTAAAAATACGGCCTTTATTACACTTGGGTCCAAATGTTATTACGGATGGGACTTTTATTACCCTTGGGTCCAAATGTTATCACACAAGGGACCTTTATTATGCTTGCGCCCAGTTATTACACTTGTGCCTTCTATGGCCCCTTTACATAATTAATGGATATACGGGAAACATGTTCACCTACCTGTATCCGTTGGTGGGGTGTCTTATTAACACCAAATACTTACATGTTGGGTCATGTAACAACGTAAGGCACTTTCGCATTAAAAAAGTGCAATTCGTAGCCCATAAACCTTTAGGTCAACACTAAAATGGGCGAATAACTTTTATCACTAAACTCATCCAGTCCCTTAGTTTTAGAGATTAGGTGAACTTGCACAAAAACTTTAATATATTTCTCGTCAGTTATGGGCGTCGTCAGTGTCATCTCTTGTCAGAATATTTTAGAGCTTCGATAAAACTAGTCTGAGAAAACAGCTGGCATTTCGAGACGCCACCGCTGGTTTCCCCGCGAAATGACGTCTGAGAAACGAGCACAGAAATTCATACTGATGACGCGACATTACCCAGATCTGAGTAGCATTTCTGATTGGTTCAAGCCAATTTCACACGCGGCACGACCAATCAGAAGCACTACCCAGATCTGGGAAGTGAAGTGTCATCCGTATGGAATTTCTGGGACTCGTTTCTCAGACGTCATCTCGCGGGGAAACCAGCAGGTCCAGCGGTGGCGTCGCGAAATGTTGGCTGTTTTCTCAGGCTAAGATAACGCGTTTACAGTTAATTCGTGTTTATTTATCAGTAAAACATTTATTTTTGAAACCGCCTTAGACACTATGACCATAATATTTGATTTGCTTATAGGCTCCTTTAGAGAGTTGTCCGATCGTCCGCGCCCTTGTCGAACGTTTGTCAACCGCGATGAAATAATTAAAGACATTAAGATATATCTTCGCCCAGACCCAAAAAACAAGTACAGTTGTGTCTTTGTACATGGTGCTGCTGGGATGGGAAAATCAGCCACTGCTTTTAAAGCGGCAAACGAGATCAGAGAAAAAAGCGATAACAATGCAGCCTAACATTTCTATGTAGTCGTTCGCAGGGTGTCAAGCGCTTTAGGGGTCCAAAAATACATGGATATAGAGCTAAGCGACCTGAAAATATAGTACAAAACCCACCAAAACTGCAAAAATATAGGACTAATCCGGTAGTAACTTAAAGGCCTAACGCAAGGTTCTTTACTCTATATAGACTCTCTAGATGTACTTTTTCATTATAGGGCCAACAAAAGAAAGACTCTTCTTCGATTTCAAAGATATCTTTCAAACTTACAGTAAATTTATTATTTACTTCAGAAATCCAAAGTAGCGCTGTTCAATCTGAAATCATAACATCATCTCAGTTACCATGAACTGCTCGGCATGCAAGATTCATAAAAATAGCAGTCTTAAATTATTTCAAATCAACAATGGTTGACAATATGAACAAGTTCGAGTCCAAAGCTCAGTACTAACACTTCTGTGAATACAGAAATGGAAATACTGACAGCAACACTTAGAATTACAGAAACTAGGAAAAATAAACGCCAATGTGAACAAAAGTCACCACTCATATTCTTTCAGATCAGGTAAAGTATCCATAAATTACAGCCTTCATGGTTAACTACATCACCACTGCTGTTAGGTTGATGTAGCAGTGTTCCTAACGTTGGATTTCTTCTTCTTCTTTTTTGCAGCCTGCTTTGGTAGCGAGGCACTCAATCTTGGCATTTTCATAGGAAGTGAAACTTTTTTCCTAAGCTTTTTTCAATTGGCTTCCATTTCTGACACTCGACACCTTTCTGCTTCTCTCTCAGCTCAAGATAACTCTGTATTAAACTTCTGTGATAACCCTGTAGCGTTTTCTGTCATTACCTCTGCTGCGCGCTTATGCCAACTCTATCACACACTATCTATCACGTGAAAGATGGACCCCCACAGTCAACCCACAATCCACTGCACACCACCAAAAGTTTAGAAGAAGACTGGGTGCAAATTTAAAATTACTTTTTGCATTTTGAGGTGTAGCAAACACATCCTTTGCGACATCAAAGTTTCCTGAATTGTAGATTTACACCTAACAATCAAACATTTGTTTAAGTTTTTAAGTATTTCTTGAATTTTTAATGAAAAAGGCCTTAAAATATATGAAAATATAGGAATTTGCTCGGTTTACAGGACTTTATAGGAGAGGTGTGAAAAAATAGCATTTTATAGGAATATAGGGCTCGCTTGACACCCTGCGTGCGCTTTCACAACTCGGTGAGCCACTGTAGTTTACGTCAGGAGTTCCGAGGAAAAATTCGAGCTATTTACACTAAGCAACGTCCACTATGGCTCCACGTCTCCAGTTTCACCCATCTCAACCAGCCCTTAACAATTA
Organism: Porites lutea; assembly: GCF_958299795.1. NCBI lineage: Eukaryota > Metazoa > Cnidaria > Anthozoa > Scleractinia > Poritidae > Porites > Porites lutea. Next base: position 8,207,811 of record NC_133205.1, read on the forward strand.
ACAACATTGCGACAGTCACGCATGCCTGGCACAAAAAATTCTCACATACACGTAACACCACGACGGCCAAGTGTACGCTCCGATAGCTTCTCGTTAAAAGCTTATAAATGGACGCTTCGCTTTTTAGCCTTGGTTAAATCTGTGTATTAATTACAGGAGGTACTACATGTGTTTATTATACGGGTAAGCTAAAAAAGACTTCTTCGCTTGAAAAACCTTTGTTTAAGCAAGTCATTCTCGTGTTGTCGCAGCATCAAATGTGTATTGATTACGCGGTAAACCAACAGAAATTCCACCTATTGCTTGAATAACCCAGTGATTTTAGATCTTTAGATGGCTTCCTTCCCCTAATACGGGGCTGCTAAATTATGTTCGTATTAATCTAACTATTTAATACAACAGGTAGTGAAAAAAATCCAGCAAGAACGGAGTGTGTCACAGGTATTAAAACATGTTTAGCATTCTTGTCTTCATTAATTAAGATACACCGTTTCCGTGTACGGGTAGGGGCAAATTACCCGTACCCGTATCAAGCAAATACTGGCTGTCCGCCTTTTACCTCAGAGAAACGGCTAGGTTATCTTTTAGAACGATGATGGCCTATCACCATATATCGGCAATTACTGATGGCCTATACATAGAAGGCACAAGTGTAATACCTGGACCCAAGAGTAGAAAGGGGCCCATCTGTAATAACATTTGGACCCAAGCGTAATAGAGGTCCCATCTGTAATAAAATTTTGAAGCCAAACGTAATAAAGGTCCTATCTGTAATAACATTTGGACCCAAGTGTAATAAAGGTCTCATCTGTTGTGACCTTTGGTCCCAGCTGAGAAAATATGAGACATGTCCACAACAGTCTATAAATGTAGTTATCTTAACTTACAAGCCTGTCATCACGGGTGACATGACCAAACGGAACGGGGAAAATACCACAGAATCTGGCAATGGCTCTCGGTTTAAGTTTTGGCAATAACTGGCTATGAAACGTGCTTTTAAAAAAATCATAGCTCCAGAACAAACCAATACGTGTCATTCGCGTTCGCTTTGATAAAATGTCTGGCTAAACGGTTTTGAACCCAGTGGAATCTGTTGTAATTTTCCCCCTTCTGTCTTCTTGTCATTGTCAGTATTTCACTCACGGCTGAATTTAATTGATAGGATTTCATGATTGTCAGTACTTGTACTGAAAAGGAGTACCTTTAAAATTCTTTATTATACATTACTGAAATCTAGTAAAGCATAAGCGGATGTTAAATACTATTTACATGGCGTAAAAAGAATTGAGAATTTCCTTAAATCAATGACTGAACCTATAACAAGCGCAGTTAAGCAGTACTTAGCACACATTTTCTTTGGTTAATAATTCTACTGTGGGTGGCAATGGCCTTATTTTTCAATGGCCAGTGCCATTTAGCTGATACTTTTCTAGTCACACTAGCTACTAGGTGTGATATTCAGTTTGACAGTGGTGTGAAAGCCATGAAGATAAAATTAAATGGCAGGGGTTGGTTTCCGCATGGCCACTTGATTTTACAATTTTTACCTCTTATTGGTCATAATTTGTTGTTGGTATATCACCGGTTTGAGTATAATGGTAACTTTTAAAAATGCGGCCTTTATTACACTTTGGTCCAAATGTTATTACAGAAGGGACCTTTATTATGCTTGGGTCCAGTTATTACGCTTGTGCCTTCTATGGCCCCTTCATATAATTAATGGATATACGGGAAACATGTTCACCTACCTGTATCCGTTGGTGGGGTGTCTTATTAACACCAAATACTTACATGTTGGGTCAAGTAACAACGTAAGGCACTTTAGCATTAAAAAAGTGCAATTTGTAGCCCATACACCTTTAGCTCAACGATAAAATGGGCGAATAACACTGATCACTAAACTCATCCAGTCCCTTAGTTTTAGAGATTAGGTGAAGTTGCACGAAAACTTTGATATATTTCCCGTCTGTTATGGGCGCCGTCAGTGTCGTCTCTCGTCAGAATATTTTAGAGCTTAGATAAAACTAGTCTGAGAAAACAGCTGGCATTTCGAGACGCCACCGCTGGTTTCCCCGCGAAATGACGTCTGAGAGACGAGCACAGAAATTAATACTGATGACGCGACACTCCTCAGATCTGAGTAGTATTTCTGATTGGTTCAAGCACTACCCAGATCTGGGAAGTGAAGCGTCATCAGTATGGAATTTCTGAGACTCGTTTCTCAGACGTCATTTCCCGGGGAAACCAGCGGGTCCAGCGGTGGCGTCGCTAAATGTCGGCTGTTTTCTTATGCTAAGATAAAACGTTTACAGTTAAACATTTATTCTTGAAACTGCCTTAGACACTATGACCATAATATTTGATTTGCTTATAGGCTTCTTTAGAGAGTTGTCCGATCTTCCGCGCCCTTGTCGAACGTTTGTGAACCGAGATAAAATAATTGAAGATATTAAGACATATCTTCGCCCAGGCCCAGAAAACAAGTACAGTTGTGTCTTTGTACATGGTGCTGCTGGAATGGGAAAATCAGCCACTGCTATTAAAGCGGCAAACGAGATTAGAGAAAAAAGCGATAACAATGCCGTCGTCTACATCAACTGCTGTGATGTCTGTTCGTTTGATGATCTTGCCGAGAAGATTTACCACCAAATCTATCGTTTCCCTTCACAAGACTCAACTTCAAAAGTTAAAAGGAGGCTAATGAGTGAGAAAGATCTCTTCGTCATTTTGCTGATGGACAACTTTCAGTACTTGGAACCAATGGGTAGCACTGACAAAGCCAACATGAATCCAGAAATCAAAAGGATTGATCCAACAGAAGGATCGAAAATTAAGAAGTTCATCTCAGAAATTATCGCAGCCTCAACCAACGTCAAGCTGCTCGTCACCTCATCAGTGAAGGATTTTCTTCCAGATATACATCGACGAGTAGTAGAACTGCGTCCCTTAGAAAAGGAAGCATCAATTGAACTTCTGAAAATCAGCTTTGGCCCTGATATTGAGCTGGAGGAAGAAAATGCTGGCAAAATACTGGAAGTTTCTGATGGTATGCCGCTGGCCCTCATTTCCTTAGCTTCTTGGGGAGACCATCCAGCCGATCTTGTGCAAATGCTGAACAACGCAGACGTTAAGAGGCTGTACAACAAATTGGCGGAAATTCCAACAACGGACCCGAGGAAAAAAATAAACAGCTGTTTTGACGCTTGCTTTTGCTATCTTGACCAGAATCTTCAAGACACCCTCATTCGTCTCGCGCTGTTCAGAGGACATTTCACCTTGACAACAGCTAAAACAGTTTTCCCTTCAGAGGAGGTAGAAGATCACGTCTTAAAACTGGCTCGTCGATCTCTTTTAGAAAAGAACATATTAGGCCCTAAAGATCTGTGCTATTACAGCCTCCTCACAGTCCAAAAACTCTACTGCCAAAATAAGGCCCAAGAAGGACGTTTACTGCTAGTGTACAATAATGGCCGTAAGCGTTTTATTGGCCATTTTCTTTCTTTTCTTGACGATGCTTTCGAGAGGTTCCTGAGCAAAGATGCTTTTGAAGCTTGTGCTACATTTCGTCGGGAAGTGGAAAATATCATGCAACTTCTCGACTGGTTCGAGAGTGACGCCATGGACAAAGAACAAAGACTAAGGTGTATTGATGTGTTCAACAAAGCGGCCGAGCTACTTGCAAAGATGATGGGGGAGAAGCGATTTAATGCGGTTTTTAATATGCTGAAAGGCAAGTGCCAACAGTTGCAAGATAAGAAAAGATTGAGTGATTGTCTCACTTCACTGGGGATAAAAGAGGCATTCAGTTGTTTCTTTTCCCCTCATCTGTCCCTTGAAGCTGGAGAGAGAGCTAGAAATTACTTCATTGAAGCCGATAGAATCCAGAGCGACCTACAAATTAATACCGGTAACAGCAGAGCCCAGTGCCTTGCCAAATATGGCCGTTGTGTCTCTATAGATGGCAAATTTTGCAAAGGAAAGGAGATGATTACAAAAGCAATCGATATTCGTAAGGGGCATGGCAAAGAGGATGGTGTCATGTTAGGTGCAACATACAACGACTTAGCAGGTGAGCCTAAGTTCTTCCTGCGCACAGGGAGTCCTCAAAATCATACCCAGGGTCCTCTCCCTTCCGCCCTCGAAAAAGAAGGGTGAAGAACTGTTATCTTAGATAAGGAGGGGATGCAGAGCACCGAAGGAAGTTAGGCTATGAACAGGCTGTCTGTTTGTGAAAAGGGTGAAAAAATCGCGAGGAGAGGGAAGGGAAAGGGTGAGAGCCTGTAGACAAACACTTTCCCGAACAGAGAGCCTGTTCACTGGCTAAAGGAAAGTTAAAAGCCTGAGGCACAAGGCTTCAAGTTCTTTCCTAGATCCGTCCGTAGAGATGGTTGAGCCCAATAGCTGGCCATCTTACCGTGCGGACTTTGTCGAAAGTGAATCAGTTATGAATATGCTAAACTTTAAAACGAAGTTTTAACTCAGTTTGATTCTCGATTTCCTATGTCTCCTAGCCTGAAACCGGTTTAGCCTAAATTTCATTTTAACATTCAACAAATACAAACCACGAGCCCATAACCTGGAGTGAGCAACTTCCATATGTGCTCCTGTCACGTCGTTTCGGTACCTACCAGTTTATTTTTTAACGATCTTGGCACGAATTTATAATATCTTTTTAGTCCCACAAACCAGTAAGCAAATCCCACAGACCTGAAAACTTTATTACTGACCATTTAATGACATTTAGTATTCTTTTTTTCATATCCTAAACTTCCCTGGTAATGTGCTACGTTAATTGGAATAACTTTTTTTGAAAACCTACAAGAACAACAAATCCAGCGACAAAACTGTTAATTTCTCCTGTGTTCTAGTTGTCCTCTCCCTGGAAGCGGCACATCATCAAGAACAACATCGACAAAAACAAGCCAATGCACTTTTCCGAGAAGCCGTAGAATTCAGAACACGTGAAACGCTTCCAATATACAGAGAAAAGCTGGGCGATCATCCTTTTACAGCTACCATCCTAAACAACCTGTCCAAAAACTACCGTGCTCTGGAAGATTTCGAAGGCGCTAAAAAGTGTTCAGAGGAAGCGCTGAAAATTCGGCGATACTTCCTACGGGAGCACATGGAAACAGCTTTATCTCTATTTGAGGTTGCAATGGTTCTTAAGGAAATTAACGACTTACAGGCAGCGAAAACTAACTTTGAGCAGTGTTTAGCCATGCAGAGGAAGGTGCTGGATGAGAAACACAAGGATCTCGAAAGGTAAGCAGGAGTGAGTGTAATTACAATGCGAGCACACGCGGGGTGGGGTGGGAGGAAGGGGTACACTCCCCCCCCCCCTACTCCCCAACACTAGTCGCAACTTGCCAGCGGAGATTTCTCTCTTGGGTGCAGCTGCCATATCTTCAGGTAAAATGAACCTACCGCCGACCTCAGGTTTGTTAGCCAGATGACTATTTCGAAGTACCGACGTAAAAAAGGACCATGTAAGGTTTTTCTAACCATTTTCCTTCACTCTGTTAAGTAGTAACCTGTGTGAAAATAATCTTATTGAAGTCAACGGTTGCTGCGGGTGTTTCCTGGCTTGTATGCAACTATGAAAATGGACCTCGCTTTTGAGTCTATTTGCAGTCAAACAACACTTTACATTGGTACAAATGAATTTTATCAGTAAGCAGAACCTTCATGAGTGGATCCAGGATTATTGGGGGGAACGTGGCTGGTGTAGATGGGTCACCAAATTTTTCATCAATTAAAATTTCCATACGGCAAGTCCGGCAAAAGTTGCAAGTCAAGGCCGGACTGGAAACCGGTGACACTGGAAACTGTGGCGAAGCCACAAAATAAGAAAAAGAAATACCCAAAACAGGAAACTTCACAAAGCCTAAGCGTTTCTTCCAGAAAAAAGTTAAGTAGAATGCTTCAGCGCCACTGACTCCAAAGAACAAATCAAAGTGGCGGAGGCAATAAAACAAGAGTGTTAGCGGAAAAGAACTCAGAAGAACTCCTGTCACGTACGTTTCAGAGCTGTCTTAGCTCGACAACAAAGATAAAAGGGATCTTATAGGATGCACTGTATGGTAGGCAACTGTGTTTGAAACTAATCATCTTTTCTCCTGCTTAGGCGGTTCTAAAGGGGAAGGGGGGGGGGTAGCCACTTAACCCACCCGCCGCCCCATTTTCATCCTATTACCTTGTACAGCAGTGGGTTTCCTGTGAGGAGCCGCTCCTGCTTCCTGTCTGCACGTACCATTTTTCTGACGCGTACGTTGGAAAGCGGATGCAACAATGAAAACGAACAAAAGTGGTCTAGCCATGTTGAGGAGTGCCTTAAATGCAACGAAACGAAGTATTCTCGGCTTGCACTGTCACGCAATGAAAAATAAAAATGCAAACCATTCAATACAGAAGGACTAGAATCTGGGAAATGAAAAAAGATAAATATACAAAAACCCTTGCCAAGAATCAGGTCTGTGAAATACTTCAAATGCGAGATATTTGGAAAAACGGTTTACCTACATTTATAAAGTTTTGTCTGGAAACGCCATGTTGGTGTCCCTTTCAGGAACACCAATATGGCCGCTGGATACCAACAGAAACATCTTGTTTTTGAGTTTTCCTACTAATGCGTGAATTCTTCGCTTGAGGAACTCATAAAGATTACAGTAATATTTATCCTGAGACAAGGAATGTTTAGATTGCAAAATCTCCCAAAATCGGTAATGTTTTTAACCCACATAAGAGCTGTCCCGGCCGCCAGCTACATGCCGCGTCACGCAAAAGCCTGGAAATTCAAGCCTCCTCTCTCGCAAAACGAAGAACCCTTTCGAACCAAAAATTTGTTTATGTAAAGATGTTTAGGTACCTTAATACCTCGTGAAAGTAGAAACTCAGAAGAATTGATAGTTTCTTAGTTTGATTTTCGGTGACGTCACGTGAAACCCAAAAATTTGCATTTGTGTTAAGTCAGAGATGACAACTTGAAAAAACTGGGCGAGCATTTCAAGTAGCTCTGTAAATGGTTCAAAACCTTTCCAAAAATTTTAATCGTTTCCTTTTTCCCCGTGTGCTATGGTGGCCGTTCGGCTAAGGGACTGAAATGGCGCTTCGTAATTTTACAGTAATTCCCGTGCTATTGATGGGGTGTATTGGACAACCCTCTGCTATTGCCCCTTTTTTCTTAGCTGTGTCATGACTGATACCTTAAAAATTTTTGCCGTTTCGGTTTTGTGTTCGCCTTTTACAGCAAAGTTTTCTTTTTTACAGTACCAAGAAAGAACTGGAAGAAGTGTGTAAGCGACTCGAGGATAAGGAAAAAGATGATGGAATGAAAAGTAACGTTCCCCCTGCAATTTAAAAATTTGCATTGGATGCAATTCAAACGAGGTCATTTCATTGCGCAATGGTCCTCGGTAACTAGCCAGTACTTAAAAAGCTTCGGGGTGTGTTTAAGATATCTAAAAACATAACTTATAACAGTTTTTTTGTTTCATATTAGAACCCGCACTGAAAAACTTTGGTGCATGTACAAAACATCGGTTGCCAGTAGTTACTGTCAGTACCTTTCTATAAGTGTGCCTCTTGTGTGCAGAGAACGTACGCTTCATTCAGATCAACATCAAAGAATCACTGAAAATAGACCGTGATGGTAACTTTGTAAATAAATGTAGACCTGGAACCTACCCCAGTTGTTCAGAGGGTGGATAACGCCAAAATAGCATTAGAAAAATCCTTTTTCTGTGGTTAACAAACTTTGTTTCCCTTATAGTTAAGGTCAAGTAATACAGGCAACATTTTCGTCCAACTTGTCACGCAGCAAATTTCAATGTTGCAAGTTGAGGCTCATTTTGAAAATGGTGCCTTCTGATTGGTCAACGGTGTGTTTTGTGTCACTAAACAAAATGGCGGACTCGCTTAGCCTCCCTTGGTTTATTATAATAATAATAGTAATAATGATAATAATGACTTAAATACAGAATCTACGAAGTGGCTCTTCGCCTGTAAACTAAAAGGTATCTAAACTATTATTCTAGTAATTTACAAATACAATAACAATTAAATTATATGAGAAATAGTTAAAAAAATAAAATAATAAAAATAAAAGTATAGACCATATCAAACATTTGCGCTTGTGACATTAAAATATCTCTGTGTCACTGAAATAGAGTCGAATCCGGGGCATTATAACAATGGCGTTATTG
>NC_133205.1:8221014-8318514 GCF_958299795.1 Porites lutea
CACTCAAGAGAGAAACAAATCTGCCCGTAAAAAACTACTATCTTTTGTTACACAATACCACCCAGCTTTACCTCAGGCTGAAGAAAGGTACAAATTGGCAAATTGCACCCTATGACAAAACCAACAACGGCTAATAGAAATCCTTGAGGAGCCTCCCATCATATCATATCGCAAGGGAAAAACCCTTAAGGACCTATTAGTTAGAGCGAAGCTCTGAACGTCGGGTTATCTCCCTACTACCAAAAGATTTCATTTTCTCCCTTCTCCCTACATTTTCGCCCCGATTTCTTCCTCCTACCTACCGTTTTTCAGGCCATTTCTCCCTCCTCCCTATTCTGTTCCTCTCCCCTCAAAACAAATAAAGAAAGATGGTAGATTTTAAGCTCGTTGAAGAAATGAGAAGTGATGTGATCAACATGTCACGAGCATGGGACACAAGAAATCTGAGTCCCCAATAGGAATTGAATCTATGGCCTTATGTACACCGGTCGGATACTTTATTAACCACTGAGTTACGTAGGACTCGTGGCGAGCTGGGCCAAATACAAGGTTCATATATGACATCCGTCCTGCGTACTGCTAGGATCAGCAATTTCGAATCGTCATGTGTGTGATAAATATCGGATAAATACTGATCATGGTAAATTTTAGGGTCGGTTAAGAAATGAGAAGTGATCTGATCAACTTAATTCACTTTCCATTTCTTAACTGAGCTTAAAATTTACCATCTATCAGGTTTGCGGTTTGAGGTTCACGCTTGTACGGCTAAACCACGCTCAAGCGGTAAGTGATTTGCCGGAAAGTTTTGGCGCCCTAAAACATTACAACTCATCAAGACCGACGGTCAGGAAAAATCGAGCAAAATCTTAATTTCGTGGCAAGAGTTTAAAAATCAATTTCTTTCATTTTTTAACCACATTTTTCCCGCCAAAAGCCTTTTATTTGTGAGAAAAATTAGAAGATCGGTTTTCGATGTCGGAGTCTCAGACTACCCTAATTTTTAACCTGAAATTCGCTAACATCAACTTTCCTCGCGTTCGCAAACGAAGCCGCATGAAGAAATTTGGACATTTTCTATGAACAGAAAAATCCTTTTCCTTTCTCTAGAAGATACTTTCAGGGCAATAGCGAAGCTCATCGCACTGAAATAATTCAATAATGAGGGATAGGTTTTCAGGATAACAAAAACTCAACTTCGGTACTCATTTTCGAAGGTAACATTTAACATGTGGTATAACTCCATATTCTCTTTATGCTATTCAAATCACACATTCATTTAAAACATATCTGGGAATTGGCTTGGGTTAGTGAAGGAAAACTCTGTGAGACACCATCGAAGTTCAGCAAGTTTCATGGTAGGCCGGCGGTAATTGTAAGCACTTCCAATTTCGAAAGGCACAAAAGTAGATACTTCAATCCTAAAGGCTCGTTTTTCGTACTTCTTGTAGGTTTTCCCTAACCATTAGACCACGGTAGAATTGCCGCTCAGAGAAGCTTTGATTTAGATATTTATGGTGACAACACTAACAATAAATGTAGCCTAACCAAACCCGAGTCGGTGCTTAGCCCTAATGAGTGCTTAGCCCTAATCACTATTCTCATTCGCGTAAAAGCTGTCGCATGACGATTTAATCAACTAAATAACTGCGTGCTCTCTCGTAAGGCACTCTATTGGCCCTATTTGGTTCCCAGGGAAATTCTCTAGGCCTTTTATACGCCCTTGTAAACAAATTCGCTCTCTTCTCGCAAGTCTAATCAACAAGGGACAAACAAGTTTTATTCCTCAACAACTTTAGAGCGCCACTGAAGCTTTGTTCATGGCTCACGTTCCCGGTCGAACCTGAACCAGCAGCTGTAGCCGCTATTGCTCCTGCAGAACCCAGAGCAGAACCTGAACCGGTACCAGCACCACCAGTCGAGGTATCCTGTTTTCATTACTTTTTAGCGGGGCTCCGTCGCGCGCGAAGCGCGCGTGGGACAGAGCCCCATACTCATAGAATATGGTCAACCACTTTTCGTTTGGTTGTCACGTGACTGACCGAGCGTACGTACGTACGCGTCTACAGATTGTACGGGTAGGGTAGGGGAGACTATCAAAAGGAAGGGAGGGGTGTCTCTGGTGAGTCTTGGCAAACCCACATCTTTTATATTTGCCATTCACAATATGGTCAATTGACAGCTGTCAAAACAGGATAGCCACTGACCAGTATCACATTGCCATATCGGGGGCTCATGTGTCAACTCATCAAGGTGACGTGATTTATTTGGAAGCTGTCCGCTGACCAGTTGTTTTACTAGCTCGCAATCAATGTTCAATCTCATACTTTCTAGCTAAATTGAGAGCACAGGAAAACTGATAATGCACACATCCATTGGACATCAATGTTGTGATCAATTGACAGCTGTCAAAACAGGGTATCCGCTGACCAGTATCACTTGACCGTATCGCGGGCTCAGGTGTTGACCCATCGAGGTTGAGTATTTTTTTGAAGTTATACGCTGACAAGTTACTAGTTTTCAAATGATCGCAGGCTCAAGTTTGATTGTTTTTCAATTCATATGAAATATGTTTTGTTTTTTGTGCCGCACAATTAAAAGTTTGATTTAAAACTGACCTCGGACGCGAAAATTCAGCCAGCTATTACAGGCAGGGAAGGCAGAAGGAAGGCAGTTGCTTTTGACTTTGCTCACCATGGTCACGCGTTGGTCACGCGCTACGTCCAATCTTTACGCTCTGATTGGTCAAATTTGACAGGTGAACTCATGCGGAAAGTTTATGCAGCATCTTGAATCTTGTTTGCTTTGACAGCTGAAGCTGAAAGAGTTTTGTGTCAACTTGTGATGTTTTTAACTGTCTTTATCCACTGGATGCACAAAATGAAATTCAGCTGCTATCAGGAGTCTTCTGTTATTCATGGCTAGTTGGTTTTTGGTTGAGAAATTAATACATTACATGTCAAAGTCGGAAATCCGATTTCGGATGGCATCGATTTCGCTTTTCACCTTGCTTGATGCGTAAGGGTTGAAAAGTCTGAAGCGATACTGGCCTTCCTTGATACCTTTCAGGAGCTGCATCTCGAATGGTAAGCCTCAGTAATTATTGTGTTTGATGTTTGTTTTTTATATCTAATTTAATGAAGTCGAGCGCAGTTTATGCGGCTATGTAGTTTATGCACGTTTGTAAGATTTGACACAATTTGATATGACCAAGAATCAGGTTTGATATAATCTTACAGGCCCCGGTTGTTCAAAAGATAGCTAGCGCTATCCATCGGATAAATCGCTATCCATCGGATAAGTATTAGGGAAACCAATTGCGCTATCCAGTGGATAGTTGTTTACCCAATGGACAGCGCTATCCGCCTTTGGAACAACTGGCGCCAGAACTTTAAAAAGCCTTTAGACATTTTCTCACCGCAAATAGAAAGAAAACTTTCCAAAGAACATTTAGTTATAATTCTGGCTGTAAAAGAAAGCTTTGAGCGATTTTCTTGCCTCGAGTTCATCTTTGAAAAAAGTAAATACCGGAAAGCCGGCTTAAGGCATAAACTTAAGCTTTAAGCTTGAAGACTCAGGATTTTTAGAGACACTTTAATATTTGTCTTCGTCAATGAAAAATGTTGTCTCTGTATATGTTTCACCGAATGATATTTCTTTTATTGATTGTTGGTAGTCTCTCTTGTAATTTTAATCGCCTTGCCGTTTGTTTTCAATCGTTCAGTGAACATCGCTTGCAGGAGTACTCACAGTGCCGCGGGTATCAAACCGGCGCTTTTAAAGATTACACATCGATAAAACAATTTAATAAAACTGAATAAACATAATAATTTCTTTATTATGTTGTAGCTTAACTCTAGTATGTTCCTTCAAACACTCGCGTGCTTCGATCATCCTGAATATTGAATGAGTGCAATTTGTGTTGCAAAATTGTGAAATACTGCATTCTGTCCGAGGTCTGTATGATAAAAACAGTACCTCTGTTTCACCTCAGATGTGATGTATAAATGGTATAAAAGGTTGGTTTACACGTGCACGCACCCAGATTTGTTGGCAAGATTTTGTAAAGTAAACCTGTCGGACGCAAAAAAATTCGGCCTGATTTTTTTTTTCCGGGCTTAATTAATCTTACGGTGGTATCTTGCTATTTTTTGGGTGTACATATGAGGCCATCAACTTGATGTAAGATTTTGTTCACTCTTGGGCTGTTTGCAAATTATTTTTTTCTAAAATCACTTAGCCTTTCCCTTAAAAGTCACATGAATGTGCTATGTGCTCTAAAGTTAACTGAATTGTGGAATACAAGTTTATTGTTTGATTTAAATTGTAAATATATTAATGGGAGCCTCGCTTTTAGCCCTGGCTAAATCTATATATTACCCCTTCCCCTTTTCTTGTCATTTTGCTATTTACGCGGCGTCTATATTAATCCCCATTCTGTTGTGGAGGTTGTTTACGTTGGCGCTGTTAGGCGTCGGTAAAACGTACCAGAGGAAAAGCGACCTTAGCTTTATTTATTGTCGTGTTCTTTGCGTCCGCTAAAGTAGAACGAGTCGGGACATATTACGATGGCGCTTCCTTGCGTCTGTGAAACGTAAAAGAGGACCTCAAACAGTGCAGTTCAGAGGAATGTATTTAATTACGTTGGCGCCTTTTGGCGTCTGTGAAACGTACAATGAAGATTACGTTGGCGCTATTTAGTGTTTGTGAATCGTAAAGGAGGATCTCAGCGGCACTGTAAATTGGACTGTATTTAATTACGTTGGCGCCCTTTGGCGTCTGTGACATGTACAATGAAGAGACCGACATTACGTGGACCGTTCAGCGTCTGTATAGTGTATTTTATTTGTCGAGTCTTTTATCCTTTACGGCGTATTTCACATAAGTCTTGTAAGATCAAATCGGGCTGCCAGTTATTTGTTTTTGCCGCCGGCAAATTTTCAACGCATTGTATTGTCAACATACGCCGTGCACCCTCCACTGTTCCCTTGAGATCTCTCACCTTTTATATTTCTTATCCGTAAATTTCACAATTCTTGTTTATTTCCCCTCACTACACTAATTTCTATAGGATGTGTTTCTCCCTAAAGTACAATCATTAGTTTACACAGTTATTTTTTGTTTATGGCATTTCATGCGTTTCAATAAATTATGTACTTCCCTTTACAACGGGAGCATTTCATGTGCATATTTATGCTCCCATAGGTCGCGTTACCTCATCATCTACACTATTGCCGTTCATTTCATTCATATTCATGACCTATTCGTTTCCCTACGCCCCTTTACCATTTTGTTGATCCTTGTTTTTGTATTCCCCCAGGCTGCCCCGCATTTTGTAGACGAGATCAAGAGAGGGATAGAAGCGGTGAAGTCAAAACTTTCCGAATATACCGTTAGCCCTTCAGAATCTTCGACCACTTCTGTCCCATCTCCCCGGTGTGTTTGACGTCCACTCCGCTATGGCAGCCCTAGAGCATTTATCCGACATCGCTCGGGAAAATGGTGATGAACATGCCCCAAGATACAATGCCATCCTTAAGCAAACCAGGAGCCTTTTTGGACAATAAGCTATCCAGCGAATACTCTTGAAGCTCCTTGCAACTAAAGAAGAAATCGCCATAGCGAAGGAGACAGAGAAGGCTACTAAAAGTAACCCACTTAGCCCCCCGCTTTTTAGTAGTACGGTCTTCAACGGCCAACGCCCTCCGGCCAGAGCTCGTCGATATGTCATCACCTGTTACGCTTGTGGCCTGAGAGGCCACATAGCCCGCAATTGCAGAGCCATAAGGGGGCGTAACTCCGAGAGATATTAGATTCTGCAACCACGTTGCCTGTACTCACAGCCTGAAGTAATGAACATGTGTTTCATGAATATTTTATTTTTCTTTGGTGTACACTTCCTTTCTCCAAACCCACACTTGAGTCGTGTCCAGGGGGGTTCCTAAACACACACCCCTTTTCCAGTCTCCGGACGGTTTCCTGGCTCGACTCAGCTGTGGGGTTCTCTCCCAGCCTCCCTCTCACGCAGGATCTTTCCTTCTTTTAGATCCTCTCCCACTCGGATTTCTCAAACCGGATTAAAGGTGCTGCAGGTCACCCTACGGCTACGGTTTGGTGTAACTGGGAGGGAAAGCCCCACAGCTGGGCCGGGCCACTCCCCTCGATCGAATCCGTCGCATCTGGACAGCATTGCGCCAACTCTATCCAACTCTCTTTTAGAGATCCGAATTACTTCGTGGCAGGAAATCTCAGAATTCATCTTTCCACTTGAGACTATCTTACAAGGACATCCTTAAGCCGACGAGCTCTATGGTTACCTTTCCTCCCTAGTTGACATCAGAGACTTCTTTGTCCATTTCAAAGGCAACTACCAAGGGAGAAGTTATGATTCGTCGTTTCCCCCTAGGGTAACCTTTCCTTATGCGCGAAGATGTTTGGATTTCGAACAATTTATCTCTTCCTGTATTGTAGAGCCCGTTTCCAAGGGCTCCCTCTTAGTCCTTGAAGAGGTCGGTGCTGTCGATCCCCCTCACCTAGTAATGCCTATTACAGTAGAACCAACCAAACTGAGCATGTGCCATGACAAACGCTTCCTCAATTTATGGATAAAGGATTGTCCCTTCTCTCTCGATTATATTACTAATCTTCCTCGCTAAGTTGGAATTAACCATTTTCAAACCACCATAGACGACAAAAGTGGTTACGACCACCTTCCCCTTCACCCTTCTAGCAGAACAGTTTTTGGTTTAGAGTGGAAGGGATTTTACCTCGGGTACGCTACTCTTCCGTTCGGCTGGAAAGCTAGCTAGTGCCCATATATATCACACTATTGGTATGGCCGCCACAAGCCATATTAGATCCATGGGCGTCCCCTCTTCTAACTACATTGACAACAAACACATTGGCCAGCTACGCACCCTTCGTCCTTCTTCCTGTAAATACTCGAATTACCAATTATCAGAGATGGCAACTTTCATCGCCTGCTCCATCCTTCTTCAATGAATGATTTTCCAGTAATCGGAGACGTCTGTTTTGAGCAAAGGATTGTGGGATCGCCAGGGGGCAAACATTGCAAGTCGCTATAAAGGAATGTATGGCGTAGAGTTGTTCCTTCGTTAAAAAAAGTGATTTTGGACAAGGAATGACCTATTTTAGCGGTAATTTTGGGAGGAGAGGAGGTGATCGATGTTTGAGCGTGGAAATTGTAAGTTATTATCGGCTTAATGTAATAAAATCTATCGATAAAGACCTTTTTCTTGCGTAAGTTTGATTGTGAAGTTTCCTTAATACACGTGAAGTAATGGCTTCGAAATAGTAAAAATTTAGGTATAAATTTGAGGAGATTGATTCAATAAAACCTTTTCAGTTATAATTACGCGTGCCGAGATCATTTCTGTGTTAGTTACAAGTGATATAACATTACTATGGCCAATGGAATTCTACACCCACAAAGGACAGAAGTTGTTGTACGAGGGGATGGAAATTGTTTCTACCGAGCGATTGCCCCATGGAGGGATGAAACAAGTGACAGAAAACACGGGGAAATCCGAAGCATGTGTAAACTCCCTTATTGAGAAATATCCGCAGGTATTTCAGCCATTGCTGTTTGCATCACGTTCAGTGGAGGAACATGTTAAGAAAAGTAAACTTGCTGGGTCTTGGGCAGAAACTGTTGACATCTTTAGTTGTGCAACACTGCTCAAGAGAACTATTAGCACATTTTCGACTAAAGAAAAAAAGTGGTTCACTTTTAACCCTCTCAAGATCACTAATTTTTCCTCTCCTATGGAAACAAAGAAGGGTTGTGAGTGTCCCATTACTATGAAATATTATGATGATTATGCCCAAGCAAACCACTTCAATCTCCTTCTTCCTCAAGGAAATTGTTGTAATGCTCCCCCGCCTGAAAATAAACCATCCTCAGTGATAATAGATTTGGATAATGTTGAACAATCGTATGCTTCAGCTGTCAAACAAAGTTCCAAAACATGTCCTCCCACCAAAGTATCCTCAACAACAACTAACACTACGAAGCAGTCCCCCCAAACTCAGCCCACTAAACAAACAAAAGGAAACTTATCAAGTACAGATACTGCAGCCAAAAAATCATCTTCAGCTTGTAGTAGTATTGATTCTGCTAAACAGCCATCACAAGCTACTTATTTCAAACAAAGACCTCCAACATCGACTTAAGCCAATAATAAACAGCCA
Source organism: Porites lutea (assembly GCF_958299795.1). Classification (NCBI taxonomy): domain Eukaryota; kingdom Metazoa; phylum Cnidaria; class Anthozoa; order Scleractinia; family Poritidae; genus Porites; species Porites lutea. The sequence continues at coordinate 8,229,223 of NC_133205.1, forward strand.
ACCCCAGCAAATGTGACCACAGCAAAGCAAACATCTGCAACTTTTGAAGCCACACAGCCATCACAACCCCTGAAAAACTTTGTTAAACAATCATTCCCAGCAGAGCAACTCCTAAAACCAATTTTGCAATGGAATCATCAGACGACCCTGCTCCAAAGGCAAAAAATCCATCTCCAGCTACTAAAACTACCACAACTCAACCTAGCTCAACCTCCACTTCTTCAAAACAACCCCATGCCACTCCTAACTTTGACAACATGGATATAAAAGCCATCAAAGACTTCATTTCAGCAAGGGGTGTTCAAGTTTCCAATTACCGCAAGCCCCAACTTATTGAGCTGGCTAAAGCAATTGCTAGTATGGACCTTCCCATTGATCCTGATTTTGAAAATTGTTCTATTGATGAATGCTTGATTAGACGCCTTACTTTACCTGCAGGACTTAAAATTCCAGATCCTTTTCAAATGTCATCCTTGTCTCATGACTTCTCACAGCTGCCTCCATTTGGACTGATGGACATTTTCAATCACTTGATAATGAGTAAAACTGATTACGACAAAGCTATGCTATCCTCTTGGCGTTCATTTGAAGAATATAATTTATGTTTAAATGGCCATGTTCAGAGCCTTGGTGTAAAGACTGTGCAAGATCTTGATGGCAGTACTTATTTTGTGTTTGTGGCAGGGGTTATACCAACACAGAAAGAAAAAACACAAGAGGGTGAAAAGTATTATAGACTATGGTTTGTGCTTGATTCAAATGGTTCTGTGTACTCTGCATTCTGCAGATGTAAGGGTGGAGCTGATCAAGGATGCAGACACTTAGGTGCGACATTGTTTGAGCTTGATGATTTTCTTTCCAATCAAAGAAAATATGTCACCTCTGTGTCGACTGCATATTGGAACCCAAAACCCACACCCAAGAACAGACCAGTACCTCTTTTAGAAATGAAAGTATCACATGGTCATGGAAAGAGAAACAAAAGAAAAGTAACAGCACAAGATGACTCTTGGATTGACTCTTTTGATCCCAGGCCAATGAAACACAGGAATGAAATAACTTTAAATGAAAAATTGGAATTTGCACAAAAACTAAGAAAAATTGATCCCTTTTCTGGGATTCTTGATTTCTTACCAGCTCCAAAAACCTCTGATGACAATGATGACAGTCAGCATTCTGTATATAATATTTCACATCTGTCTATCATGTCCCAAGCTAAAAAGTATATTGAGGCAAATGTTGACAATACTTCAGAGTCAAACCTTTCTGATGTTGCTGAAGAATTTCTTAAAGTGCTGACCTTTTCAAACAGTGACAGAGAAAATATCAACAAAGCCACTCAGGGTCAGCACCAAAGGAAAACGTGGCATGAGATGAGGCATCTTTTAGTGACAGGAAAGACTATTAAAGCACTTTATACTCGACAAAATACTATAGAAAAAAATCCTCTAACTGATGTATCCCTCACTGTAAAAAATTTCATCACACAAAAAGAATATAAGGAAAATCAAAGATACCCTGATGCCATAGAGTATGGCATAAAAGAAGAAAGTAATGCAAAATTTTACTACTCTAAAGTTTGTGAGAAACAGCATAGTGCCTTTAAACTTGAAGAGCCTGGTCTTCTTTAAAGTACAGAATACTCATGGCTAGGTGCTAGCTTAGATGGCATTAGAAAATGTTCATGTTGTAATCCTGCAATGGTGGAATTTAAATTCCCTTTTAATGGAAAAGACCTGCTTTTCTGTTACCTAGCGTCGGTGGGGTAAAAGATAAAGATGGGAACTTCTCCCTTGATAATAACCACTTGCACTATTTTCAAGTTCAAACTTACATGGCAGTTTCAGGTTATAACACTTGTGAATTTGTGACTTACACCAGTAAGGGTATACATGTAGTAAAAGTTAATTTTAATGCTGTTTTCTGGAAAACTGTTGTGACAAAAGTTAATAAGTTTTATTGTAAACAAATAGTTCCTTCCATTCTTCTGGAAGCATTTAAGAGCCTTAAACAGTAACAAGATAGGAATGTATACTAAGGATCAAGTCACAAAAATCAATAAAAGCAATAATCATTGGTCTGAATACATTATAATTATGCATGTCTACTTTATGCTCCTTTTACATAAATTAGTTAAGGCAGCACAAACAAAAACAATTCTGTCCAACACTGGTTTCAACAAAAGAGGAATAACCCCTGAAAGGATTCTAAATTGTTTCAACTTTAGAATGTTTCTCTCAACATGAGTGCGCAGTGAGGCAACACGACGGGTGTGGGTTGTTCCCTTAGCTGTTAGTCGTGGTCCCCTACAGTAAGCTGGAGAAACAAGCTTGACTTTTTTAAATGCGAGAATATCCCGAATAAGGAAACCCTTGTCAGCCATGACTGCATCCCCCTCCTCAAGCAAGTTCACAAGTCCACTTTGTTTCACAATTTCCTTATCACTAATGGACCCTGTCCATAAAGGAGGAATAAATGATATAACACCAGTTGGTGTTATACCGACCAATAACTTTGCAGTGTTCCAGTGCTTGTAACTACTCCAAGTAATCTTTTGGCTTGAAGGAATGTTTGGTTTTTGAATCAACAGTTCCAGACAGTCAATTATTATTCTGACATTTTCAAACCTTTTGAACCTTTTTGGAAGACATTTCTTCACTTCTGATTTAGAGGGCCATGGAACTAAAAAGGACAGTTCTTGGGATAGGAATGTTATCCAAGTGTTGTAAATTTTAGAAACTTGTCCTGGTGAAATCCCAAATGAATCAGCCAGGAATTTCACATCAAAACCTTTTCTTGTACGCACTAAGGTAAGAATAAACTGTTCCCTTTTAGATAAAACACCCTCATCATTGACACATGTAGCTTTCTTTTTTGTTTTTCTTTTTTTAGTTAATGTTTTGGTACTCTTGCTACCCCTCCAGTAATGAATCTCGGTGGCCTTTGGCTCTAAAAATTCAAATACCAAATCAAGTTTAGGTCGGCTTAAACCTGTATATCGATAACAGTTTTTAGGACACGTTGCTTGGTGATGAAATATGCTCTCTTCTCTTCCTCTTGGCTTTTGTACTCTGTTTGTGTCCCTACATCTCTTTTATCAACAACCGAACATGCAACTGGACCCTCACTAGCTGGTGACAATGGAGCTGTATCAAGGTCAATGTTTTCATGAACTATATCATCATCAAGAGCAACTTTCTTAAATTGAACACCATCGTTCAGCTGACCATTTTCACTTTGTTTTCTTTTTCTGATCTTTTTGTTTGATACTTCCGTGATTCTGATCTTAGGAGCGGGTCTTTGAAGTTTATCCTCACAGTCATAACCTTTCATGTACAAAGTAGGTGTGCGACATTGGGGGTTCCTATATCCTTGTGCAAAATGGTTGGAGCAGACCTTTGTACTCATCGTAACCTTAAATTTATCGCGATTTATAGCCCTGGACCATGACAAAACATCCTGCTTGTTTTTTGGCGAGTAGAATCTAAACATACCAACATGAGGGAGAATTTTCAGTTTTTCTGGGTACCTTCGATCGTTGTCACAACCCCAAACAGCACAGTGATCGCCGCCGGGCACACTTCCAAATTGACTCGTAGTTAATATCAACACACGTTATGTTAACTGAATAGGCTTTATTGAATCAATCTCCTCAAAGTTATACCTAAATTTCACGTAAATTCATACAGGAAATTTCACAATCGAACTTACGCAAGAAAGAGTCTTTATCGATAGATTTTATGACATTAAGGCAATAATAACTTACAATTTCCACGCTCAAACATCGATCACCTCCTCTCCTCCCAAAATTACCGCTAAAATAGGTCATTCCTTGTCCAAAATCACTTTTTTTAACGAAGAAACAACTCTACGCCATACATTTCTTTATAGCGACTTGCAATGTTTGCCCCCTGGCGATTCCACAATCCTTTGCTCAAAACAGACGTCTCCGATTACTGGAAAATCATTCATTGGGATTTTTCCTCAGTCTCAAGAAATGCTCCCTCATACCATCCCTCTGAATCAGACAAGCAAGCCTTCACGTTACCCCCCGATAAAGTTCATAGATTTGTGGCCCTTCGGGACAACATTTTATCTCATAAGACTGTTGCACTCAAGACTTTACAGAAGTTCGCTGGCAAGACAACCTCCTTTTCGCTCCTCGTTCCCGGTGCAAAGCTTTACACCAACGCAGCCTACCAAGCGATCTCTAAGGCAAGCCGATCTCACAAACCAATTCCTGTTTCCGCGGCACTCAAGGCTGAACTTCTCCACTTGAAGTTCCTCGATTCCTGGGACGGTTTCCTTCCTTGGAAAGACGAGAGACATACTTCTGTTACAATTTTTTTCGGACGCCTCTAACATCGGTTGGGGAGCCGTTGTCAGGATACCCGGTAAAGAGGAACAACATCTTAGGGGTTACTGGGACGAGAGCTCTCGCGATCTCCCTATCGCCATTAGAGAGGTCAAGGCTATATTGTTTACCTTATAGAGCCTTAACCACGCCATCGTCAATTCCAGACTAGACTGCTTCGTTGATAATAAAGTTTTTGTATCCTCTTGGAATAAGTTTCAAGAACGCCCGCTCTTTCTCAGGTCCTGCAATCTTTCAACTCAGCCTCCGCATTAACGTGGCCTTAAAATTTTGTTTGGTACCTTCAGCTCTTAATCCGGCCGATCTGCCGTCGCGTGCTTTATTCTACACCGATTGCAAACTCAGTCCGCTGGCTTGGAAACTAGTACAACAATCCTACGGACCTCTTACACTTGACCTGTTTGCCCTCGCCTCCAATGTTCAATGCGATCAGCATGGAAATCCGCTTCGCTTCTATGCGCCCTTCCCCAACCCAGGTTGTTCCGGTGTTAACGTTTTCGCGCAGACCATCAGTCCATCTGAAAATGCTAACGCCTTCCCACCCTTCGTCCTTATGGGTCCACTCCTCAAGTTCCTCTCTCCTGTGCCCTGCTCCTTCACTATTATTACTCCGGATCTTCGACCTCGTCAGTATTCGTGGCCAATTCTCAGAAACAAAGCGTCCAGCTACTTTAAAGTCGCTTCCAAGGGCCAGACAGACATTTTTCTTTTCCCAGATCTTCACTTCCATGGCGCCTTCACTCCACGCCCTTTACAATGGGATATTTGAGTCTTCCTTTTATCTGTCAGCTGATTGCTCCTTGTCGTCTCCTTCCACAGCCTCTTCCTGTAGTACCTCGCCTCTGGTGTCCTTCGGTCCAATGTCCGGAATGCAATACCCAAATGACGCGCACTTCTCTTTTTGCCAATGTTGTGGTTACAAACGATCCACCAATACGCTTACCCCTGCTTATACGAAGTTGAAAATAGACTTATCCTCTGTCGACAAACGCCTCGCATCCATCCGCGCTCAACGGAAGTCGCTACCCTACGAACGACAGAAATCTGCATTGAAAAAGAGATTGGAAACATTTCTTGGATCTCTTCCCGATACCCTTGTATAGTCATGAGGGTTTCAATGGGGTTAACCGATAGGCGGAAAACGGCCAAAAATTTAGTCGATAGCCGTAAAAAGTGAAAAATTTTAACCGTTAGCCGTAAATAGGGTAAAAAAGAGTTAACCGTAAAAGAAATTGTTCCCTAGATTTGCTACTCTTAAGGAAGGTACTAAGCTCACTTATGACACTTATGGTTGCGTTTTTTTATTTCCCGGCTACTTTGACTCTGTACGCACGTTAGGCCAAGCGCCTTTTAGGTGTTGATCAAGACCTAGGCTCCACTTCCGCCGCTCTCTCAGGGAACTAATTTTTTCCATAGCGAAAGTCCGGCTTCTTGCTGGGAATTCATATTTGCGATTTTCAGAAGGTCGTGCCCTCGAAACACTGTGAAACAGCACGCAGAGATGTCACTGTCTGTAAAACACTTTGCCGATAAACAACATTTCCCTATTTTTCTCTGACACTACAGTAGACATTGCCATGCCTAGTCCCTGTATGGCGTCTTCCCTAGGCTTTGGTAGATTGTGCTCGAAAAAAAAGCATATTATGCTTTTAGCAGTGCTCATATTTTTTAGAAATTATGCCAAAATTATGCTACTTTCTGAAAATTATGCTATCTGTCACCGAAATTATGCTACTTAGATTTTACGCTGATTTTAAGGAAAATAAAGATCATGAGTAGCTTAACTCTATCAATTTTGACTTTAATGAACATTCATATAGTCCACCTTCCAGTCTTACAGTCTTTAGCATCGCAAATACGCATGTGCGCTCATGGTCTCGCTTTTTTGTCACTTTTAACTTCTCTTTGCCTGCGGCATGTTTTTTGGAAGCCAAGTGGTTTTTGAGAATGCTCTTTTTAGAGCTCAATATCTCCTTACACCCATTGCAAAACAGTTTTTCACCTTGAAGACACAAATTTTCCCCCTGGGAATTCTTCGATTCGATCACGAGGACTCATGTTCTTTGGATCTTAGTTACCTCTTTCCTTGTACTTTCCGGTGGTACTTTTACGAACACGTTCTCTAGAGATTAAAGCTCTCGGTAGGGCACTGGAAGTGGTGGAAGTGGATGTACTCGAGGACGACGCTATCTCTGATCTGAGGCCTGAGGGACCGAGCCGCCGAGCCATAAGCGTGGTGGCCTGAGTCTCAGTCTTACGCACAGGGTGACCTCTGCGGCCTGCCGGACCATATTTCACCATGAGCCTTAGCACAGACCTCAATATTTTCCAAAAACAATACAGAAATAAAATACAAACTGAATTATTCTAGACCTATGATGGGTTTTTTTGTTTTCAACGCATAAAAGCTCAGATTATGCTAGCAGTGCTAAACTGAAATAAAAGCTTAAAATAATGCTCGTTTTGCTGAATTATGCTTAAAATTATGCTAGCACAATCTACCAAAGCCTAGTCTTCCCACGCCATCTCGATCAAGGCATTTCGGTGGCGAACTCGCTCGGACCGCGTTACCCGAAACGCATTAGCCGCGCGAAATAATGAGGCTTATGGACAAGGCAACGGCTGACAGTCGCTCCGTACAGTCCTTCGCTATCATTAAAAACACTGGTCACGGGAATTTTGTTACTGGCCGTTTTCACACTAGAGCTAGAGATTATCTGTCTGAGACTAGCCTGTATACGGTCGCCCTCTTCCCGACAGACACCTCTTCTCCGATTTTTTCTGAGGGGAGTGGGCGGCCGTACACAGGCTATCTGGAACGGATAATCCATCTTCAAACTGTCCGTCGAAATTGAGGGATAAAGTCAGGCGGATTATTCATTCGAAATTCAAACTATTCCATTTTCAAATTAGGACGTATTACCTATCTGACGCGAATCATCAAACGGATAACCCGTCTCACACGAATAATCCGTCTCTAGTGTGAAAACGGCCATTTCTGTTGTAATGAATGTCGCGCCCCGGCCTTAAGTTAGGCGTTCGCGTGTGTGCTTTGCTTTTTCACGAAGATTATTTTTAAATTGACTGTTGACATTTTTATCTGTAAAATAATATTAGAAGTGGAATACTTTATAAAAAGTATGATCTATCAAATGTTAAAATTTTTCAAAAGAATAGCTTATTTCATCCTGACATGATCCTAAGGCCTCTATTTTGCTTTAAAGATACAAAAACTACGGGCTAATTAATATATAACTTTTTGAATCAAAAGAAGTTAATATTTAACTTTTTTGTTAACCGTAACTGAAAAAAATTAACCGATAGCCGTAAAAGAGCCAAAATTTTAGCCGATAACCGTAAATGCCACCACCCCATTGAGACCCTCAGTCATGTATTGCCATGTATACGACCTCACACGTTTTCTTGTTTGGAAAGACGGGAAAGGGAAAACTAAAGTCCACGTGCCCCAGTGCCCACTTTTTGGGTCCCACTCTAAAACGCTTTGCAAGTGCCCCACTCGTCTCGCCGCTGGAACAGTTGATAACATTATTGGCAAACTTACGGCGATTTTCACGAGTACTGGAAGAAACGGACCTTGGAACGACCTTTTCGGGAGCGGAAATCCTGCGTGCGACAAGTCTGTTAAGGAGTACCTACATTTCATAACCAAGGAGCAGCCAGCGGCACATGTAAGCTCCAAACAGGCCCTTCCTCTGTTTTTCGACAAACTGTCCAAACTCATTCGTCACCTCATCTCTCGGGGCCTTTTCACCCAGTAAAGTTACACCAGTCCGGCGGTGTATCTTCGCACGAGACGCAGCTTTCTTCTGTGTAGATTTTTTTTCCGGTGATCGAGGTTCAGATTTAGGTCGAACTCTAACCAAAGAAGTGCTCCTTCTCCCTGATGGTCAAGGCTTCCTTTTCAGGCAAACTGGGGGGAAAACCTTGCGTGGTAAGGACTATAAAACTTTTGCAATAAAGGAATGCCAGGACGATCACTTATGTCCCGTTGCCAATCTTTCGCGATATTTTCACCTGTGTAAAAGCATGGCAGTAGACTTGCGTGACGGCTACCTTTTCAGATCGACAGATAAGCACGGTCGAGTTTCCACTAACCTCTTTGTTGGATCCACTGTCGCCGCCTGACTTCATACCTATGTTACCGCGCTCGGTATAGCTGAAGGAGAAACGATGCACAGCCTCCACCGTGGTTGCTCTATCACTCTCTCCATGATCGGAGCGTCTATGGAACAAATCACAACGCACATCGGCTGGAAATCTACCCAGACCGCTAAGTATTATATGCAAACAGACAAGGTCCTTGGTGTTAACAAAGTGGCTGACATGCTTTCCCAAAGCACCTCAGCCGTCGACAAGGACACGGCTCCCAAGGCCACAATCATAGCAGAAACCTTCCGTTTCCATGACAACCTTGCCGGCTGTCGTTTAGCTTTTCCGTGACGCCATGCTTTTTACGCGTAAGAGTTTTTCCGAGTTTTTCTGAGTTTCGGGAGAATTTGGATACACTGAAACTTAATAAAGTATTCTGGCAATCATTCTCCGTCTTTTGGATGAGTCTTTACCACCCCTTGTCTCGGGCAAAATTTTTCACTTATAACTTATCCATCAACAGCAAGAGAGGATAAAGGGGACAGAGAAGGCATCCCCATACACACTCTATTCCATAGGTAATTCGTCTCGAGTTATTTTTAGAATCGGAATAAAGTTACCTCGCGCGATACGTGGATGCTTCGTGGAGGTTTCGCATGACTAAACTCCATGTAAAACATGTCGGGCGAAAGGCAATGAAAGCGTAAAGAGATCGAGAGCATTTCTGAATATTGAAGCGAAATAAGTCGGCGCTCACCTGGGAAAAGAGAATCGCTCGACTCTTTGACAACCCGTGAAATCAGTTTAACTCGAAGTTATGGTAACCTCAGTGCTTTAATAAGATGAGAAATTTCGCCCGTCTATTGAAACCGGTCGTTTGTGCAAAAAAGCAAGTAGCAAGTAATATATTCATGTACACGTAAGTAGTTTTACAAATTTGAATTTTATTGTAGTTTTTTTTTAAGTTGTTAAGCGCTGTTGATCAGTGAATGTAAATAGCGCTCTAGAAGTTATTTAATTATCATTATTATTATAGGACACCAAGTGTTATTTTTGTTGAATAATAAAAGACTAATAAAATAATAAATATCAAACCAGAAATTGCTCTCTTCAAACTGTAAATTATAAATGATCCTGGAGAATATTCACTGTGTTAAGGATTTCCCTGCTGTACTGTTAGCTCTATACAAGAGAGGAAGGGCGATTCTTTTTTAATTTGCGTTTCGCTGACACAGCTTTAGCAGAAATCTCTCTTTAGTCGTTTTCGTCGACAAAACGAATAGCAATATTGCTATCCGCGTCTTCCGCCATTTTTTTCTGCCTCAATTCGTGAAGGACGCGAGGCTCTGAGCGTGGGTCATCCACGCGGAACACATTCGCGCTATGTGATTGGCTGTTGTGTAATCCCCCTTGGGATCTGTGGTCTTAAAAGTAACTCGAGACGAATTACCTATGGGATAGGTTGTGTATGGAGGATGCCTTCTCTGTCCCCTTTATCCTCTCTTGATCAACAGGCATAGGGTGGCTATTATGTGAATGTGAATCAGTTACTATTCAGTAGCGGATCCAGACCTTCAGATATGGGGGGCGGGGGGGGGGAAGGGGGCGGAGCGGTTATCCAGACCCTGAGATAAGGCGGTCGCCGGGTCTCAAAAAATTTTTTCCGCCCTTCGGGCCTCAGTTTGTGGTCTAAACCTAGGGGAGTGGGCGGGGGGAACGGGGGGTGGGACCTCCCCTGGATCCGCCACTGCTATTTCACTGAAAATACAATGGGGAATCCAACTTTCTCGCAAAGTTCCGATATTGTTTCCGCGCGCACCCAATACGATCAAACCCTTCGTGACACCACTTCCAAGTGATATATGGACGGGAAGGGGGGGGGGGGGGGTTGTAGAAAACGAAGAGCCTAGTCAAATTCATTGATAATTAAAGATCATGGGTTTCCTTCACATCTCAGGTTGACATAGCCGAGTGGAGCTGTTTCAAATGATTTTGAGGGAGGACTTCGTTATGGGTTTTAGCTCTTTAGGTTTTTTACATTCCCTTGTTGCCACCTCGATTTATATGGGCCGCATAAACGAGGTCGCTGTACGCGCCGCGGCTTAACTGTATAAGCTTAATGGCATACGGACGCACTTTACTGAGGATCACTCACCAGGTTAGGGAACTGAGTTTGCGTGTGAACGAGTCTGAGTTTCGGTTGCGAGTCTTAAAATAGTTTAACAACACATTGAATCAGTTTGCAATTATTAGAAGGGGCTCTGTCAAATTATTTGCTATCTTTTTTAAAATCTAAAACGTGATGTCGAATCAATTTTAGTCATTAAAACTGTTTTCCCGTCGTCTGTTGCTACGCGTGGCAATGTGGAATGGACATGGATTGAAAACATTGGGCCAACTTTTCAAAGTTTTAATACCATGCCTGCAAAAATCACTAACAAATTTAATTGTTAATGCACGCTGATGAAATTTGTTTTATAAGTTCTCTTCATAACTCTGCTGGAGTATTTTGTGTAGGTATTTGTGCATTTTGTGCAAGCATTTTTTCGGGTAGCTTGATTGATTTAGGTTTTTTTTTCAGTCAAAACAATCTGAAGATTTTTTTGGGTTATATCATTTAACTATTTCTGGAAATTTTCAAGGCTCGGAAACTTAGCATGGGATTTTTGCCCCCATTCGACCATCCCCGTTACTTGAAATCCGGAGTAACCCCCCACCAGCACCACTTGGGTAGATTTTGAGCTTCACGTTTGTACAGCTATACCACGCATCATTACATCTGAACGTAATTTCTCAGCTAAAATAGAAAGCATCGAGAAAGCACCAAATGAATGAAAACAAAAAAAGGCTGCCGCGAGCTACCCCCCGCGAATCTGGGCACACGACTATCGTGAAGCTGATAACCACAAACCGTGGTTTACCGTTTAAGGTCTCTATTGCACCTGAATCTCTACAAGTTCATAACCATTGGGTTGACCGGACTGGTTCAAATTTCCTGCATTACCACCGTTCCTGGTTTCTGCTGGTTTCTTTGCTTGATGTAGCTTCAGATATCCAAGCCACAAAGTTGAGAAAAACACCAAACCATTTTGAACTAACGTGGAAACAAGGCTCTCACTAAGGAACGACTGTGCAACTACTAACAGAACAATTATTAACAGTACAGATGCAACGCAACTTCCTAGAACAAGAAATAGCGACATAAAAAACGGAAACCAGTACTCACGTCGCCAGTCTCTACGTGCAGAACATCTTTCACACTGGCGGTCAATACATTCATGGGAAAGATAATATTCGTAAAAATCATAAAAAAAGAAAACGAGAATAGCAGAAACAGAAATGACAGCCACTAAAACTGAAATACCCCAAAATGGTTCTGTTATGACGCCCAGCAATATCCACAGCAAATGATGGCAAGCCATGAATATTGCTGGGTAAAGTGTGAAGAAGGAAATAACATTTCCGCTTGGGTCACTCTCATGGCCCTTAGTTAAGCTCAACTTGTATACATCAATATTATCGCTTTTATAGATACGCCAGAAACACCAAAGTGCCCTCCGAACAAGTACAAGCATCGCAGATGTGAAGAATGCCCACATGTAATAATCTTGCTCAAAAGAGGAACGACTCCAGGCGAAAAAAATCAAGGAAAGTCCGGTGATAAAAACAACTATAGATAACAACATTACAGCAGCTACTTGGCTGTCATTTTTCCTTTTTTCTGCTTCAACTGCTTTTCTGCTATTCTTCCATTCCCTTAGCTGCACTATAAGCCACTGCGAAGCAACTTGACTGAATACCAAACTTATGCAAAGAATACACCAGCACACTCCATGAAGCAGGTTCTTCCAATCAGGAAAAGGTGGAGCTTTCCCTCGACCCATGGTAACACACTCCACTGTGTTCAGACTTGGATCAGGAATATTTGGTGATATTGCTATGTCCTGTAACTACAAATCAAAGCAAGAACATCACTACTAAAACAAAACACTCTCTAAAAGTTGCCTAAAATCGCATAAAAAAACGACAAACCCAAAACGATGACAACTACTATACTACTGCTGCTTCTGCTGCTGTGGCTGCTCTTCCTCCTGCTGCACTGCTACACAACGTACTTCTGTTGCTACTGGGTACTACTGCTACTGCTGCTGCTGCTAATAATACCAGAAGCATGACCACTGATGCCCCTGCTTCTACTCTTCTAACTGTATTGCTGCCACTACTATTGCTGCTACTGCAGCAACTTCTGCTGTTGCTGCTACGTACACTTAATTCCCAGAACTCTCTGGTTCTCTCCAAATCAATCTCCTGGAGTGTGTGCGTGTTTGTGTGAGAGAGAGACCATCTCTCCCTTGCACTTTGGGGGACTAGTAGAGTCAAACACCGTTAATAGGGACAGAAAGTGTCTGTATTAATGGGGTGTTCTTATTATGCCGGTTGAATTTAGAGAAAATGTAAGGGCTTCCTTTCCCTGCGGACAAAGCAAACTGTCCATAATATAACAAGGTGTTCATATTAAGTGGTTTTCCGTAAAGTGGGGTTTGACTGTAGAAGAGAACCTTGGGAATGAGGTTGATGCTACTACTGCTGCTACTGACATTGGCACTGCTACCATTACTGCCACTGCTACCACTTATGGCAACACCCTGCCCAAAACCACCAGGAGTGCCAATACAGGGACTGGAAAAGCCCATAATAATTTGTACTTATAAAATCATATGTTATGGAGAAAAATAAACAATGAGCTCCACAGTTTTCCCACTACCCTCAAGATCCTTTTTTTCCCTAAAAACTAATAGGAATTTTATAAATATGATATTTAGAGAAATTTGAGAGATGTTTATGGCAAATTGCAAACATCAGATTCTAGTTGAGAATTTCACAAAACAGAAAATGACAAACTCAAAATGGCCGAAAACAATTGTCATAAACAAGACTATAATTAACATGAAACTACTAATTGTAATGTGGGGTAGAAATAATGAACAGAAAGCATGTAAAGCAGGTCATGTGATACAAATTCAATCTTTTGTCAGGACACCACCACTGGTTTCCTCGTGAAATTTCGTCTAAGGACCAACCAGAGAAGTTTCATACTGATGATGTGTCATTACCCAGATTTGGGTAGTGCTTCTGATTGGTTGTGCAAAGAAAATGACATCCATTGGTACACATAAAGAGGCTCAATATTCTATGTTCCCAGACAAAGAAAACCAGTGCTACTAATATTTTAGTTACCCTTTTGTTTTTTAAAGGCATCCACTGAGACAATTAAACTTATGATTTGAAAATGCATAATATTTTACATTATCATTCAAAGCAAATTTTCTTCCTTTTCATTGGCTGACAGCCCACCACATGACTTGCAAATAACTGCCTACAAGTAATGGCCTGTTTAAGCACAATAATGTCATCCAACTGCATTTGGCTGCAAATAATATTCTGCTCATGCACAAAAGAAACCATGCTTTTCTCCATTTTGCTATTGCTCTTGTGTAAAAATGGCAGCTTCCCGAAGATATTTATCAAAAAACAAACTTGGTCACTGAATGATGAAACAATATTATTGAACTAGGTTATCGCAAAATGTTGTGATTTTCAGTGTCTGGCAGACCTATTATTTGCCTCAGCCAAATAATAGTCCATAATTTTTACAGTTACAGGTGGAAATGAGGCTGCAGTTGATCTTGTTTTGATTATTGAACTTTCCTCCTTTATTATGTTAATCTAAGTTGATATTTTGCTAACTAGTGTTTTTAGCATAATTTTCATGACAAAAGAAAAGAGGTTTGTATCAAAACAAGGTCAACATCAGCCTCACATTCACTCAGAGGCTAGGGCACAAAGCTCATAACTGTAAAATGGTCTATTGATCTGCTCGCCACTAACGATATTTTGCTTAACCTCATCCAATAATTGTTAATTATGAACTGAAAAATTTGGAAGTGTAAGCTATATCTATATCAGCTATTTTTGAGAAGGCAAGTAAGCTAGACAGGGTTCAGGTGAGGGGAAAGACGTCTTATCACCATCTCCAGGAGAACACTTCAGGGAAATGCAGAAGAAAATCAGTTAAAACAAAAGGGGTAACCACTGCTTCCTTGATTGCACCTTAGTATGATCCTCCCACCCTTAATGATAATGATTATGATGTTTGTGATGATGATGATGATGATGATGATGATGATGATAATGATGGTGATGGTGATGAAAAGTTAACAATAATAATGAAATGTCTAAACGTCCTACCGTGGAAAGGAAGTAGATCATAGTGTCCGCAGAAAATCCCCTGCAGAACTCTGGCAATGTTAAGTGCAGATGTCTTTCTCGCCTGTTTGGATAAATAGCCCACAAAGAAAACACATTCATGGAAGTCAAGTTTATGTTTCCTCCACTGACATACAAACAGGATGCACTCCACGTGAACTGGTATGTCGTGATCTTCGTTTCTGTAGTTTCGCGGACATTTTCCCCTGTCTCTGAGATATTGTAAATACTACCGTTGATCGGAGATTGGGACGACCCGGCTAAATGAGTGAGATTGCCGCTGCCACGTAGGAACGTAACGGTGATCTTGATCAGCAAAGACGGCAAATCCACAGATGGATAAACAGCCTTAGAAATATTGTAGTAGTTATCATACGGCGGCTGTGATGAAATTAAATAGCGCTGTATATGCTCTTCCCGTTCCATGCATGTTGCAGACATCCCGTGTGATCCGGTCAACAACACCAGTAAAGCAACCTCTACCTGCAACAGACCCATTTTGGTTCGTGAATTTCAATATTTGTTCGAGTTCAGTCTATATGTCACGCTGGACTAGAGTTCGTGAGTTTTCAGGTGAATCGAGAGAGCCTGGGAAGAGTTGATTGTAGCGTGGGCTCATTGCCCATCCCACCCAGGGCGGCAATGGCTAGAAAAGGGGGGCTAGAAGAATGTTGGTGAACGAAGGATGTATAAATTGTGAGAATGCGATCAGACCTGGCAGTATAGTAACAGTAAACGTTGCTTGCAGGCCATTCAGTCACATTTATACAGCGCCTGAGCGCCTCAGATGGGCGGTCAGTCGTCGTCGGGGAATGTTGGCTTACGGAGCTGACAATACCTGCTGAAAACCTAGCGTCCTTAACCCTCCACCCGGGGGGGGGGGGTACTCCCATATATAGGCCATATAGGTACGTGCCGCGGAATAGGGTATGGTTTTTGAGGTTCTCGGTCCTTAAATAGGGTATCTTTTTTGACCATTTTGTTTCTGTGTCCCTGGTGTGGTCCTTAGATAGGGTAGCTTAATTGTACTATCTAATACTGGAGTATGAAAACGCCCGCCGGTTATGATTGCATATTATTCAACTAGGCTTATTCTAGTATTTTATGCTTGATGCTATACATCCAATGTTACAGAGAAGAAATAAAGTTTTCCTTTTCATGCTATTAATAATTTTGTTTTTTCCTTGAATAGGGTGTCATTTTTCGGCATTGGGCCTTAAAAAGGGTATCAGTTTTCGCTTTCTTAGTCCTTAAATAGGGTTAGGGTTCACGAACCTTCGCGGCACACCCCTATCCAAAATTCGCGGGAGTACCCCCCCCCCGGGACCCTCCATAACTTCGCCTTCTAATTCCTTCCAAGCAAGATGGCTAGGATTAGCGAGGGGCAGGGCTTTACCAGCAATGAATTTAAAAAGGCCATCTACGCCATCAGAGGGAATAATCGCCAGACAAAAGGAATGGCATGTGCGGTTGCTATTGAAGGACAAAAGGAAGGCTCTGTGCTATTAGTCACTGCAGACACTTTGAAACCGATCACGGGGTGTCAATTGCACCGCTTCTCACGCAAAAAGAAAAACTTCGAAGATTACCAACTCAAACCTTCAAGAATCACACAGCGTGGGCACTTTTCTGTAGGTCTGTGTGATGGGAAAGACAGCAGCTTTAAGATAAAGAGTCTCCATAAAAAGTGTTTGAGTGGTCAGCAACTCGAGAGGGACTTCCGGGTTTACACGATTTATCGAGATAAATGTATAGATCTGGAATTGAAATACAGCAAAAGTGGCTACAATCTTATTGACAAAAATTTACCTGATCTCACATTATGCGGATCCCCGATCATTGATGGAGATAACTCTGAAAAATATCTTGTGGGAGTTTTGAGGATAAACACTGGGGGCAAAGCTATTCCTTGTTTCCTGTCTGAGGGGGTATTAGGTGAGTAATGTTAATAATGAAGTTTGACATACCATATTTTACTTGATTAAAATGCTACCCTCAAATAAACGCTGGTCTTGATTAAATGCTGAGATCGAAACAAAATTACGAATACAGATAAACACCCCCCTTGACCTTCGAATAAACGCCACATCTAGTCAGAAGAATGCAGCATTGATTGGAGGATTTATAATGGTACTTGGGCTGAGTGGACTCCAATTCGGTCTGAAATCGTACAAAATTGGACGATCGCATAGCAGGAGTCTGTTTTGTTAATCACGAGTATGATTTCAGAACGAATTGGATGACATGAAGTTCTGTTACCATATTAATCATAACTATAACAAAATTTGTGATATTTTAGGCTTTTTTCTAATTAACACACAAGAAACTCCGTGAGTTTTTTTGCTAGCAGTGAAGCATATTGTCCATTACTTAGAAATAACATATCCTATTGTCCTATTACATTGTCCCATTAGTGCTGAAATCAGGACAGTTGATAGCCAATCAGATTTGAGAATTTTGTTATACTCGGAGTTATGATTATAAGAAAAACTTGATACAACTTGCCGAGGGTAATGTACACAATCCAGACAATTACAATTCTATCTCAGCACAAAAGGCAAGAGCAAGACATATAGGAACTTAAAACATATTTCTGTTTTACATACATGTAATATTTACAAATGGTTCATCGTAATTTCTGTATTCAAAATGTAGTGAATTATTCATTTCATTTTGAATACAGAAATTACAATATTTAAGATTGGATCCCTTTCTGATGACCCTAATTGATAGGGTCATCAGAAAGGGATCCAGTCTTAGATTAAATAGGGTAACAAAACGAATGGATTTTTTTCTCAGAGGAACAGACTTTGAATTAATTCAAATCATAGATGGCAAACTCCTCCCTAAAATGACTTTTTACAAATTTTCTTTGAATAAACAGGTGAGTCAGACAGGTCTGTTCATAGTAGAGCTGACTGCTTTGATTCTATTTTCTTGTGACCATCTCTCATTTGCATTCAATTACTCTAGTATTGATATTTTGGGTTGTCGCTTATAGAAGTCTAAACTGTAGTATTTTTAGATTATATATCAGTGTTTCCTGAGAATACAATAAATATTATGTATGAATGATCAGATTTACATGTACTTAGCATCAGGATTATATGATAAATAGCTATTCAACTTACTCATCATATACCCTACATGTACTTCTGGAAAATGTTTACTTGTTTTGTTAAAATATGACATTACTTCTTATAGAACAGCCTGCATTCACCACACATCCTAACAACCCTCCGACATTAATATTGAGGGAAGGGGTACGTACAACCTTCTCAAGTGATGCAAATGGCATTCCTGAACCAACATTTTCTTGGACCAAAGATGGATCTGCTGTAACTGCTGACAATGATAGAATCAGTTTATCAGCAGATAACAAAGAACTGTGTATAATAACTGTGAATAGGACAGACAGTGGAGAATACAGATGTGTGGCTGCCAACAGTGTGGGCACAGTTAAATCCAATGCTGCTACATTAACAGTACATTGTAAGAAAACTTTTACTCGATTTTTACTTAAAGCCAATTGAAAAATCCTGTAGCACTAAGTACACATTCTTTCAAATTCCTTTCACTGCTCCTTTCCTGGATTCTGTCAGTTACTCCATATAAGCGCTGCCTTTCCAGAAAAGTGCTTGTCAGGCGTTCCTCTAACTTGATTACCTCTCACTCTTCTTTTATTCAGAATTAAAAAAGTTGTAAAATGCTAGAAAACACAATATTATTTTGTATTTGTGTGTGTTTTTTTGCTAATCAAGGGAGCCCTGTCTACATGTATGTCCTTATTCAATATCTTTATATGAGAAGTGTCTACATATGTTACTTAAGTAAACCCAGTTTCTTGTGGTCTTGGACTGGTGTCCAGAGTACTGCTAAGGTCAACACTGATACTGTTAATCAATACATTGACTGTGATTATAGAACATCTCAGGATCACATTTACCTTTAGAAGACTTAGTTTCCTTTGTCAACATAATGTCAATAATTTCTTTTAGCTAAGATCTATTTTGTGCGTGTGTCTTAAGATTATTGAAGTACATCATTAACTTCAGTCCTAAGTTATTTTGTAAAGTAGATATTAAACTGAAAATGTACATCATTCTGATTAAGAGGGTGCATTTATTTATTAATTTCGTATGACAGATCAGCCTGAATTCACTGAACACCCACAGAGTCATACAAAGGTGCAAGGATCAAGTGTAACCTTTTCAAGTAATGCAAATGGTGTTCCTATACCAACATTTTCTTGGACCAAAGATGGATCTGCTGTAACTGCTGACAATGATAGAATCAGTTTATCAGCAGATAACAAAGAACTGTGCATAATAACTGTGAATAGGACAGACAGTGGAGAATACAGATGTGTGGCTGCCAACAGTGTGGGCACAGTTAAATCCAGTGCTGCTACATTAACAGTACATTGTAAGAAAACTTTTACTCGATTTTTACTTAAAGCCAATTGAAAAATCCTGTAGCACTAAGTACACATTCTTTCAAATTCCTTTCATTGCTCCTTTCCTGGATTCTATCAGTTACTCCATATAAGCGCTGCCTTTCCAGAAAAGTGCTTGTCAGGTGTTCCTCTAACTTGATTACCTCTCACTCTTCTTTTATTCAGAATTAAAAAAGTTGTAAAATGCTAGAAAACACAATATTATTTTGTATTTGTGTGTGTTTTTTTACTCATCAAGGGAGCCCTGTCTACATGTATCTCCTTTTTCAATATCTTTATATGAGAAGTGTCTACATATGTTACTTAAGTAAACCCAGTTTGTTGTGGTCTTGGACTAGTGTCCAGAGTACTGCTAAGGTCAACACTGATACTGTTAATCAATACATTGACTGTGATTATAGAACATCTCAGGATCACATTTACCTTTAGACAACATAATGTCAATAATTTCTTCTAGCTAAGGTCTATTTTGTGAGTGTGTCTTAAGATTATTGAAGTACATTATTAACTTCAGTCCTAAGTTATTTTGTAAAGTAGATATTAAACTGAAAATGTACATCATTCTGATTAAGAGGGTGCATTTATTTATTAATTGCGTATGACAGATCAGCCTGAATTCACTGAACACCCACAGAGTCATACAAAGGTGCAGGGAGCAAGTGTAACCTTTTCAAGTAATGCAAATGGTGTTCCTATACCAACATTTTCTTGGACCAAAGATGAATCTGCTGTAACTGCTGACAATAGAATCAGTTTATCAGCAGATCACAAAGAACTGAGCATTACAAATGTGAATAGGACAGACAGTGGAGAATACAGATGTGTGGCTACCAACAGTGTGGGCACAGTTAACTCCAATGCTGCTACTTTAACAGTAACTTGTAAGAAAACTTTTACTCACTTTTTACTCATAAACTCAATAATTTATTGTTGAAAAATCCTGTAGCACTAAGTAAACATCTTTTCAAATTCCCTGTAGTGTTCCTTTCCTGGATTATCTCAGTCACTCCATATGAGTGCTGCCTTTCAAAAAAAGGGCTTGTCAGGTGCCCCTCTAACTTGATTAATTTCTCACTGTTCTTTATTCAGAATTAAAAAAGTTGTACAAAGCTAGAAAACACAATATTATTTTGTATTTGTGGGTTTTTTGCTATCTTTATATGAGAAGCGTCTACATATGTTACTCAAGTAAACCCAGTTTCTTGTGGTCTAGGACTAGCATCTGGTGTACTGTTAAGGTAAACACCGATACTGTCAATCAATACATTGACTGTGATTATAGAAATCTCAGTATCACAACTAGTTTCCTTTGTCACATATAGCAATCAGTTACGTGCAGCTAAGTTTTGTTTTGTGAGTGTGTGAGTCTTCAGTTAAGATCATTGAAGTACATTAGATTTTAGATTTAGATTTTATTGTTTTTGCACTATTTACATATTGTTTACATTGGAATTTTAATTTGTTTATTACTTACGGAACAAATATGTCAGAAATAAAGATAACAAGAAATTAAGGAATTAAGATGTGCAAAGTGACCAAAGTAGCTAATGCTTCTGGGTTGGTCACTGCCATGTTAAGCTAGCTGGCATAGACAATAAGCGTAGTGAAAAACAATTATACAAAGAGAAAAGGTGGTAAAGTAACATTATATTGATGTGTATTAAACAAAAAACAAAAAGAAAACAAAGAATTTAAACAAAACAAAAAAACAACAACAAACTACAAATAACATCAGTTCTAAGTTATTTTGTAAAGTAGATATTAAACTGAAAATATACATCATTCTGATTAAGAGGGTGCATTTATTTATTAATTTCGTATGACAGATCAGCCTGAATTCACTGAACACCCACAGAGTCATACAAAGGTGCAAGGATCAAGTATAACCTTTTCAAGTAATGCAAATGGTGTTCCTATTCCAACATTTTCTTGGACCAAAGATGGATCTGCCGTGACTGCCAATGATAGAATCAGTTTATCAGCAGAAAACAAACATCTGACAATAACAAATGTAAATGGAAGAGACCGTGGGGAATATAGATGTGAGGCTCACAACATTGTAAACACAGTTAAATCCAATGCTGCTACGTTAACAATACAACGTAAGGATGTTTTATTCTGTTCAAAATCAGTTCAGCTAATAACCTGTGTACCACTTGCCTCGTTAGATAATTTCGGCTACTTTGTACAATCCAGCTGACAATCGCCCAAGGTCAGTTTGGTGGAACCAGTGAAAACTGGTATTACTGAAAAATTTTTAGCTTCGACCACAGCAAAATGATAGGATCAAACGGTTTTTTTGTGTAGCCGTCATCTTTGATTTTGACAGTAGAAGGGGACTGAGGAAAGCAGAAGGTGAGATGAACTGGGTGAGCATAAGATGAAAGAATGATGTGAGGGGTCATGAAGGTCATGTGAGGGCGGAAGGAAGAAAGCACCAGTCTTCCCCGGCCCACCCCCGCCCCCGCCCCCGCCTCCTGTTACTAGTGTTTGCGTAAGTTTGCGTCACTCCCCAAAAGAATTTTGAAACGTTTTTCTGATGTACCTTAGTTCGGTAATATGACCGAATACAATTTTACATGGTTTTACTTTCAAAAAGTAGGTGCAAACCAATTGTCAGCGAAAGTTGCCATAACTCCTTTTCAGAAGTTGCCCCAAGGATACATCAATAAGTTTTCTGAGTGAATAGATTCTTCGCCCCTTTTTTCTTTTGTTCTTTGAACTTTCTGCGTTTGAAAGCAATTACAAAGGAAGTGGTTTGAAGTACTTGTATTTACCTCAATAACAAAACAGTTTGGCCACTCTTAATCGAATTGAAAAACTCTGTTGCAAAACTTAAACAACGTTCCTCAAAAACGCCTGGGTCAGTGACTGACAGGACTACCTAATGTCATTTCAAATCTTGCCACCAGAGGTTTTCCTTCTTCCTCTTTCAGTTGGCTTTGCTGCTCGTTATCGCTACTTTTCGACTCAAGTTTGTTTGAGAAAATAAAAAGAGAATGAAAGCCTCTGGAATGAATTAGAAAGACTGGTGGGCAATAACAGAATATGCACATCATTTCAAATTGCTGCAACTGTCCTTTTTTGCAATCTTTTGAGTAGAGGTGTCCCGTCTACAAGTTGTTTCGCTGCATCATGAAGTTGATTCACTGCAAAGCATTTTTCGTTTCACTGCATTACGAAATAGATTCTCATCAGAATAAAGGCTGAGTCGTTTCAAGACACTCTGGCATTTTCAGAGTTCACTCTCCGTTCTATCTACTCGTAAAGCTTTTCCACTGCGAAGCCAAGTTAGTATTCCTCGCTTCACGTCAGGTTAGTTTCCGCTAGTTAGTTGAAACGAATCCAGCACAATAAGCTGTATCGACAAGTCCGACAAAAAAGGAAAATACTTCCAGAGAATGCAGCGAGAGTAGACTACTTTTGTCTGTTTCATTACTTTCATATTTTAGTTTATGGTACAATAGAATGAAGCTGTAGGACGGAAATACTGCATGCTCGGACTTGATAAACTTTAATGGCCACCAAGTTTAATATAAGTCATGGCTAATACAAACTTAAGCTTGTAAATCTATAGCAACAGCGCTAGAAACAAAAGTTTTTTTGAGAGTTTGATATGCAATGAAACGACTTGCAACGAAATGACTTATTAGTGACACGACCAACTTCATATGTGTCTTTCTTTACTTTCTAACAGCTTTTCTTGGACTTAATATTGATGTTAAAGAAATCACTTATGGCACTGAAAGCTGTCCTACTCCCAAGGAGGTTTTGAAAGCCATTGCTTGTAAATATGTTCATAGACAAGAGCCCTTTAATTTAGAAGAGTTCAGCGCTTTCGTGGACCATCTCGAAAGGATGCACCGTTTGTTGGTCGTTGATGCCCACGTTGACTGCTTGATTGTCACAGTGAGATGTAGTTCTCTACAGATCCTTGATGAACTGTGGGAAGACTATCGCACAGGTCATCTAAATGAAATGGCGCAGAAATATCTCGTGACTGAAGAGATTCTAAAGGAGTTTGGCCTAATCGAGCTGAAACTGATGACAACCATTGTGGAAGAGGAGTACAGGGCTTGTCGACAGTGTTTCTTGCCATGGCCAGGTTTGTATGATAGTTTTGAGAAAGTGCATCTTATTATAACAAAAAAAAAAGTTAACGTCTAATCTAGCAATAACAATTTATTTACACAGCCGTAGGTAATAGACCTCTATAGCTTGTATGTTTTGTTTTCCCAATGTAAGTCATGTGTTAATACTCTTGTGATCTTATTTCTTTTGAATTTCATCTTATTCACGTCCATATACACGCCATATAAGACATAAGGCGAATTTCTTTGATACCTACATCGGGAAAACAAAACATGCAAGTTAAAGAGGTCAATTAAATTAAAGTTGTATTTTCCTTACAGCCCCAATAAATTAATACGTAGATAGGTTAGGTAATAAAAACAATCATATACAATACAAAAATGCTTGAAAAAAATGATTCTTGTAAAATGTTTCCTCGCGCAGCCAATTTTTAAAAATTCGTCACGCGCGCAACGTGCATGTTAGCGGTTTGCAAACGCGGATGCCCCATACATATTTTTCTATACTTATTTTAGGCAATTATGTAGTGAGCAAACTATAGGAACCAATTGACAGCGGGTGGACCGCTTTGCCAAGTTGGCTAGGTTGTATGTGAAGATGACTTTTGGCCCGACTTGCCAATTTTTTTGCGAAGTTTTTTTAACATAAACCATAACCTCTCAGGGCTCAAAATAATTTCAGACTGTGATTGGACATGATGACTACCCAAAGAAATTTTTGCCCGGTCAAGTCTCGTTTCGGACCGGCCAAAATATTGGAAAAGATAACTAATCCTTGTGAAATCTCCTATTAGTAACCGTGATTGTATTTTTACAAAGAGGCTAAAATGTGAGATTTACAGGTGAAAATTTGGCTGTTTTTTTTTTTTTTTTTTTAACAATGACAGTGTATGCCCTGATTGGTCAAATTATATGAACCTTGACGTCTTCTCCCTCCCCGAGTTCCTTGTTGCTGCATCTTTAAAAGTTATTTATCCTCACAGAAATACGCTCGGCTTTGTTGAGTATCATTATGACTTTTATTTTGGAGTGGTTTCTACGAAATAGCCGTTAGTCTTCGCTTTTCTCCTAAATTTTATTCAAGAAATTTTGGGTTACCAGATCCGGGTGACTGGAAGAGTTGGGGGAGGGAGATGAATTCCGTGTTACTTATTTTTTCTTTTTTGAGCAATTATCGGTGCTTTTCACTTATAATAACGTGTCAGTAAAAATTTGTACTGATGTTTAGAGATGCTCAGGCCCAGTCTGAACTTTTTTCAGTTCTTTACCATTAAGACAGTTTCCAGAAAAGAGCTACTAGATGTCATATTTTCCCATTCACTGGGTGTCCCTGATTGTTTTGTTGTTGTTGGAAAGTGTTTAACGAATATGTTTGAACGCTTTTTTCTGCCTTTCTTGTGAGCAAACGGTTTTAAAGTTATATCAGATCGCTGGATAAACACGTCTTGGTTTATGAAAGCTGATGACATCAAATTAAACCACTGTTGCTCAAACTGATTTCTTATAGTATTTTTCCGAGTTTTTAGCATCGGCCCGCTGAGCGAGGAAAGCTCAAATTTCTGAAAAGTACTACTTGTATTTTTTGGCCTCAAAAATTTTCTTTTAAATTGCCCATAGTTTTGAAAACAGGTTTTGAAAGAAGAGATAACGCTCTTTAACGTGGTATAAAACTCTTTAGTGAAATCGAGGTACCAGTCGACGATTTTGGGCTTTGAAATTTGCCATTTTTTTATCGAACGAAAACGTTCAAAATATTGAAAATAATGAAAAATCTCCAAAATATTACATTTTCGTTCAAACTCAGTAAATCAACCCATAAAATGTATATAATTATGTACTTTTCTGAATAAGTTATTTGTCGTTCGCATTACAATTGATGTGATTTTTAAAACGATTTTTTCGTGACACGCCGCGAAACCAATAACCCCCCGTACGTCTAAAATAATTATCGGATCGAAGTAAAAATTACATTTATGTTAATAGCTTACCTAGTGCTACTTTGTGAATTTTTTTGAGAATTTTCGATTTTTCACTTTTGTAGATCTCTGGCCGATATTTACTGACATCAGCTCTTAAGTTTGAGATGTGTGGACATCGTTTTAGAAGTGACATATTGTGAATAATCTTTTGATTGATATCCGGCCCTACGATGAACGTTTCTTTGGTTTTAGGCGATTAATTAATTGGGCATTGACATCCGCGTGGGCTCGCTTTGCAAAGTTGGCTCGCTGTTTTGTGGAGGTGAATTTCAGCCTGGTATTACATGCATGAGGCGAGCTAGCGTGGGACAAGCTAAGTTTTGACGCAAAGGTTTTAACATGGGACCCAAGCCCCTGTATTTAGGCTCTATAAGTGACACAATCCTAGATGTCTCTTTTGTCTTTCGTTTTAGTTGCTGATGCTGGCAATGATAGACTATCTATCCTAGTAAGCTCCTCCCCTTCCCTTTTAAGTGTGTTTCCAAAGTTATTTATCCTTACGCAAACACGCCTAGCCACTGCTTTATTATCATTATGACATCGATTCTGCAAATGATCCCCTGGCTTTTATCTATATAGAATTGTATCATTTGTTTTAGTCAATAATTTTAGTGTAACCTGGAGATGAACTCTGTCTTGTTTGTTTTTCTTCTTTGAGCAATCATTATTGCTTTGCATCCATAATAACGTGTCTGTAAACAATGAATCTGTACGGAGTTGCAGAGTTCTTAGGGCCAGTCTGACAGTTTGGTAGTTTCTTCACCATTCAGGAAGTTTTCAAAGCAGAACGACTGGATACCATATTTTCCCTTTCATTGGTGTCTCTGATTGTTTTGTTTGTTGGACGGCGTATGATGAAGATGTTTTCCGCGTTTTTTGTCAAAAAAGAATTTTGTATACCAGTATCTTGATTTAAAGTGTGGTGTTTAGGGAATAACCTCTGTGAGAAATACGCTTTTACTTTTATTCGGCACTCGAGAAGCACGCTTTGATTATTTTCAACAGAAGCATATAGTTACCGTGAAGCGTCAAAATTCCGCTTATTTGTTTAGAACTATGCTGGGGTCTTTTAGCCGTCCAATCAGAAACAAGGAAATTTTCTTGCTCAAATATGGAATCAGGGAATTGAAGGCATCTTTGTTTATAAAATAGCTAATATCGGAATTTTACAGTCCTTAACATTTCTCCAGGTAATTCCATAACTTGATATTGAGCGCTGAGCCGTTTACATCAATTTTATATAAAACAATCAAGAGTTATATGCTTCTGATTTTAAGCTCTTCGCAAATGTACACGCAAGTCAAAACAACTATTGGGTAGCTAGAAACACGATTATGTACGGTGCAACAAAGCATCGAGTTTTGGGTCGGGTCTGAAATAGGGTAGGAAAAATCAAATGTTGTGGTTTGAAATAGCTTTCAAGTTGCAAGAAGCATGCTGCACAATCGGTAAATGGTAATCTCGTAAATTTTGCGCGATTGGACCTGCCATGGAAAATTCGACATCAAGATTCTAAAGTTTTGTGTTTGGCAAATAACCTCTATGAGATTAAAAACATTCTGTTTGTTAGAATTCAAATATATTGCAGACAAATTTCAAACCTTGCATTGGTTTTGAAAAGGGTGGGGGAGATGAATTCTTTCGTAATTTACTTTTCTTCTTTGACCAATCATCGGTGCTTTCTATCTGTAATACCATTGCAGTAAACAATCTATACGGATTTGCGAAATTTTTCAAGACCTGTTTGAACTTTTCTGCGCTTTCGCTACTATTCAGACCGTTGGCAGAAAAGAATAAATTATACCAAATTTCCCCATTTATTAGGTGCCTTTCAGTGCTTTTTTTGTTGGAAACCTTTTGATAGAAATGTATCACAAGAGGGACAGTCTGGATATTAAATGTGTTCATGTTTCTTTGAAAATTCTGGATCCAGGAATACAAGACGTTGCTTCTCTAAGACCTTCCTCGAAAGGAGAGGATACGCAGGATAAGGATGTGAAGGGTAAAATAGGTAGGTACAGCCACACCCGGTGAGTGTTTTATTTTGTCGTATTTCTTCGTCGTACCCATAACAACTCGTCAAAGATGTTGAAATCTTAGATCAAACGATAGCAGACTATAAGCAGTTATATCAGTGATCAAAGGTAACTCGGATTCCCTTTCGTACTGAATATTTCACTCTGATTAGTTTTTTTACATTTTAAGTTTGAGATGTGTCGGCTTCGTTTTAGAAGTGACATATTGTGAATAGTCATTTCATTGATATCCGGTCCTACGATGAACATTTCTTATAGGCAATTAATTAAGTGGGCATTGACAGCCGGGTTGGCCCGCTTTTCCAAGTTGGCTCGGTGTTTTAGGAAGGTCAATTTCAGTCCGGTATTACATGAGGCGAGCTAGCCTGGGACAAGCTATGTTTTGGCGCAAAGTTTTAACATGGGACTCAACCACCTGTATTTAGGCTCTATTAGTGACGCAATCCTAGATATCTCTATAGTCTTTTTGTTTTGACTATCGATCCCATAAGCTTCCCTTTTAAGTGCATTTCCAAAGTTATTTATCCTTACGCAAACACGCCTAGCCACTGCTTAATTATTATGAGTTTGATTTGGAAATGATTACTAAATAGCCATGTTAAGCTGACTTTATACTAAAGAGAATTGTATCATTGGTTTTACTCAATGACTTAAGTGCAACCTGGAGATGAGCTCCGTCTTCTTTGTTTTTCTCCTTTGAGCAATTATTGGTGCTTTGCATCCATGATAACATGTCTGTAAACAATGAATCAGAAGGGATTTGCAGAGTTCTTAGGGCCAGTCTAACAGTTTGGTAGTTACTTTGAACACCATTCAGGCAGTTTTCAGAACAGAACGACTGGATACCATATTTTCCCTTTCACTGGTGTGATGAACATGTTTTCCGCGTTTTTTGTCAAAAAAGAATTTTGTATACCAGTATCTTGATTTAAAGTGTGGTGAATAGGGAATAACCTCTGTGAGAAATAGGCTTTTACTTTTATTCAGCACTCGAGAAGCATGCTTTGATTAATTTCAACAGAAGCTTATAATTACCCTGAAGCGTCCAAATTCCGCTTATTTGTTTAGAACCATACACCGTATTCACAAATGGCGGACACGCGGGTAAAAACTGGTGCCTAGTCATGAAAGCGAGGCGTTGGAGGATAAACAAAAATTGCAAATGAAGACTTTCAGTGAACTTGCCGAGTGTTTAGCACGGATTCCACCTAAAATAACTTTGTACGGACTTCTTTTTAAATACAATTACGTGGGATGTCTTCTGCTTTTAATGTTTAGTAGTGATTTGCTGTTTGCAATCAAAAGCTTATATCTTCAAGGAAACAGGATGATTTTGTAGGTTTCCGAAGAATCAGAAGCTCGAAAAGTGGACGATCGCCGGAGAAAAGCGGCAAACATGTTGGCCCAAACTTCACATTGAAACCGAGTACGAAAGCCAGCTCACTGCAATTCGGTGAAACAGTAATATAAACAAATCTTGGTGGCAAGAAATAAAGAAATAAGCGACAGATATATGGCCTACTTGTCAACGCAAGAGACGTCTGCCGTTGAACTGAAACACAGTGAGTTCAAGTCGAGATGGGAAAATGGAAGACAGGAAAGAAGCGGTGAGTGAGGTTTCGATGAAGTTATGTTTGGTTTTTGTTTGGCAGGACGTTATTCTCTGGTCTTTATCGATGAAGGACATCAATTAGAACTATTTTTTTAGTATAAATGCAGGAGCGATCGAGTGGAGTACGTTCAAAATTTCAACATGTTACTCGGCAGACTAAGTAAGCCGGCCACATATCATTTCAGCGAGTAATTTCGTATTCCTTATCTTTGGCTGTTAAGACTTTTCACTTAATGTTTCATAATATTTTAAAGTTGAAGAATACATAAATAAATAAAATGATGGTCTTCTTAAACGGATCCAGACTCGAATTTAATTATTCGAAACAGAAGCTTGCCGTGTTCATTCCTGACACAAACATTGCCTTAAAAGTTTAACCTAGTAAAATGGTAAGCTCTATACTACTTTTTTACCAAGACCTCTCTGAGATAATGCCCTAAAGGAGACCAGGCAAATAGCAAGCCATAAGATTCGCACAGTACAGCTTCTAATTTTAATAAAATTATTTTTAATTATTTCGCAATGACAAAGAAATCATGAGATTTTTATTAAGCTCTGCCAACGTACCTCAGTAACAATTCACTCCAAAGCGACGGAATTAATATGATCCAAAGGAAGTTGTAAATGCAGAAATACATTTATACATAGATATGTATAAAATGAGACTGACATGAATAAATGAGCCTTGTGAATGAACCTTTCACCCGCTCTCGACTTGACCTGTTTTGTGTAATGGCGGATGTCTCTTCCGTTAACAAGTAGGCCATATATCCGTCGCTTATTTCTCTTTTTCTCGCCACCAATATCTGTTTTTATTTCCGTTTTACAGAATTGCAGTGATCTGGCTTTCGTACTAGGTTTCAATGTGAAGTTTGGGCCAACATTTTGCCGCTTTTCTCCAGCCATAGCCCACTTGTCAAGCTTCTGGTGCTTCGGAAACCTACAAAATCATCCTGTTTCCTTGAAGATATACGCGTCCCTTTTGATTGCAAACAGCAAATCACTACTAAACATTAAAGGCAGAAGACATCCCACGTAATTGTATTTAAAAAGAAGTCCGTACAAAGTTATTTTAGGTGGAATCCGCCCTTAACACTCTGCAAGTTCACTGAAAGTCTTCATTTGCAATTTTTGTTTATCCTCCAACGCCTCGCTTTCATGACTAGGCGCCAGTTTTTTCCCGCGTGTCCGCCATTTGTGAATACGGTGTATGCTGGGACTATAGATATCTCTATAGTCTTTTGTTTTTGTTTTTAGTGCTGATGCTGACAATGATAGACTATCGATCCCATAAGTTCCTCCCCTTCCCTTTTAAGTGCGTTTCCAAAGGTATTAAATATACTTACGCAAACACACCTAGCCACTGCTTAATTATTATGAGTTTGATTTGGAAATGATTACCTAATAGCCATGTTAAGC
This sequence comes from Porites lutea, assembly GCF_958299795.1. Taxonomy (NCBI): domain Eukaryota; kingdom Metazoa; phylum Cnidaria; class Anthozoa; order Scleractinia; family Poritidae; genus Porites; species Porites lutea. The sequence continues at coordinate 8,259,568 of NC_133205.1, forward strand.
TGACTTTATATCGGAGCTCCGGCGCGCGAAGCGTGCCAGCGGAGCGCCATGGGTAAGAAAATTTGATAAACCATCCATCCGAGAAAATTTGGTTATGATGTAGCGAAAGATGTAGCGTACCCCCGTACACTCTTTGCGGGGGAGGGAAGGGAATCAGGTGTCAGCCCGTCCGGGGGAGGAGTATGTTATAAATCTCGCGATGCATTTGTGCAACCCGCCTTTTTCTTGGCGGGAAATCGCGCAAGAAGTGGCGTGGCTGTCGTCGCGTTCAAAAACATGTTTACTTCAACTCCTTCATTGCATAAGGATTTTGTGACCGTAGTGCTCAGTTTCTAGTAAACTGTTTCGAAAAAAATGTTATGGCAACAAACAATAGCGGATTGAATTCAAACTGTTTGCTTGTAAGTGAAGAGCGACGGGAAAGAGAAAGAAGAGAAAGGCATAGGATTCAAGTGGAAAATTTATGCAGCATCTGCGACTTGTTCACTGATAGCTGAAGCTGACATAGTTTTGAGTCATCTTGTGATGTTTTTACCTGTCTCTTTGTACTGAAATACAGCAGCTATAACATTCTTTTTTTATTCTTGGCTGGCTTGTTGACTGGGTTGTGGTTGAGAAATGCGCCACACGACAAAAAGAAATCGGGAATCATCGTTTTCAAAAATAAGCTACTCTTAGTAAGCGTACTTCGCCTTGCTGGACTATGCGAAAAGTCTTAAGCGATTCTGGCCTTACTTGATGGGTTTCCGTGCTAAATCTCGACCGGTAAGCTTGAGTAATTTTATTGCATTTTATGTGTTTTCTTTTTTCACGTTTATGCCGTCATTTTACGCACATTTGTAAGATTTGAAGCAATTTATCTGACCTAGTAAAGAACTTAAGTCCTTAGACATTTTCTGACCGCGACTAGAAGAAAAAGTTCTGAAAAATAGTTAAGTTATCCTATTGTTTGTAAAAAGAAAACTTTGAGCGATATTCTTGCCTGGAGTTCATCTTGCAAAATAGCAAACACGGCGAAGGCGGCTTAAAACTTAAGGCTTAAATCTGCAAGGTTTTATTCGTGACTCAGGATTTTCAGAGACACTTTACTCTCAAAACACGTCTTCGGGAATAAAAATTGTTGACCTTTAAATGTTTCTTTGTATTATATTTCTTGCCTTGATTGTTTGTCAAGATCTCGTTCTTACATGATCGCTTTGCCAGTTGTTGTTTTCAGTCGTCCGTGAACACCGCATGCAAGAGTACTTAAAATGCCGCGTGTATCAATTGAATATGGCATTTAGGAAGTTAAATGCAAACGAAAATGATTCTGAGACCTCTTCTTCATTACTAGCGTTTATTCAAATACTCGACAGCTCTCATTGTAAGTTTTGGCGCTTGGCAAAATAGTCCTTGTGACTGTTTTCGACGCCATCTTGACGAGTAGGCAAACGTGTGAGAAATTACAGTGTTTTTATGAGAATCTAATGTCAAATAATTTCCGTAAAACGGCCGTTCTGAACAAAATATCAATTGTAAACTAAAGCTCCAAAGCAAAGGATTGTCCTAAAAAAAAATTGGGGGCGTACCTGTCCTGAAATTTCTCCAGAGGCTTGCTTTAGATTTTCCATATATTTGTCTGTAATTTTCCCGGGACTTTCTTGCAGACAAATGTATAGAAAATTTTAAAAAGTGGTTCTAGGTCTTCTAGTGCATGTAACGCCCTCAAATTTTTTCACGAGAATCTTTAGGAGTAGAGTTTGTTAAACATTTGTTAAATTTTAAAGAGTTCTCGTTTCTTCTACCGACAGACTCGTAGCTTTTCGAGCCCGAGTTCGCTTTTTTAAAGAAAAGGTTCTAAGTTGTTGTAACGTTTATAATTTGTAGTCTATGAACTGTATCGCATATGTTTCAGTAATTGAACCCCTAAGCACTTGTGAGCAATTCATAGACAAGAAGAAAACAATGGTAACTTATGGTAACTTTTTTTATCAGATACTGTTATGCATAAGTATATTCAACTGAGCTGAATTTAACTGGGCCCGATGGAAGGAAAACAAAATAAACTTGCGGTGAACACAAAAGTCGGCCAGCTTTTTCTTTTAGGTCTTTTCTTGAGACATTATTTTGTTGACTCTAACATCCGTAATCTGTAAATTGCCTACCATAGAGTATCGTGCATAAAAAAGATTTTTTCCCTTTATATTGTTTTCATACCAGTCGTTTACACTCAGTTACCTCGAACCCCAAATCATTTTCCCCTGCCGCGACATTGGACCCGCGACCGCGACTTTGGACCCGCGACCCGCGACCATTAGTCAAACTCTCTAAAATGCAGACTTTTCTCGCTTAAAAAAGTCAGCTTACGCGAAAAAAATTTGACACACCGTCTTTGTAACGATTTTCAAAGTTTCAGCCGACGAAGGAATGGGTAAATAAAGTAAACTTGTCGAGTTTTGAACTCGAAAACTTTTTCAAATTCGTGCTTGCATAATTAGCGCGCGAAAAGCAAAGCATCTTGACGCCACAACCATGTTTACATACTCTCATGTAAACACTCCTCTCGGCCAATCAGAGCGCGCGTACTATCTTAGTTATTTTATAATTATTAGGTGTACAAATGAGACTATTAACCCGATGTAAGATTTTAGATGTTGCTTCATTTTTGAACTGTTTGCAAATTATTTTTTCTCTTAAGTCACCCAGCCCCACCCTTAAACGTCATATGGCTCACCCCAGTTCACCGATTTGTGGATTACAAGTTTATTGTTTGATTTAAATTATAAATTAGTTACTAGAGCTACGCTTTTAGCGCTGGCTTAATCTATATTAAGTAATTAAAGTAATGGCTTTCTTGGAAAGTCACGCAAGATTGATTTCATTTTTTTTTCTTATTCGCAAACCGGAGCGTGCATTTTGATCACGTACCTCATCGATACAAGTTAGAATTTTTCAAATGAAATCGGCAGGGCAGGTTTTCTTTGGATAGCTAGGAAACATAGTCATAACTAGAAAGGCTATTGATCACTGGTATATTTTGTAGTTTTAGGCGTTAAAATGGAAAACATATGCACACGCTTGCTGAATAAAAGTTGGAATAACTACAATGTCAGCCAAATTCCCCACGTAGAGGGGATCTATGTTATAGGGACCACCCATCCCAGCACAGAGGTAGTGTATGTTGGTAGAAGTAAAGATATTCATCGGAGGATACTAGAGCACAAATGGCAAGACTTGGCCATAGACAGGTTCGTAAAGAGGAATTTCAAAGAAAATGGTGGAGTTCATTTGCGTGTAAAATGGATTGAGGAACAAGATCAGAAGAGAAAAGAAAGTGATTTTATCTCCGGCGTAGCCAGTGAATTGGGGTACTGGCCAAGATACAATCTCAAGGGCTGAATCAGGTTCCGTTATTACTGAACTGACATATCATGTCTGCAAAAACTGAATGTTCTAAGACAGGAAAATAGCTTGTACTGTAGAGTAACAGTCATCGCGATACTATTTTCAGTAGTGAATCCATAAAGCCATTATAAAGGTTAACGCAAAAAGCTGCGTGAATGAAATGCGTTAGAAGGTGTAAAATATAATTCTTAAAAGCCTTTGCTTCAGTTTGCGATGCAAGATTGAATAAACTGTTTAAAATCTTGCTCATTGGCTTAGTTGTTGTTTTCTTTTTAGATAAATCACAAATTCAAACAAACTGAAAGAAAACTAAACCTACGATTTTCTTTCACCGGATGAAAGAGACAGCTTTAACATTTGTTTTGTCTCGACCTGACGTATCACGCCTGACGTCTCGTTGAAATAGCCTGTACGACCTGTACATGCTGATGAGTTTCTTAGTGAATTTGCAAACTTTCTTTGTTCCCCTCATTTACGGAGAACTAAAATCAACAGAAAGAGTGCTTTGGCAGATAAATGCGACGGGCACAAGCAAGGCCAAATTCGTATAGTATTCTGAACTTACAGTCATTGATATAAGCAATTTATTTATTCATTCATTTATTTTTCTATGTGCACGTGCTGCTTATTTCTTTATGTCAAAATTTTCCGCAGTTTCGGTCTAAATGTATAAATGGAACGCTTCTGTCTAGGAGGAAACTTTCCGGAAAAAGTGGTTGGCCGGTCCACCTTCACAGGTATGACCAGTCCCATTTGTGTAGGTAATAGCATGATTTGTAGTCGTGATATTTGGTGTAAATACCACGAGTGATATTTCGAAATTGTTTTACGTCGTTTCACGAGCCGTCAGGCGAGTGAAATTTGAGACAATTTTGAAATATCACGAGTGGTATTTATGCCAAATATCACGTACAAATCATGCTATCAAAGCTGCATTGGTTTATAGCGGAGCTCCACGCGCGCGCTCGCGCGTGGGCAGAGCCCCATAGCTAAGTAAATCTACCCATCCCAGAAAATTTGGTAATCACGTGACCGTACACCGACCGACGACCGTCCGTCCGCACCACAGGAAAACCACTGTTTACTCTCACACTTTTAGCTAGTTTGGGAGCCCAAGAGAAAACTAATTGCACATCAATGTTGTGATTAATTGACAGCTGTCAAAACAGGGCATCCACTGACCAGTATCTCCTGACCGTACCGCGGGCTCAAGTGTGGACCCATCGAGGTCGAATATTTTTTTGAAGTTATCCGCTGACAAATTACCAGTTTCAAATGATCGCAGGCTCTATGGCCCCGCATTATTAGGATTTTGTTTTCAAACTGGCTGGCCTCGGAAGCGAAAATTTAACCGGTTTTTTTTTAAAGTACAGGCGGGGAAGACCTTATCTTACCATGGTCACGCGTTGGTCACGCTCTACGTCCAATTTTTATACTCTGATTGGTCAAAATTTGACAGGTGAGTTCATGCGGACAAATTATGCAGCATCTTGAAAGTTGTTTACTTTGACAGCTGAAGCTGACAGAGTTTTTTGTCAACTTGTGATGTTTTTAACTGTCTTTTTCCTCTGGATGTACAAAATAAAATACAGCTGCTATCAAGAGTCTTCTGTTATTCATGGCTGGTTTGTTTACTGGGTTTTTTGGTTGACAAATGCGTCGCTTGTCAAAATTTGGTAATTCGTTTTTGGATGGCATCGTTTTCGTTTTTCACCTTGCTTAATGCGTAAGAGGGTTTAAAAGTCTCAAGCAATTGTGGCCTTCCTTGATAGCTTTCAGGAACTGAATCTCGAATGGTAAGCCTGAGTAATTATTGTATTTGATGTTTGTTTTTGTTATATCTTATTTCATGAAGTCTTGCACAGTTCACGCTGACAGTTTATGCGGCAAGTTTATGCACGTTTATAGGATTTGAGTCAATGATCTGACCTAGTATCAGGTTTGATAAAAGCTTACAGAACTTTAAAAAGCCTTCAGATATATTTGCTCACCACAAATAGAAAGAAAACGTTCCGAAGAATATTTACTTATAAATTTGGCTGTAGAAAGAAAACTTTGAGCGATTTTCTTGCTTCGAGGAGTTCACCTTCGAAAACAGTAAACACCGCGCAGGGAAGCCGGCTTAAGCTGTACGCTTAAAGACTCAGGATTTTTAGAGACACTTGCCTTCGTGAATGAAAATTGTTGTCTCTGTAAATGTTTCACCGAATTATATTTCTTTTTTGATGGTTAGTAGTCTCTCTTGCAATTTTAATGGCTTGGCCGTGCCGTTTGTTTTCATCGTTCATGAACATCGCTTGCAGGAGTACTCAAAAATGTCGCGCGTATCAAACGCTTTATAAGATTACACATCGTTATGACTGAAACCATTAAATAACAAAAAGTAATAATAATAAATTCGCTATTATGTTGAAGCGTAGCTCTATTAAAGTTCATTCAAACACTCGACCACACTGACAGCTCGCACTTAGAAACGAGAACCAGCTGGCCGTATGAGTGATTTTGGAAATTTTTGAACGGTTTCGCTTCTGGGAGGGAAGCGAAAGGGACCGCGAACGACCTCGGACGTCTGAGAATCAGGCTATTGTGAAGGCGGCTTTTGAACTTTAGAGTTCGCATGTTTGTGAAAAGCGCAGTAAATATAGCTTACAAAGCTTGTGCCCGCAATTAGCGAAGGCTATTCGAGGCGGGTACAAGAGAAAAAGGAAAATTGTATAAATATATTTATTATTAATTCAAAATATTTCCCCGATTCTGATTGGCTAAAAGCACACGTTTAATTCACCATAACCAGTTACTGATGACCAAATTTGGAATAATTTTGACTTTAACGAGGAAATGACGTCAAAAATGAAGCGTTTTCGCAGGTTAAGGCACCGTTAACCGAGAAGACCTGGGCACCAGGTTGAGTTGTTTTGGTTGTGAACGTGAAAAAATGGCGGACATTTCACTCGTTTCAAGAGTAAGAACTAGGCGAAAAATAGCTAAAAACATGGCAAGAACAGCAAGAAGACAACTCGAAGGGCGACATCTGCTATTTGGAGAATATTTGCGGAGCTGGACAAACCTAAACGTACACTATCGAAGATGAACTGAACATCGATGGATCGATGGAGGTAAGCATGTTTTAGCTATGTTTTCAAACTAGGAATTATTTTGAATGAATAATAAAACAGTTATTGAATTCGGCTTTCGTATCATATGAAGAATTATGGAGATCGAGGAGGGTGTTATCCGCCTCGGCCTACGGCCTCGACGAATAACACCCTCCTCGATCTCCATAACCCTTGATAAGATACTCAGCCTCATTCATTAACTGTTAAATATATATGTTAAACGAACAATCCTAGAAGCAATCTACTTTGTCGTGTGGTTTATAGCCAGAGTGAGACAGGAAGGCAGACTGTACTTCATATGGAAGCACACCATGTTACGATTTTGAGAATTGCCCTGTAATATCAGAAACTCTAATATAGTCGTCCTCTTTTTCCAGTATTTCAAAGAGTTTTCTCCTTAGTTCGCTTTTGAATTGATTTTTTTTAAGTGTTTTCATAGAAAGTGGAATACTGTTCCAAATTAAAGTACCGGAAATAGAGAAGGCTCGCTTCATATTTTCAGTTCTAACTTGTTCAACATAGTAATTTTCATTAGTAACAGATCTAGTCCGGTAACTGTGGACAGAAGACAGTTTCGTGAACATATTCTTAATGTTATCAGGAGTGAGATTATTATGGACGTCGTACATTAAAAGGCTCATTTGCTCAAATAGCAAGAACGATATCGGCAACTGTTTTGTTTCTAAAAAAACGGAACTGCATGAGTTCTTGGTTCAGCGAAGAACATTAGCCTAAGGGCTCTCTTCTGGAGAACCAGTAGTTTATGAAGATGCGTTTCAGCAGCATGACCCCACGCACAGATACCATAACTGATATAAGGCAAAATTAAAGAGCGGTATAAAGTGAGAAGTACATGACGGGGAACAAAATGTCTGAGCTTGGCGATAATTCTGATTGTTTTACTGACTTTTTGACAAACGTAATCTATGTGAAATTTCCATGAAAGGTTCGAATCAATGAGTATACCAAGATATCTAATATAATTTTTCATTTCTAACGGTTGACTGGTATTTGAATTATTATTAACAAGACGCTACGGAGCGTACACTTCGGCGTCGTTGTTGTGGAACTGATTAATTGTAAATGCGGAGGAATAGTAAGAAATGAAATGAAATGGCAAGAGTGAGGTGTTAATTTGTGAAGTTATGGGATTTGTCTGGATATTCTGAAAAGAGCAACATCCAAGAGGCCTACTTGCCAAAAACTAGCATTTCGGGACAAATATTCTCTGAGATATTAGCCCAGTTATGCTCTGATGACTCCATACAAATCCTTCTAAATTTGACTAGGGTCTAAACGTTTAGACCTAAGTCAAATATGAGGTTACCGGCGGTGAATAACAAGTCTAACAAAACAAACAGTGAAAAAAGAATTCTCTATTTTTCTTAGTCACAGCAGGCTTCAAAAACAGCATAGCAGTCTCATGTACTGATTAAAGATATGTAAGGTATGGGTAAGGAGTCAATTACGATGAGCATGGAATTGACTGTTACGAGTTCGAATGTTTTGAGGATAATTATTCACTGACTATCAGCACGCAGGAATGTCGGATTAACACAAGGAAGTTTAATACCAAGGGAGCATAGCCTTTTCAGAGCTTTACTGACACAGCATCCGCCAACACAAACTTGACTTGAACTTAAGTACAACTAAACAACCTCTAACAATAATAACAAAATCTCACTTGAACTTCAGATATCTTACGGCTTCCGCCAACTTGTAAACACAGAACTGAAAAATCGACCTTCGTCACACTTGACTAAACACAGCAGTCCAGCTCGTGGGAAAAAAAACTTAGGTCGTCAAAAGACCTCGCTTGGAACTTGTATACCTTTTGACATAAGGTTCTAGAAAATACTAAACGGGCGAATAGTAGTAGCCTCTCGACATATTTTATGATTTCAGTAACTGATGCAAATCTGCTGACTCATGCTGAAATGTAAACATGCCCTAATTATTATTCATGAATAATCCAAAAAAGTAGAGAACGTTCGAGAAAGTCACGCAACGCATAAAAGCAATTTTACTACGTAACACTCAACAAAGACAAAATGTCTTTGTGCAGCATTTTGTAACTTTAAATTGATCATAAAGCAGTTCGAGAGGAGGGCTCACTCGTGAAATGTTTTTCAACACCCGAAGAGAAATTTCGTGTCTCTGCGCGGCCACGTAATATCCTCTATTTATTCCTCGAGTAAATTAAAGACTAAACTCGAAGTGATCTCAAGATATCACAAAGTAGTCCGGTTTCATTTCGTGAAATAGCCGAAAGAAGCCGAAAAGTCGCGAACTTGCACGCCCAATCTTGTCCTGAAACTAGTGCGTAATTTCATAACTATTTTTCATATCCTGCACTATCTTGGGTCGCAGTAGCGCAATAGGCTAATCCCTCGACTTAGAGTCTCCTCTGACCTGACGGGTCACACAGGTGAGTCGGTTCAAACCCCGGGGAAGCCAAAATAATAATTCTTTCTTCCTCGAAAAAGTTAAAGAAGAAATCAAAGAAATCGAAGTTATCTCGAGATATCTCGAACTAATTCGGCTCTTACTTCGTCAAATAGCCGAATAAAACTGAAAACCTACAGACTTTGCATGCCCAATCTCGTCAAAAAATTGTAACTTTGATACATTCCTGAGCGTCGCGAATCCTTTACTTCGTGCTCCGCCGAAGTAATTATTTTGATATTAGGATGAAAAGGAATAGTCTTTTGGCGTGGACGAAAGATGATATACTTAGTTTTTTTCGATATTCAAGGTTAATTTATTGACAACTAGCCACGAGTATACTTTGAAAAGTTCTTCGTTTATCTCAGTTTCAAGTTTTTTAAGATCGCCGTTTGCATAAGTTAAACTAGTATCATCGGCGACCAGGTAAAATTGAAGCTTATTTGAGGATTTATATAGATCATTAATTCCTCGCGAAGCGCCGAGCGAAGTGAGTTTATAATCTAGCGAGCTTCAAAGTCGCAGCTTTCATCTTTACTTGTATATATCCGATGGTGTCCGCCATGACGTCATACAGTAGTGACGTCACGGCGCATTTTTGTTTCTAGGCAACATTCGACTGAAAGCAATTTCAAATTCCCATCAATGACCAACGGCAGCACTAAAACACGGAATCCGGAATCCGGAAACGGAAACGGAATCACGGAAACGGAAACGGAAACGGAAACGGAAACGGAATACGGAATCTGTGAAAGAAGGTTCCAAGCGATCGATTTGAAAAAAATAATATTAGCAATGACAATGAAATAAATAAACAGATAAAAAAAAGGCACAAATGAAAAATTAGCTGAGTACAGGAGAGGAGACTGCTGTGTCCCTCGAGGAGTCGATTCCGGTGAAAAGACGCTTGATACCACTGTTGGCAATGAATGCAAATTCTCATGGGACAGCAAAGCGAGGAGAAAAACGTGACTGACAAAAACTAGTGCCTTAAGAAAAAGGTAAGTTATATGGAGACAGACTTCGTTTGAATCGTCTGAGGCGTCGTTTACATAACTGAAAGGCGTCGCCGTCAAGTTTTTCTCAGTGTCTTTTCTGGGTTGTCTTCAACAGTGTTCAGTTTTATTTATCAAGACAACTTACTCAAGAGACCATGGCATTGTGGAGTCCAAAGAGAAGAGAGAATTGTGCATGCATTTGCTTGATTCCGCAACCGATTACATCAAAATAATGCGCCATGTTTAATAAGCCTCTTCAACAAAAATACGGACGTCCACGTAAACTCAATTACCGGTACACCAGTATTCCATCAGTATTCAGCTTGGCGAAAAAGTTTAACTTATTGCAGGAGCCTATCGGAACTGTGGTCACGTCACCGGTCTGTCATGTGTGGAGTATTCAGTTTGGGGACAATCACGTGGTGTGGTCTGAGGCTAACTTCGACTATTCTTGACAATTAGCTACAAAAGTAATATTTAACTGTATTATTCAACCCATGAACTCGTGAATAAAAATTACTCGTAAAATTACTTTCATCGGCCTTGCAGTGCAGTAACCCACACTACGGCAAACCTTATCAAGACACAATAACAAGAATATATTTAAGGGAACTGCCAAGAAAACTAAGACAAATTCTCTTTGGATTGTACTAAATTGTGTATTGTGAAATTCTTTAATTTTCTATCATCGATATTTGATTCCGTATTCTGTTTCCGTTTCCGTTTCCGTGATTCCGTTTCCGTTTCCGGAATCCGGATTCCGTGTTTTAGTGCTGCCCCATCGCGGCAACAAAACACGTTTTGCTCGCAGACGAGTTTGTACCGTATCGTCCTAGACTGTTGGGCTTCCATTCTCTACATGCAAATGCGATGAAATGCATTTACGTTGGGTTTTCACTGTCCAAACTGCAGTCATTCTTCTGAAAAATATCTTTGAACTCATGTTTAATAAGGCTCGAAGGTTTTAATAATAAAAATTCCCAAAATCTACGTGTGTGTTCCATGTGGTCAAGTGGTAAAGCTTTCGCCCGGTGCACCGAAGGGCCCGAGTTCGATTCTGGGCAGTACCTTTTTCTCTTCGCTTCTTTTCTTTTCTTTTCTTCTTTTTTTTCTTTTTCTTTTCATTTTAGGTGTAACAGTTTTGTTATGTTTCTGTATATAGCTCACGATTTTTGATTGACAAATTTTCTTCTCCGCTTTACTTGCCGTTCCCCCCCAAGTCCTTCTCGAGGTCCTGCGATTTACGTATTTCTAGTACACAAGAGAAAAAGCAAGGGTCCCAGAACGGAACCTTGTGGTACTCCACAAAGGGTTCGATGAGAATCAGAAATATAACCATTTAGAGTCGTATACTGTCTACGACCAATTAAGTACGACTTAAACCAATCATTCATCACTCCTCTGAAGACATAATTTTTTAGTTTTGAGAGAAGAATATCATAATTAACCGTGTCGAAAGCCTTTTTCAAGTCAATAAATAAACAAAAAGTGAATTGGCCTTTAACAAAATTAGAAAGAATGTCATTTAGGATTGCTAGAGTTGCGTGCTGTGTACTATGCCTACTGCGGAATCCATATTGTGATGAATATAATATATTATGTTTATTAACAAACTTAATAAGTCTTTTATAAACCAGCTTTTCAAATATTCTGTTGAAAATTGATAACAAAGAAATTGGTCGATAGTTTCCAGGCTTAGATTCATCTCCTGATTTAAAAACTGGAACTACTTTGGCGGTTTTAAGTTTAGCTGGGAAAGAGCCTGAGGATACTGAAACATTAAAGATTTGAGCTAAGGGCTGAGAGATAATATGGCTGGACAATTTCAAAATACTGACTGGGCATGAATAGGGTCCATAGGCTTTGTTATTTGGGAGCTCTTTGATTTCATCTTCGACTTCTGCAGGGACAAAAGGGTCAAAGTAGAAAGAACTTTGTATTGGCGGATCTAAAAAAGTACTAAAATCATGATCTGGCGACGAGGAAGGGATACAAGAAGCCAACTTATGTCCAACAGTTGCAAGAAACGTGTTATGAGAATTACTTATTTCCTTTGGGTTGTATATCGTCTCCGAATTGGAGTTAACAAGGCGGTGTATTGGCTTTTTATCACTTTTTGCCTTTCTTGAGATGATATCATTTATACCTCTCCACGTTTCTTTAGAGTTGTTAATGTTTTCTTCAAAATAACGTTCATAATAATTTTTCTTGCTTTGACGCGTTACGTTATTTTGTTTCGGTATAATTTATAATATTCCCAATCAGCATTAAAAAAAAGGTTATTTTTTATTCGTATTGAAGTTCTAATACCTTTGGTAATCCATGGCTTTGATAATATTTTTCCCCTGCGCTTGGAGAGAGTTTTCATTGGGGCATGCTTGTTTACCAAGCAGTTTATTTTCTTGTAAAAAGTTGTGAACGACTTGTTTGCGTCATTGTCAGAAGAATTACTCCATTCTATTTCTTGCAGTTCAGAGAGAAACCTGTTAGCATTGAAACTGGAGTAGTCACGGATTTTTTTCGTTTGTTTTGAGTAGTTCAATGGATTAGGATGAGTTGCCACAAAACAGACCTGGGTGAAGTGGTCCGTGGTGTCGGTTACAATGTTGCCACATATGAGGCTGTTTTCTAAATTGTTTGAAAAAATATTATCGATTACCGTAGCCGAGTTTCCATAAACTCTCGTGGGCTTATCGACAGCTGGTAATAGTGAAAAGCTTTGAGTTAATTCTAGCAGTTCTTTAGAGTAAGAGCAAGATTCAAATTTAAGAAGGTCAATGTTAAAGTCTCCCATTGAATAAATGTTTCTATTTCTCGAGGAATATAATTCTATTGACGAGGAAAGATAATTAAGGAAATCATCAGCCTTGTCATGCTGTCTATAACCACAAATATTCTTTTTCTTATTTGCGTCTACAATCTCGATCCAAAGAGCTTGGTAGGAAGAGTTTGAAGTACGTTCGAGAACCGCTGAGTTACTTTATGGGAGGAAAATGTCTACTAAATTGCCAGAGGTTGCTGGTTTGGAGGAGTCTGAACAGCTGGGATATCAGCAAACCAGAGATCGTGAAGCGGAAAAGAAGCAGATAGGTGCAGATTATGCTGACAAGAGACATCACGCAGCAGAGAAGTGTGTACCGGAAGGAGACCTTGTGTTGCTGGAGAAGAGGAAGGAGAATAAGCTGTCTTCACACTATGAAAAAGAGCCATACCAAGTAACGGATCGCTATGGGGATCAGGTCCAGCTGAAGTTACCCCAAGGCGCAAGGTACAGGCGTAATATTCAACATGTCAAGCGATTTGTGATTCCGGACAGGGAGCCCCAGGAGCAGCAGCCTGCAGGTCCTGTAGCAGTACCTAGTGCGCACGCATTAGGACAAGAAACCACACCCAGTTTGGAGACAGGAGGAGGGGCTAGTCCATCTGATGGTCCAAATCAGGAGCAGCTGTTACCAAGGAAATCGGGGCGAGTGACCCGACCCCCCGAGAGACTTAGTGACTATGTTACCACCTGAGGAGGACAGTTACTTTGCTATGACAGTGGCAGCTTTGATAAGGCTGTGCCTCAGAAGTGTTAATTTGTATCAGTTGTACCTTTAAAAGACACTGTTGATATTTTCATGTTATTTAGTAGTAGTGAGACTTTGCAAGTGAAGAGAGGGAGGGATGTGGTGTACATCCGGGACTTCCCCCAGCGCGGGAAGTCGGGGGTCATGTGACTAGTTGAAGTGGTGTTTTCTGTAGTGTAGCGGCGAAGGAAGTAGTGCTCGTGTTTGACTAGACCATTAGCCTCGGTGGCGCATTAGCAATACTACACTGCGTATTGGGAAAGGTTATGGGATTTACGTAGTTTTAATTTCTGTTTTCTGTACTTTATTCATTGTTATTGTAGACTCAAGGGAACCACTTTCCGTACTTTTGGTTGGGTTATCAGAAAAACAGCAAACAGGTTTAGGTATAACAATAACGTCATTTTACGTGGTACAGTGATCTGTAAAAAGAATTGTATGTAAATGTAAAGGGAGAAACAATTTTGAAAAGAGAAGTATCAGTAGGAGCAAATCGTCCGGGAAGTTCGAAAGCACAAGAAACTGTTTTAGAGATCTAAAATATAGCTGCTAGAAAATGAAGCATGGCCTTCAGATTGAGATTAAGGACTCACTAAGAAGTGATCTCCTGGTTGTAAGCTAAATTTAAAGCCTGTGATCGTAAATTCTCAGTTGTTTTTACGTAGCGGATAAGAGTGCGTTCGATTGACCTTATTCTGGAGTAAGAAATGGCCACTCGATTAACCTGCTATAATTCCAAACATTCCACTCAAGGGACTGTGTACTTATCAGAATTGAAACGGAACTGTTATATTTATTCACAGATTACACTTCAGAACAGCGTAACTACCTCAAGCTTTGTTAACTTGCCTTTGTTGTCGTGGCCCAGGGACTGCGAATTATATTTAAAAAGCTATGGGACGACCAGTACAGGAAGTTGTTTGGGGAATGGATGGATACACCTCGGAATGGAAAGGACTTCTACAATTTAGAATCTCCGAGAAATCATCGAAAATTTTCCCCGTCAGCTTGCCACAATGATCAATATGGGACGACAGAAGAATTGGATTGCGCTATGTTCTTCTATGCCATCCTTTACTCCGACTGCCCTCGTCATGGTGTTATTGAACAAGTCCGTTCTGCCGTTGATGATGTCAGAATGTTGTGCAATGAAATTGCCCATTGGCCTCAGGCCTACGTCTCATACCCAGACTTCTCTTCGATCTGCATTTGAGCTGAGGCGGCATTTAATTAAATCACTCAACCTCCCTACTATTCCACTCCAAATTATCAGAGAAAAAGTACATTTTTCAAGTGGAAGTACGAAGGAACTTGTATCTCTTCAATTTATTGAAGGTAAAAGTTGTCTTTATTTAACCTCTTTTTAATTAGGAAACCTACCATGCTTAACTTAATCTTAAATTGCTGATGTGTTTGTCCAAAACATTTAAAGAGGAGGAGGTGGTCCTAAGGAGGACAGTGTTCGATGGTAGCGCCGGTTAATTGTTGTAAATCCTGGGTTCCAGAACGTTGTATTCGTAAAAAGAAACTTAAGTTTTGCTTAATCTTAAAGAAACTATGTACAGCCTGAGAGATTTGATCTTTTGCCTTGCTGGAAATCAATGGAGAGTTCATTCAAATGATCAACATTAGAACAAGAAAAGAGAATAAGTTGTATTCCCACGAACGCAACCAGCCCCAAATGTTTGCGCCCCCGCGAAGTTAGTGTTTGAAGTAGGGTCATAAATGCGGTAAAAATTGTTATTTTTTCCGGGTTATAGTCATATTTCGTCTCATATTCTATTGCGAGATTTATTCATCAATACGTCGTCTCGAGTAGATACCCGGGGTCCATTTAATAAAACATTACAAGTGTAATTTTCAAGTGTAGCCATTGTTTTAAAGTGTGAAAACAAGGTAGTTGTGTGTGACGTCACTTAATTTCACCTAAAATTTCCCGTTGGCGTGGTTCGCATTCAATGCGCGCATGAGTCGTGGCCAGAACGGACGGTCAGATGTTTAGGTTACTTGCCATGTAGAGAACAGCTAAACAGAATTCTGTTGTGGAAAAAATTTTGGTACGGTCAAAGACTAAATAATTTTAATTGGAATTTAAAAATTCTAAGGGCCGTATTTTACAGACCATAGCGGGAAACAAATGCATTAACGGCTGAGTGATTTCCTCATCGGTCAAAGATCTTGCCTATACTCCAAGACAGATACAAAATAAGTTTTTTTCACAGCTTAATTTAGTGCTTGAAACCGCTCCAATTAACCCAGAATTTTCGGACCCCCAAAATCACGAAAATGTGCGATTGTAACCTCTAGTTTGTAGCTTTTATTACCTGAGTAATATCTTCCTATTCCAACGCTAGTATTCATTTTCTTGTTAAACTACTCCTATTCAATTAATCACTTCATTTCTTACTTGTTCTGTGTTACTAGCCAATTTTAGGCTAATGCCAATCGTTATTTCTCTACAGAATGTACACCAGAACAAGTTGACTACCCCCGTTTGTGTTACCTTGTATTTGATGTTGTGCCCTGGGGTCTGCGAGTGATCTTTAAAAGGGAATAGGATATTCGTTTTAAAGAAAGGCTTGGAGATTGGCTCGATACCCCTGAGAATGGAAGAGAATTCTGCGAATCGGCAAGACCAGACGGCCAAAGAAGATATCTGCTCGCTACGATGGTGAATGGTAATAGAGAAGAGTGGGATAGCACTATACTCTATTACGCTATTGTTCAGTCCAAAAGTATTGGCTCCCTCTTAAGTTTATCCGTAAGGTTACCCGTTAACGATCTCAGAGAAGTTCGCAATGAAACCGTGAAGAACGCACAGGGGCGTCTGCAAGCGGCCGGCAGAGTTTGAACGCATTGTTCAGAAAGTTCAGGTTGCTTTTGAAACTCTTGACCTCTCAACATCACCAATTGAAGAAATGATGCAACAAAGGTTGATGCGGCAACAATCTGGTTTACCGTATGTGGTGGGTGAAGTTGCAAAAAACAACTGCAAAGTGTTGAATACGAGCATGAGAAAGATGTCTCCTCGTTTTGCCGTCTTCCGTTTAGACCTCCAATAGAAATCATTAGTCGTAATAGTGATAAAGAAAAAATTCTTCGGGAGCTTAAAACGCTGAAAAGGAACAATGGAAACGGTCTAAGCTGTCTAATTATATCAGGAATATCTGGAAGTGGCAAGTCTCTGCTTGCAAGACAAGTAGCTGAGAGATTTCACTACGATGCAACGAAAATCTCCGACACCCCTGCATTTGTTATGTTTCTTAATGCCGAAAGTTCTGAGAGCCTTTTCGAATCGTACACCTCATTTTCCCAACAGATCAAGTGCTCAGGAATTGAAGTTAACAAGATCCTTGTATCGGAGGAAATAAGGTCCGACGAGAAAATAACCAGGCTGAAGAATCTGATCCAGGAAAGAATCCATCTTATAATGTAACCGGTATCCGAAGCATTCTTAATTCAGTGCCAGAGGTTGGTAATCCGCAATGGAAAATGGGACAATTGCTTATCACAACCTGTGACACAGTTGGCCCTGAACTTGCCGTGGATTCTTTCACGTGTCATATCTCGATTAGCCAAGGAATGGAACCAAGTGATGCTATATCTTTGTTAGCCGCGGTCTCCGGTGCTGATGACAAAGAAATTCTTGCAAAAGTGGTAAAAAAACTGTATTATCAGCCCCTTACCTTGGTCAATGCAGCGACGTGTGTCAAACACGATTTTCAGGGCAACAAAGAGCCCAATCCTGCCTGGACAGAGATCCTTAATGAACTGAGAAAAGACAAGGAAATGGAATCCGTTTCTGGTGTGATTTCTACACCCGAGTCGAGTATCCTCAAATCCACGGATGCAGTAGTACATCTAGCAGTTAAAGCACTGATTCGTTCAAGTGAGGTCATGAGGCATGTCTTAACCTTCCTGTCCTTGTTCAAACGACGAGAGTTTGATTTAGATACGTTTTTTTTTTTTTAATTTATTTATTTAGTCACTCACAAAACCTTACACAACATGAACAAAAGGTGTTAATTAAATTATAAAACTAATGTGACAAGGAAGCCTAACGAAGCTTGAAGCTTATATTAATAGGTTTCCTTCAACTACCTAGTGAACTAAGTTCATGGCTGAGTGCAGAGTGAGCAAGGTCAGAAAATTAAACGACAGATCGGCTATCAGTGAGATAATTCTTTAAATTTTTTCTAAAAACAGATATAGAAGGAGAGCTAATTAGTGAAACAGGCAACGAATTCCAGATTTTAGGTCCTCGGTAAAGGATACTGAATTGCGTTGATCACTTACGTTCAGAATGTAGAAGAATTCCAGGATAAAGAAGGGATTAGAAAGATGAGTGAGTCCCAGATTAAAGCGTGCCCACTATTGTTGCTTGAAGAAGAGTCAAACAACGTTAGCATAGGTGTTCACCAAGTTGTGTTTAAGGGCACTACGTCCACACTCAACAAGCGTTTTATTGCTGATAGTCAGCTTCTTGCTGCTGTTGAGTTATCTTACCAAATGGAAATTGATTCTCTTGAGGAGAGCTCAGACACGTTCGAATTCGTTGACGATGAACGCACCTTTCCATTTTTAAGGTCCTTTAAGGTACGACGTGATGAACGCACCTCTCAACTTTTAAGGTACTTTCATGACGTTTTCAATGTTCGTGTAACTGGGTTTAGTGTGGGTTAGGGTGGAACAACTGACTCGAATTGGCGTTAATATCACAATGTTTAGACGAGCAGTACTGCTGAGAACATGTATATAAGAAGTAGCCCTACGGAACGGCCAGCCATCATCATGCCAAGAATCCCAATGGCCATTCCGCTCGTCGTTTTCACTGGCCATTATTAAGGTTAGTGCAAATGGGACCTTATTTCCTGACTGCGGCCAAGATAGTAAGACTTACAAAAAAACGTAACAAAATTATCACTAAGGCACTCACTGTGTTTAGACTGATTATTGACCAATGTGCGGCTGATTTACGAAACTGTTTAGAATTGTGGAAGTTTAGTTTTAAAAGTTTTAAATATTGGAAAACCTGCGGGCTTGTTGTGAATTTTTTTTTCGTGCGAGGAATATTTTCCAAAAAATGAAATCCGTTATTTTGATGAAGGTGTAACTGTTTCATACATCATTGCACGTCTTTCCACATCATGGTTAATAAAATCATACTTTGTATGTATAAAAAACGCCTCAGACGTTTGGCCGCGGTGAATTTAAAACCTTTATTTCCAGACAGTAAAGGAAACTGAAATGGGGATTGCGGTGTAGAGTATACAATATATACTACCTGGTGTTCCCTCCAATTCCTAAGATGGTCTCTGATAATTACATTAAACATGTTTCGTTGCGGTTGTTTCTTTCTGCCGTTCTAGCTTAAAAATCTCCGCTTTTTGTAGTGGAAAAGGGGTTTGTACTATTTTTAAGCTATTTTTTAATCTATCGGTTTAAGGGAGGACCCAGGTACGCACGCCTGGAGAGCTTTAGGATAATTAACAAAAGTTAAACTATTCCTAGACGTTTAGTTGCAATTGCCTTTATTTAGCTTAAATATTCAAAAAATTAGACAAGGATATCTTCAACTGTAGTTGTGTGTTTGCGGGCAATTCTGGAGACTTTGTGGATACTTTGCGCTATACGTGCACAATTTAAAATATTTTTTCAGTTAATGAAATATGCACATTAATTATTTTTGTTTTTGTTTCTCAGTGACTTCTGAGAAGTCCAAAATTTTCGTCTTTTTATGCACGAGTTAACGTCTTATTCCATGTGGCAGTGTCACTTGAAGTTAGTATCAATATAATTAGGTACGTTTAAACAATTAATTGATATACGATGCAATCGTTTGTTTTTATTAATGTATTGTGATAATATTGTCCGGTAAATCTCAAAGGGCAAAGGCTTTTTGAAGTAATTGTTCCTACTTCCGACCATTACCAGAGCAATAAAAAAAGTGGGAATAAAATGGAAAAGAGAAAAAAAAAATTGTCCCAGAAAATTTCATTGTTTGCAATTGGAAAGTAAACAGGAAAACTGATGATAGGCTATAAAACACAACAAATTGCAAGTAGTATAGGATCTCAGATTTCAGATTTTATTGTCTATAATATATAAGTCAATGTCTGATTCTCTTTGGGACAGTTGAAAGTAGTATTGTTAGACTTGAAGGTTATAGATAATTTTATTGCTTTTTAGCACGAAATAGTAAAGGCTAATTTTAAAAGGAAAAAAAATTGTTAGTTTAATAGGAAAGTAAACAAGCAAATACAAAACATCATAGGCTTGATAGAGTACATTAAACTATATATCTAGCTTCCTTTTCATCTTCAGTTGTGACTGTCGATACGAATCGTTCTTGTAGTAAGAATTCGTTGAGCATGTAGTAGTATTTACTTTGGTGTGTCAGTATATTATGTCACAGGAGGCGGAGAGGAGTTTAATTTGCTGGACGTATTTGACGTAGTGCGACCCAAAAAGATCTGGCTGGACAGGACAAATTGTTTTTGTTTGGTTGCCTTTAGCAATGACAGCGGACGTTTAAGAGAACACTTTAAGGCTTGTTTCCTTTACAGGGAAAATTTAACCAAGGAAAAATGAACCAGAAGCGTGTGATAGATTTTATTCGAAACCAATAGATCTCTTACAGTAACGGGCTTCTATTCCATTACACTTGTCAAAAACGATAGGGTTCCACAAAGGTAACGGGCTTCTAAACCGATACACGTGCCTTCAACAAAATTACAATTCTCTAAATCGAAAAACTACTCCGTTCAAAGTGTCACATGATCACGTGTTCGAAACGTGATCGGCTACATCTAAGGTCAAAAAATGTCACGCGCGAAAAGTAACACAAAACTCCGTGACAAAGCGTCCACCAGTAACAGAATTTTAAAGAAAAGGTAGAAATGAAACGGTTCCCAATGGCAGTGCTTATTTCACAAAGTCGTGAAGGACGAGTTCCGTGACTCGAGCTCTCAAGCGGGACAAAATGTATTTAGCTCAAAAAGCGCACCAAAACGATGAAGGAGGCTCCGGGTTACATGTAGTGGGAAATTGAGAAATAAGATTGTTGTCTTGGCGTCTTTCTATTTAAATTTTCTCGCGAAAATTCTGTTTGTTTTACCGGACAATTGGTACAAAACGCCCCCATACAGAGCTGGATGGAAAGACTTTTTCCAGAAAACATTGATTTTAACTTAGTGGATAGTATATAAGATTTCAGGACCAAGCTGCTTCGTTCGGTTACTTGAAAATGTCTTCGTCGAATAGTTTTGCCCGCGCAGCAAATTAAACTTCTCTTAGCTATTGCATGCATGAATTTGTCAGAAAGATTTCACATATTATGATGGGAGCTTGTCAATGCGATCGTCAAGGACCGTGAATTACTGGCCTCAAAATAACCGAGGCAAGGTGGTCTTAGTTACCTTTAACTCCCAAAAGTGACGAACATAAAGTTTCTCTTAACAATTTCAAAAAATAATCAAGACAAGGTTATGAGAATCAATAAAATGATCACTTGAGGGAAGAAGCTTTGATCGTTTGTCAAATTATTTCAACTACTTCTCAAAGAGCTTGTAAGGAGATGTATAGAGATCGGTGTGGAGAATTTGTATGTCGATATGGGGCTTAGAGGGTTAAGGCGGGGTTTAATATCTATTACTTGTTATCTTTTGAAAAAGTGTTACTACCGGCATTTTCATTATATGGAATTCATATTAATGATAGCCCCCCTCGTACGCACATGCAGGGTTCGTACATAGTCTTGAATTCTGGAAAATAGAGGTAAAGCTTGGCAAAAATGGTAAAAAAGTCTTAAATTTTCCTTTTTTAAGCTAAGCTTAAGCTACAACAAGTGCTTTATAAGTTTTTTTTTTTGTTTTAGACAAATCTTATTCAATCTCGCCCGTATGTTTGCAGCCCAGCACGAAAAAGGCTTTGTTCCTTGCGTCTTTTAAGGTCTCTACTGATCACCTATTTGATAACCTCGAGTCTGGAAAAAGAAATTGTTGTTTTGGCAAAAAAGTCTGCAAAAAGTCTTGAATTTCGGATCCAAAAACTCTGTACGAACCCTGTAATAACGCATTTTTAGGGGCATTGTTCGCCCTCTGTGGGAGGGGCATACAACCTCCCTTAAACGCTTGCGTGGTAGTTTTAGAATAATAATAGCCATCATTTTTTTTTTCAATAAATTACATTGTTGTACACCCCGTGCTATTTTTCAGTAAATGATCGTTTTGAAGTGGGATGACTGACGTTTATTTGCGTTACAAACTTAACCGTTTAAATTCTTCCATAAGAAGTCAATGTGAACCTCCAAACAGGGGCACCCAACGATGGTTTCCTCCTAAATGCATTGAAAACACTTTTTAGGCTATCCAGAGTACAATTGCATTCTAAGCAGCGCTATAAAATTTGTATCTGTTCGGTCGTCCTAGGGCAACTTGATTCTTTTCGAAATTACAAGGGCTTGCGTATTATTTTCCCGAAAATTTTCGATGCAATTTTAAGTTTCACGAAAGTGAGAATTTTTCTGATTCCTCTCTTAATCGCATTTTGAATGCGAAAATGTTAGGTTTCCTTTTTCTACGAGAAATAGGCTAACTTGGGTACTGACATGCAAAAAATTAAACTTTAGAAAATCGTAGGGAATTTATTAGAGATGTTACAAAAATTGAACATGAATGGAACGGTCATCTAGAAATATTTAGCTTTCCTCAAGCTATAGAAAATTCTAGGCAATTTTTCCTTCTCCGAACAGATATTTACAGCAAACGGTCGTTGGTGCCCCTGCCCAAAGGGAAAGGATTATTAAGAGAAGGATTCTTAACAAAAAAGAAACGCAAAAAAAGGCTACGATAACCGTGAAACCACAACAATAAAATAGACGCAAACCGAAAAATGTTGTAGACTTAATTGGGCAAATTCACAACTCTCATTCTAGTTTTCAAAACAACTTTGTCACTGGCTTAAAACATTGAAGAAATTGACCTTTTGACGAATAAGACCCCAAGAAAAACTGAGAACCGACCAGTCAGAAGGGAAAAATCTAATCACTAAAATAAAATAAAGCCTCCAGATGAGTTGTTTGATAGATGCCACTATCTCACACTCTATACATCAATCAAAATCATGATTGGCCCCCACATTCACAGAGTAAACCTGTGGCAGTGTGAAGGCTATCTTAGCAGAATCTTAACCAACACACAACAACCCTGCCCTTTCCTGGCAGAGAGGCCACAACTACCTTCAAAGCCATCTCCTCCAGGATGTGTTCCATCTGAAATTAACTCTTTATTCATGTTTATTGTGTAACTGATCAGAGATTCCACTGGAATCTGTCACATGGCCTTACATAATATTATTATGCTGTATCACTGATACTATGATCACTAAAAGGCCAAGTCGAAGGTTTAAGTTTAGTTAGATGTAATCTTGGGTTAACTGCAGACAGAGTATGAGCAAGTTGTCATGGTAATCACTGGTCACCTAGAATAAGCATAAATTGTCTTTTGATCATCTTGGCCCAGATAATTTCATTTATCAAAGGGATTTAATACACCTTGCCATTGCCATGGCCATTGTTTGCCAAAAATAAGTGTTAGGTACAACTATGGTATTTGTGATGCAAATGACACTAGTCATCAACATTCACAATCAAAACACAAACAGAATCAGAACACTGTTATCACTAGACTGTAAAGTTCTATGCTTCTGATTATGACTCCGACTCCATCACTAGTGAAAATCAGCCTTAATTAAGACTGTGAAATATTCAATGTCCCTCCATATGTGCTAGGAGAGGAATGAAAGGCCTATGTGAAGCTAAAAATTGCCCTGGCTGATTTTGGCTTCTCAACTTTTGCCACATTTCACTAAACAGGCACAAAGTACTGACTGTCTAGCAGCCTAGACCTTTATTGCTAGTTTGAACAGCTTGCCATTAAAGTCAGTCATTTGTCTGCATCTACTTTAAAAAAGGTTTCTTTTACTTAAAGACTGCACTGAAATAAATATTAGGCATGCATACTCTTAGATTACATCTTAATCAAGAGATGTGATGTCCATGTTAAAAGCAAGAATGGAATTATAAATTATGGTGATCACTAAACCACACCCTCTGGAAAATGTCATTTTCTAACAAAAAGAAAAAAAATACATAATAATAATTCTGTAAAGACTGGAAGCTCTTTAATCTGGTGGGCTATAATCTTCATGATCAAGGCGTTTTGCTTTTCTTGATGGCTCTGCGGACTCTGGGAGATCCACACTTCCAACGTCACGCTTTTTACCTGACTGTGTGTTCTGGCAATAAACGGAAATTAAAGTATCAGTACATTACATGGAATAAAACTAAACCAACTGCTCTGAACTGATCAATGAAACATTTCTTATAAAATTAATCATTTGGGGTGTTGTAGTGTAACAATTATAACATTAACATTCTATGTTGTAGTATAACTTATTCTTATAGTTATAGTGGTCTTTTTGTTTTATGCTGTCCTCCTCAGAGCTTAAATATTAACCATTTTGGGTTATTGTGTTGGACTGGTCACATTTTCAACACACAATAGATGACTGTGTTGGCTGAGTTACTTCATTGTGTTTAGTTACATGTCACAAGCTACAATGTAGGAGTACTTGGAGAAATAGAAAAGAGTTAGATATAACTAAGGGGTCTTTAAAGTTTCTTGATGGCTGAACCAATGAAGTATTTGACTATAGAGATAATTCACAAGAATAATGAGTTAAATAAAATGACTTGGATGTTAATCAACATTTATCTTCTCTGATGCCTTTTGAGGGGATATAAAAGAGTAAAATTTTGTTGAAGTATTAAGGGTAAGGGTTTGGACCTTGGGGAGAAGCAACTTTGTTTCAACCCCCCCTGCCTCTCCTTGAACACTATTAGCCTGCTATAGGAATGGTAAGTTCTGCCCTGAGACATTTGCTTACCTTTACCTCCCACTGCTGATGAAGGTATCTTAACAAAATATTTCCTTTGTCAGTAACAATAGCTACAATAGAGAAGGTAAACAACTAGATCAATATATCTTTTCATGAACAATGCTCATTCATTACCAAGTAAAATGAAATTTAAATTTGAAAAAGTCTGAATCTGAGTCAGAACCTGATGAAGACTGTGCGGTACAGTCTAAAGCTACAATACTAAAAAAGTCTGAGACCGTTTTAGACTAGAATTTATTTTTAAAATAAATCATATTTCCTCGAATAATAGCTGGAAGTGATTAATATTTTTTTCACTCATAAAGGAGGCAATTGTTTGAGGGAAGGCTATTTTTCAAGGGAGGCAATTATTTCAAATATTGGTCACTGGAAGTTCTACCCTAAATGTTTGCGTTATCATCACATCAAAAATGACACATCCAATAAACTGAACATGGGCTTTTTAAGAGTTCCAAATTTGGTTCCTTGATTAATTGTCAATGGCAATTTCCTCGGCGTTAGAGCTTAAATTGTCACTGATCAATTCTGTTGGATCAGACTCTACCTCAAGTCAACAGGCGAGATGGGTTGGGGGGGGGCTGATTATTTGAGGGAGGTGATTATTTTAAATATTTCCGTCTGAGGGTGGTGATTATTTGAGGAGCCAATTAATCAAGGGACAGCTATTATTCAAGGGAATATGGTAGCTTGAGCGGCAGGCATAATTAAGGGGAGGGGGAGAAAAGTGCAAAAGGCAAAAGGGAGAGGGAGTTCCCGCCATAAGAACTTGTGTTTTTGCATGCTGCCCACCAGGTTCCCAAATGTCAAGTCAACTGTCACTATGTGACCAAGCACTTTTCACTTTTCCATGTATCACAACGTAAACAATGTGCTGGAAAAGGGAGTTACAGATTCGTGAGGCCAAATTCCACCAAAATCAAAACACCATCCCCCTCAAAATGGCCAAGATTGACTTCCTCTGAACAAAAACGGCAACTATGTTATGGAACATTTCTTTGTCAATTAAACATTGCAAAAGGCTCAGAGTGTACTATTGAGTTATGGATATAATAATAGGACAATTGCACGATGACGTCCTTTTACTACAACCACCAGAATCCACGAGTTTGTTGTTTTCTTGTGCAAATTAAGGCTGTTGTTCTTTAATCCTCAGCGGGATTGACAAATTTAAATAACAAAGCAAAACCAAAATGAATTCTGGTAGTTGCAGTCAAATATCGTCATCGTGCAATTGTCCTATTGAGAGGATTGAGAAGCATGGCAACTGAAGAACAGAGACAGAGATGGATCTAATTCTTTGATTCCATATTTGGGCAAAAAATTCCAAGGTTCTGATTGGCTGTATAAAAACCCCCGGCATGGTTCTAAGCAGATAAAGAGAATTAAGACATTTTGGGGTTATATACT
Source organism: Porites lutea (assembly GCF_958299795.1). Taxonomy (NCBI): domain Eukaryota; kingdom Metazoa; phylum Cnidaria; class Anthozoa; order Scleractinia; family Poritidae; genus Porites; species Porites lutea. Next base: position 8,285,446 of record NC_133205.1, read on the forward strand.
TGTGCTTAGGTCAGTAGATCATGTTTCCTTTGATACCTGTATCAAGGTTGATTCTCATTTACTTCATGACAATTAAGATACTCATATTTATAGCTCAGCCAATCAGAAATTTTCAGTGACCAGCAGCCACAGAAATAAACTAAAAGGGGGTTGTTATAGCAGGCCTCCCTTTTTCCTTCCTACTGATCCTTAACCCCTTTCAATGTCTGCCATGCAGGCTATCATCATGTTATTTGTAACAAAGAGTTTTGCTTCTTTTTCTTGGGAAAGTTACTTTGTAAAAGCAATAGAAAATTTTTTGCTGTTTTTGCATAGACTGATGTAAACAATTAAGGGGTTACTCTTGAAAGTTCTGCAAGCCGTGGACTTCCTCTTGTGTTTGCATAGCGAATTCTTCCAACACCCTCTTGTGTTTATACCAGGATATGCAAACACAAAGTTTTCTTTCGCTTAAACTAAGCCTGTTTGTCTGGATTACTTACAGTATAAATTTGAACTTTTTGTAACATAAAAAGGTCTTATTATTTATAGTGAATTATTACCTTGTTCAGACGTTCCGTCGTCTTTTGTTGGCAGATAGACCACGGGTCTGCGATTCTACCAACACACACAAAAAAAGCAAATTAATTAACAATTTATGAATGACGCTGAGTATCTTATGAAGAATTATGGAAATCGAAGAGGGTGTTACAGCCTCGACGGATAACACCCTCCGAGATCTCCATAATTCTTCATATGATATGAAAGCCAAATTCAATAATTGTTTTATTATTCAGTTAAAATAATTCCTAGTTTAAAAACATAGCTAAAACATGCTTACCTCCATCCATGTTAAGTTCATCTTCGATAGTGCACATTATGGGTTGTTCAGCTCCGCAAATATTCTCCAAATAGCTGATGTCACCCTTCGAGTTGTCTTCTTGCTGTTCTCGCCATGTTTTTAGCTATTATTTCGCCTAGGTCTTACTCTTGAAACAAGGGAAATGTCTGCCATTTTTTGTTTTTACAACCAAAACAACTCAACCTCTTACCCAGGTCTTCTCGGTTACCGGTGCATTAACAAGACGGCTGCACTTTTGACGTCATCGGTTCATTAAATGCTAAATTCTTCCAAATTTGGTCATCAGTAGCTGGTTATGATGAATTATAGTGTGCTTTTAGTCAATCAGAATCGGGGAAATATTTTTAATGAATAATAAGTTAAATTTATGCATAAAGCACATTTCTCAATGTGCAAACGTGATAGCTGGACAGACAACCTTCCTACGATCTCGAGAAAAAAAATTCACAAGAACATTCCGGAGGAAAAAAATCGATCTACATACTCCAGGTTAGGTTCTGCCAATAATACGGATGTTAAACAAAATAACGAGTTATAAAAGGCACTTGGACAGGGAAAAGAAGTTAAGCTTAAGTAATTACGTTCTTATACGCCAGGAATATAAGTTTTAAAACGTGTCTTTGTTGGCAAAAGTGATGATTTCTGAAAATTTTCTTTGCACGTATCAAATCAATGCCTAGATGCGACACTTAGTAGAAATAAAGAGAGATAAAGAGCCAAATTAAGAAGGATAATTTTATCAAATCCAAAGACGAAATGGGTTAATTTTCAACCTACCGAAACTTTGGTACCTGCATCGGCACAGTACTTTGAAAAGTTACTCCTGTTAAACGAAGGCAATTCCTTCAAGAGGTCTCCCTTAAACAAGAAAATAAATATCATGAAGCAAAGGATTACAGAAAAAATTCACAGACGGTGAAATCATTTACCACTAACCATTTTGTAAGCGCTAATTTTCAGCAGTATTTACATTGACTGTCCTGCGCAAAAGCGCAAACCGATTTCTATGGATCGCGCATTCATTTTGCGATAACCACCTCCCACTAAACTAAGCGCGGGCTCAATCTACGGTATCTTGGCAACCAAGGAAGAAATCAAAATGGCGGACACAAGTTCACCAAATCCAAGCAGTGAACCCGAGAAACCGGCGGCTGAATCATCTGATTCTTCTGCTGCTGAATTGCAAAAGACGATTGCAGATGCTTTTGACATATTTGACCACGAATCTAACAAGACTGTTGATGTTAGGTACGGTAAAGTTTCTGCTGAGGTTTCATCTTCCAACAGCTGTGCTAGGAAAGTTCTCTTTAGTTGTTCATAAAATACCGTAATTTGTGGTTGTGGTTTAGGGAAGTTGGAACCATTGTAAGATCCTTGAAGTGTTGCCCTACAGAAGGAGAGCTTCACGATATTCTGGCAGAGGTAATTAATATGGCTTGTTTTGAACTGAAGAAATGTTTATTTTTTATTTGGTTATATGTAGCTCAGTCAATTCCAAGCGTGCTCATAACCGCCCCTCCCCACCCGGGCATTTTTAGGCCATTTGTCATTTGTTTTGGAAAAGCTGCAAATGCCCCATGGTGGGGCCGGGCGTTCATACAAAAACCCCACGGCACAGTGGGGCATAAAAATAGGGTGCAAATGCCCCACCCCGGAACAACACCAAAATTGTATTTTCCAGTATTAAAAATAGGCTGGAAATACCATATTCATGGGAAAATCTCTGATAATCTAAGCAAAATGCATAAAGTGCGCTACACAAATCGGCCCTATATAGCTACAATCGGCGACAAAATGAGTTGAGACACTTCGCCCAAAACTGGGCTTTTTTACATTTTATTAACTTCAAAAGGAGGAAATATTGCTTTCCTCCCCCATCCCCTCCGTGCAATGTTGTGCCCTTGTTCTAGCTACCTATAGAAAACAACAAACACCCCAACTTTGAATGGAGGGGACAGGGGAGGGGTGCGGATTCTTTTGTTCTCCGAAGTTACCCTAGTTAAGTACAATGTCTCAACAATTTTGTCGCCAATTGTCTGAATCTCAAAAGTGGCCATACGTCCTTTAGAAAGTTAATTGAATTTATTTCCTTATGCTGTGATGTAAGACCCCCGGTGGCTTTTTATTTGTTGTCTTCGACTTCATCATACCTATTTTAGAACAATTAGAATAAAGCAATTTCGTTATTTTCAGTGCGTGACATTTCGTGTCACGCTTAACCGTGCCTTGACGTCGTGCAATGTGGCGCGTCGCTCACGATTTCTTATTCTCTCCTTTATCGAAGCGCATCGAAACAAAGAAAAAAGTGAAAAGGATAGAAAACTTAATAGATTTGTAGGCATTAGAGTAGTTATAATGGCTAAAATTGCTCTTTAGGAGGAATTTCCACGAGTAACCACGAGTAACCACGATGAGTATAAAAGAAATTTAATCTGATTATCTTTTAAGAACAAAGTTGGTTACTCGTGGTTACTCGTGGCCAGTCTCCTCCTGACCTCATAGTTTCTACTGTAAAGTACATTCTTCAAAGACCCTTATGGGTATATGGGCAATGAATCTGCTGCACAGATATAGCGATGCTATGCAGCTTTGCTGTGCGTTAGAAGTTGGAACATTTTTCCTGAAAATTCTCCTGCGCATAGCAATCGTCGCTATTTTATCGTCCATCACACCCTTATCAAATAGCCAAACTTCGAATAAACACTTTGAACTTACTAGGGATATATTCCAATACAATATATTATCTGCCATCGATTCCTACCGATCACACTTAGTTACCAGAGGAAAATCAACCATTCGGTACGTGGGTATGCTGCGTAATTACTTAAAAACACTACCGAGTACAAAGATTGTCAAACTAATTTTCCCTCAAAAAACACAGGAAAGGGATTATATGGGTATTTTATCTATCTTCTGAAAAAACGACCCGGTGAATATAGTAATCTCAACTAGTTAACGTCTCCTAACCGATGCTAATAAGACAACAGCGCGTAGATTTCGATTCAGACAATCGGCGACAAAATGAGTTGAGACACTTCGCCCAAAACAGGGCTTTTTTACGTTTTATTAACTTCAAAAGGAGGAAATATTGCTTTCCTCCCCCATCCCCTCCGTGCAATGTTGTGCCCTTGTTCTAGCTACCTATAGAAAACAACAAACACCCCAACTTTGAATGGAGGGGACAGGGGAGGGGTGCGGATTCTTTTGTTCTCCAAAGTTACCCTAGTTAAGTACAATGTCTCAACAATTTTGTCGCCGATTGTAGCCACTAGATATATTTATTCCCGAAAAAATCACATCCGTCTGATTAATATCAATAACAGAACTGTAAACTAGAGTTTTTCTTGATACCTTATCTTTTTGTTTAATACAGTGAATGATAAACAAATAACTAATGAGCTTAACATGAGTATTTTCTCATCATGATGGAACCGTTTTGTCAGCATATTAATTGTCGCATTGATCGTACAGAACAGGATGTTTATATAATATTAGCTTTCAAATATCTCGCAAGGTTTTTCTTGGTCTTCCTTCCTCAACCATTCACACACAAAGAAAGTGCCTTTTCCTTTAAACTCTTCGGAAGATACATATTGATCTTGTCTTTCCTCCATGTGTGAACTGATCACAATGGCGGGAAGCAATTTCTTAGACGGATGCAAAAAATACTGTGGGATAAGGAAGTGATGGAGTGAAAACCACACATATCTCTTTAAAGCATAACTATTAAAAATATTCTTTATAGAAATAGCTAAAGCTGTCTAAATAGGCATGTTTTTAAGTGAAATATTGAAAAAGGAATGACCTTAACCGCTTATAGAAGAATTGACAAAACCCCCAAAAAGAGGTTTTCTGACAAATTCCCCACCACCGGGACCGACAAGATGACAAATGCCCGACAATTGCATGGGGGGTGGGGGAAGGGTAGGGCATAGGTACGCTTGGAATTGACTGAGCCATAATAGGGTTTAATAGGGTTAAATTGTGTGAGGACTTAAGTTTTCTTTCAATTTTAGGTAGAGGAGGAAGAACCAACAGGTTATATAAGATTTGAAAAATTTGAACCAGCTATGTTAAAAATACTTCTGGAAAGAAGGTGAGGCAAATTTATTATAAACATTGGTTTACTTTAAATTTGTTTATGGTTTTAAACTAAAAAGGAAAATTAGCCCAGTTTTTTATCAGTTCTTCTTTAAAGATTTTATCATGGCCTAAACCTAGGGATAAAGTTTAAATGCTGTGTGAAAAGAGAGGTGCAATTTAACAGAGTTGTAAGTGGCTGGTCTCTAAGGGAAAATAGCCAGTCATATTTAATTGAACAAATCTTCCATATTTGTTATGTTTGAATCCTTTTCAAACTTAGGGTAGCCGGCTGATTAAACTGCAGAAGCCGGTTACTAATGACAGCCGTGGATACAGGGAAAAAAGCCAGTGTATAGCATCTACCCCACGCTACCGCCCAGGGGGGTACTCCAGATTTCAAGTGACAGGGATGATCAAAGGTTTTTTTTTGGGGGGGGGGGTGGGGGGGTTGAAATTTTCGATTTTAGGATATTTACTAGAGTATATATTTTTTTTGGAGCTTGATTAAAGTAGGGATTTTTTGGGGGTATTCAAAACAATCTGACGATTTGTGATGGTTATATTATTTGATGTTGTCAGGACATTTTTATGGCTTGGAAATTCTGCAATTTTGGCCCAGACATTTTTTTGGTTTTATTTGAAGCCCTAAGGACTTTTTTTGGTTTTGATTTTTGCCCCTATTTGGTCATCCCCGTGACTTAAAATCCAGAGTAAAAGTTTGTGAACATTGGCAGCCAGATGGGGACTTCTTAATAGCTGCTAATAAATAGTGGCAACATAGTCAGAAGAGATCCTCATAATTCTCATAAAAAATGAAAACATAACAAGCACCTGTTACTTTGCTAAGAGTGGAAAAAAAGGGCGGGGAGGGTGAGTCGGCTGCTTGAAAAAACATGCTGGGGTTTCAGAAAGTAGAAATGTCTATATGAGCATGCTGCTGACTTAAATCCATCTTGTTTCCTTTTTGTTTTTGTTTTAAGGTACAAACCAGCACCTGAAGATCAAATAATGAAAGCACTTGAGGTTCTAGATCAGGAAAATAAAGGATACCTTACTACAGAAGAACTGACAAAATATATGAGTGAAGAAGGTCATAATTTTATTTGTTGCTCCCCTCATTATCGTTCCTTTTCTCAAGGCTTGGCTCTGGCTGACTTAGTAGTTAGTATGGTAAATGCTATGAACTTTCTTTCTTTATAAGGTGCATCTCTCAGAGACATGCAGCCACTAAGTGCTCATTCACTGTATTAATAGAAAGGCTTTGGCTTACATTCATGAATTGATTTCATTACTACTGTTATTAGTGCATGCCTTAATAATATTATTATAGGAAATTAACATCGTATGAAAGTAACATGGATTTTGGTCTCAATTTTCCCATTAATTCTTTTTCTGTTGCTACTTTTATGCATTTGTATCAGCATATTCTGCCTTGATGTATGATTGTTACAAAATATGTTCTGACGTTCTGAGTCCAATAATTAGTTGTCTTTTTTTTAACAGGTGAGCCCTTTACTCAAGAAGAAATGGAGGAAATGTTATCTGCAGCAGTTGATCCTGATAAAGGAATAGTGTTTTATAAAGACTTTGTCTCAATGATGGTAGTTGAGGATGTGTAACAAAACTATCAAGTGACCCAATTGTAATAATGTTTAATGGTGTATCACACCTGGACAATTTGCGTACTTTTTTTATCAAATATTCTTTATTTGAAATTATAATGACATTCACCTTGAGCACAGGTTTTAGTTTATTATTTGGACTTAACCCTTAGGTCCCAAGAGTGACCAATATCAATTTTCTCCTAACCACATCAGCAGATCATCAAGAGTAAAGGTTATGAGAATAATTACTAAATTGATTACCAAAGGGGGAATGCTTTGATCTTAAACCAAATTCTCTTAACTGTTCTTAAAAGAAATGTATGAAGATTTGTTTGGAGAATTTGTATGTGGATCTTGGGGCTTAAAGGGTTAATTTTGCTGTACATACATGTAGGAAAAAAGGTGTTGTAAATAATCTTATAGAGATAAGATAATGTAAATAGTTGGTGTGTACTTCACAATATTGTTAAAACTGCAGTACAACTTTAGCAGTAAGTCCTATTTTATGGGATGTAGAAAAAAAAGGTTTGGAGACTTTCAGATGAATACTTTTTTATCTCCAGTGTAGGTTGTACCAAATCTCCTATTAATTATTATTTATGTAGATAATCAGAATGATGAAATGACTTTTGAAAACTGTGATTTCTTTGTTTACCCTGCATGCAAATCTTTATTTTAAGCATGGGCACGGACATTCTCCCAATTTACACCTTATTTAATATAATGAATAGCAAAGGGCAGAATTTATTGAATTATTTATTATGAAAGAATAATGTTTTCTGAGATTTCCTCCTAAATTCCCTCTCTTCTACTGAATTTTTCTCAGCTTTTCAAAAAGCCCTGGATGGGCTTGACAAAATTTTTCAAACTTTTTGAAAAAGTTAGCACTTGACTCTGCCCATGTTAACAATATTAATGGGGTTGAAAAGAGTTGTTTTAGACTTCATTAATTGGTTGCTGTTTTAACCTGACCATTGCATCACTTAATTTGCCTGCGTCGCAGACACTCTAAACCTTCTGTATAGACTATACAAATGGTTTAGATGAGTGCGTAGGCTGGCTGCAACGCAGGCTACACTTAATACATGTCTTTTCTGGTGTGATGACTTCGGTACTACCTGAAAAGTGATCTTCGTCCTTGTCCGTAAAAGTTGAAAGTGCTAAAAATTCTCAACCTCGTCCCCAGGGTTTTTCCCTCAAAAAATGGGTGTTGAGGGAAAAGCCCTGGGGACGTAACCTGAGATCAGGCTCTTTTTTCGTTTCACTTTTAAAATTACATTCCGGCGGGCAAGGCGAAACGAAAAGAGATTTCAGCGGTAGCCATTAGAGAGAATGTATGAGAACCGTTAAAATTGGGCCTGATCTCAGGTTATGGGGACGAGGTTGAAAAGTTCTCCAAACTCAAACACGTCAGACACGTAATGCGTGCCTATGCTTTCCTCAGTTCAGCGGTAGTGGGTAGGTTGGATATTTGCCCAGGGGGGGGGGGGGGACTCCGCATATGAAAGGGATGGGGATACTCGTCGTCCCACTTAGGGGTGTAACTTTCAGATTTTGGTCTCACTTAATTAGGGTGTTCTGGGCAAAACGCCGTCATATTTAGCCATGAAGGTCTCGTTTAGGGTTGCACGCGAAAAAATAAAAAATATATATATATTGTCTGTGTTTTAACATGGTCTCTTTTAGGGGTCAAAAAAAGCTTGGGCCACGCCCAGATCGGTCTCCTTTAGGGGGTTTAAATCAAAATTTCCGACGAGCATCCTTACCCCTTTCATCTACGGAGTGCCCCCCTCCGCCACCCGGGGGGATATTTGGCGCCCTTCAAAATGGCGGCTTCCTCTGAGCGTGAGTACAGAAAGCTTCTTACTGATTCTTTGCTTAGTGAAGAGGTCAGTAACAGCTACACGTTGGACGAATTCAAGGATTTCTTTCCTAGAAAATATCGGTAAGTTTGAAACTTAAGGCAAGTGGCGGGTTTTGATTGAATGTAAGTACTTTATTCTTCATCGCGGCATCGAAGCTCGCCACAGGACGCATTTCAAAAGTTTTCAGTGGATTCTGAGGAACATATCAGCTGAGTAATGTTGTTCGCGCTGTCAATGAATCATAGAAAACAATCTAAGGAGAGAGAAACACGAAGTAGTTCGAAACACGTGCGCTCCAAAATTGCAAAATAATTCGCGCTAAAATCATCCCATTTCATCCGCTCCGTGGTTGTACGTAGCGGGGTTAAATACTTGGAAATATTTGGATATTGTGTTCCGCTGGGGCTTGGAAACCTCTGCCTCCAAGACAAATCTAACTCATATTTTTCCCTCTTTTTCTTCTTGCCGGCCTCCAACAAAACAATTAAGGGTCAGATTTCTTGGATTGGATCGGATTCCAGATTGGATTGGACTGCGGATCGGATCAGACTCTTATTTCCACTTTTAGTGCAGAAGAATTCTTATAAGAACTGATGTTTTTTTAATTAGTGACACAGGTGGCTTGGAATAAAAAAATCTGAGTTCTCCCAATAGGAGTTGGACTAGTCCAGATGCATCTGTACGACAGTCAACTCCCTCAGGCCCATGATGACCACTTGTCATAAGCAACCACCTCCTGTAAGCATCCACTTTCAAAGTAACAGTTTTGTTTCTCAGTCAAATACTTTTTCAAAATCTCTCTTTTAAGGGACCACTATTTAAATTTCTAGGATCTTGTGTAATTTGTGCACCCCTTGGTCGATATACCACTCGACATATCGACCGACAATCGACCGATGTATCAGTCAATATATCAACCGAGATGCCCTATGACAAAATCCACTAGCCCTGGGCTATCATACACAACTTTCTTTGCATGCTGCACCACTTCTTATTATATAGACACGAGTGTTTCACTGGAAAATATACCACTCGTAAAATTCATAAAAACTAAATCCGGGACTCGAGTGGTTTATTTTCCATAATCTCACACAAGAGTTTATCGATGACGTAATTTCGGTAATTTCCCTTTATTATTTTATCAATATCTTTTTGTCTATATAATAAAAAGAACATTACACGGCGGCTTGAAGGTATGAATTTTACTTTCTCGTGGCAAAAACAATATTTTACTCACTTGCTGCGCTTGTTTGTAAAATATGTTTTGCCACTCGAAAATAAAATTCAATTATCTTTGCGCCACCATGTAATATCCTCTATGTCATGCACCAAGAGTAGTTGCTTACGAGAGAGTTGTCTGTAGTAACCAGTTAATTATAGGTTCAACTCCTGTTGGGAGGACTCAGATTTTTCATTTGCGAGCTGCCTGTGTCACTAATAAAAAACATTGTTTCTCATGTATCACCAGGCTTAAAGCTCACCTCTAGCTTTAAAATCGCAAAGAGTTAGTCTGAACTTTACTGCACTAGGAATTTTATGTTGCATAACTTCATAAGATTTCAATCCCAAAAATAGTCTTGTTCACATGACATAGCCCATGAGTACCGGTATCTAATGTTGCACTGATTATGTGTTTCTTTCCATTTCTTGCGAAGTGGTCTTGTTATTCACTGAGCCTAAATTGAATAGCTCCTTTTTCAGAGAAGACAACGAATTAAGAAATTGCGGGAATATGAGTAAGAAAGGTACAATAGCAGGGTTGTCAGAAAGTTTTGAAGTAGACAGCTGAGTTCTCAAAGTAAGCGGCCAGTCCAGAGATATTTTATTTAAAAAAGCCATCCGTAAAGAAATGCTAAGCAGAGTAGCTGACCGATACTAACCAAGTAGGCCGCGATTTTCGCAAGCAAACGAACCGCCAGTGTGATCCAATCTGCAATCTTATTAAATCCAAAATCTGATCGAATCGGAGTGATCAGATCCTGGTTTTGCCGATGCCCCACTCCCCCCCTCTCAGATCAAAAGTGAAGGGGATGCCATCTATTACCTTTTAAACTCAGTGACACCATCTCAGATTAGAAGGTATAAGCTGGCTTATTCCCCTCCCCACCCAATTCCCCTATCCACTGGTATGGAGAAAAGTTTTCAATGAGGTCTTACTGGACCCTGCTGATTTTTTTATCTTTTTTTAAATTCAAGAGATCACCAAGATGTCAACGTGTTGTATGAAGCCTACCAAACAAAACGGAAGCTGATAAGGGACAGAGTAGTTATGAATGTGAGGATGCATTGTAGAAAGAGAAAACAACAGGTTAGCTGATCAGTATATTTCATTTAATCATGATCTGAACATTGACTTGCAGACATCCATGGGAGGCAATTTAATTAATATCATGGGTGACGAATTACTCTTTACAGTGCCACTGGGAAAACCATGGACACCTAAAATATGCCAGGAATGCTTATTGTTTTTAAGCCAATCAAATCTGAAGACTTCACCAAAACTGCAGACTAAATAACTGTTAAAAATATTAGTTGCGCTTGAGGGAAACCAAGAGAATAGAAAAGGTTACGTCTTGCTTAAAATGATGTTAAAATATTGTAAAATTGGTTCGAAAATATTGGCTCACTGGTGAATCCATTGTGATAGGTTTTCTGAAGTAAATTGTTCATGTGTTTTAATTTGGGAAATTCACTTGTGTTATTTCAGAGTAGTACTAATGTAGATAATACAGGAATAAGTGATGGTGCCACATGTTGAAAGCAACAATTGCATGAGCGCCAGTGATCAGTGGAAGGACAAAAACATGCACTGATGTGTTCTTTATGAGTAGTTTCAGAGGTTTAACAACAAGAATCAGCTCAAATTAAATCATTTACCTGGAAAATCCAAAGCCGACACAGTTCTTGCTGTGCCAACATCAGTTAACACACTGCGGTTCTGTTTAGTGCTGCCTCTTGTGCAAAAGTGGTCACAGGCCTTTAATGGAGTCTGTATTTTTTCTAAGTAAATGTTCCTTGCCCAGGAAAGAAAACTTAAAGCTTAGTGGTTTACAAATCGTCTGTGGACTGCTGAACACCATGAGCTTTGTGTCATCCAGGTTCAACAAGAGATAGTTCTCAAAGCACCAATCACGGATTAGTTGTAGGTCATCATTGATTTTAACAGCGGTGGTGTGAGATTCCTCTACAGTGAAGGAGAGAATTAGTTTTGTGTCATCAATGTAACATGCACTTGAGCACGTCTCACTGACTGCTGTCAGGTTGTTTATGTAGATACCAAATAACAAAGCTCCGAGCACGCTACCTTGAGACACTTCACACATCACTGGTAGAGCTTCAGACAGCGCAGCATTAATGCGAACCCTTTGAAATCTTTGGATAAGTAGCTGTCAAACCAGGGGACTGCCAATGGGGCCAGCCCAAGGGCTTTTAGTTTTTTGCAATGAAATGCTCTGATTAATGCTATCGAATGCTTTGCTCATATCCAGAGAGACGATTTAGCTGTTAGCTCTTTCTTGTCGACAACGTCAAGTATAGTGTCTGTAGAGACAGTAAGAGAAGTTTCAGTGGAGTGCCACTTTTTTTTACCACTCTGTTCCACTGCCAGTCTTTTGTTTGTTGTCAGGTAGGGTGTTAGCTGATTCAGGACCACCTTTTTACACACCTTAGATAAAACAGGTAACAAAGAAATAACTGGAAGAAATATGAAATAATTATTGGTCTATTGTTGCCTGGTTCATCAAAATCACCCTCTTTCAAGACTGGTGACACTTCAGCAATCTTCCAATCTCTAGGAAAAGTGCTGGTAAGTACTAAAAGAAGAATTTATAATGGAAGTAATAGAAGGAATAATCCCTGGTGCAGAGTCCTTGATAGCATGAGTTGGTAACTTATCAAGGATATATCATGCACATAAGCTCTACATTCACAGCAATTCACAGGTTTTCTGCTTTCCAAGTCACTGCCATCTGGGTTCATTTTAATTATACATGTATATTTTATCTAGCGTGTTGTCCTGTTTTTTATCACAGGGTAGAATGATGCCAAATAATAAATATGAAGATGAAATAAAAGAAATGGAGGCAAAAGAAGAAATTTTACAAGAGGTATCAAGTAACACTTTATTAATGCCTTTGAGGTAGCTTTCTTGGGGAAACAGGGGCTGGCCTTGTGGACTTGCTAGTTTATAATTATCACACGCAAGTTTCATATTGTCGACTGCAATTTCACAGGGTTGACTGTATTTTCTCATGGTTGACTGAGGTTTCACAGGGTATTGTAAAGTTAACTAAAATTTCACTGGGCGTTTCACAGGGTGAGTCTGAATTTCACACGATGCTTCTCAAATCACATTTTAAGTTAAAATTTTCACAGCATATTTCACAGGATCAAATTCTTTATCATTTCTTGTACCAAAAAGATATTTTTATTTCACAGGATGTTTCACATGGTAAATTCAGTTCACATGGTTTGAAACATGCTGTTCACATGCTTTTCACAGGGCTTGCATGTCCTAGTAGTGCATGGGATTCTCCTTTCTCTGCTACCTCCCTTTCGGGTGCATGAACCATAGATCTTTTCCCTTTCTCAATGACCTACACAAGTCATACACCAAGTGTCATACCGATAATAACATTTTTAATACAATATACTCAGGGCTGTCATCACTTAGAGTTCAACTTGCCGGGTATATGCAGTTAGTAGGTAGGGAACTGAACAGCCCTGGAAGGAGTTCTTTTGGTCTAATTTTCCTTTTGTTTCCTACAAAAACGCAGGGGATCATGCCCATAGTAGCCGGGGGAAATCCACGGGCCCCAGCCCTTTGTGACAGCAATGATGCTACAGCGGTACACTCTGTTTTTTAAGGGTCAGAGACTTAGTGCAAATGTTTTAGCAGCAAATAAATGCATGTGCTGGCTGTAGAATGAACAATACCTGGATGTGTGTGGAGAGGGCCTTAACTACTGCCTTTTTAAGGGGCAGGCAATGGTCCAGTTTCGAATTAAAAATTACCACTAAATACAGAAAAAATAAACGACACATTCATACAGGGTTGGTCTCAACATAGAGTAAATTATTCACAAATTCCGGCAAGTAAGGGTCTTTTTCTCATTGGAATTTGTGAATATATTTACCTCAGCTGGAGGATAAGCCTGTAAAGAATGTGTCTTCACTTCTTTTATTCAGCTGTCATAGTGAACTCGAAACTGAACTATTGTCAATGTGTGTGTGTGTTTTTTTTTAATTTTAATCTCACATCATCTAGATCAGATTTGAATCATTTGTGTAGGCTGAAACAATAATTTGGGATCTCACACTAGGACATCAGGTAACATTGTGTTAAATGGCAGATTTGGTTTTTGCGTTGTTTTCATTTACACAAGTTTTTTATTCCTCAGGAAATAGATACAATGGAGAAGGATATGGAGCAAGTTCAGGAGAAAATTGCAAGGTGGATTATCTTAAGACAAAATGTTCTTTCTATAAAACTTGAAGGAAGTTGCTGGTGGTTGTATTAAATGTACATGTAATGTAATGTAATGTAATGTAAATTATGTAATGTAATGTAATGTAATGTAATATAATGTTGTGCATTAGAGGACAACAAGACATACCATCTTTACTTATCAACATGTTAACAGTAAGAATGGACATCGGCACAAAAAAAATTATGTCTGAGCTGTCTGAACAGTTGTGTCCTTTATGGAAAGTAACTCATGCTGTCTTTGAGAACTTGTCATCTGTGATCAGTACTAATAATCAATTTCACTTAACTAAGTTCTTATTTTGTAGCTGTACAGATAACTTGGACAAGAAGAAACCTTTTTGTGGATTGCAGACAGCAGATTTCAAAGCAGGCAAAGAGACAAGAAAATCAAGAAGTAGATCTGACAGATGACATTAATGGTATTTTCATTTTCTCTTGTAAGATATGTATATATAAAGTTGTTTGAAAATGAATGTAAGTAAAGATGATTTCTTAGAGGGTAACACACTTTTGTAACCTATCAGATGATGATGACTCTAAACATCATTCATTAACCGGTATACCAGTACTTTGTACGTCCAAGAGATTGAAAGACTAGAAATGTAAATATCTATCATTGTCAAACAAATAATATAAACGTAATTGAGACTACAATAAATAATTTATAATTTTGTAAACCTATGTAAAATACAATAATATGACACCCTTTCTACAGTAAATATCTTGGTACATAAATTTGCACTCTGGCGTCATGTTTTCTTAACTCAGCTCAAGATGTTTCAATACCCTTGAGCAGAGGCAATTAATTAAAGCTGCCTTGAAAATGCCAACTTTGTCCACTGATTACTCTAGTTATTGAAATTGGTGGTAAAGAGAAATCCCTTGACAAGGCTGCAATTATACCTAATAAAGCAATGTGTCTGTGTGGGGTAGTACTGTGGGGTATATTTTTGCAGGAGCAATGTTGAAATTTCTTTATTCTGTTTGTAAAGGAGAGAGAGACATGAATGGTCCGAAATTCCCCACTTCTTGGAAGATATCTTTGACACTGAGCTTAGAGAAGGGGTTCTGTGAATTACCTTTTTGAATGCAGTTTCCAGGAGGGGTAGGACAAGAAAGGCACCTCTCTGTTTATCCTCATTTTGCCCTCACTGTCTTTACCATAACTCATTTTACATGCTGTCTATGACAAATTGGAGAAGGGTCCATGGACGACGTCAAGGAAAAATTTTTTTAGACGACTGTTACAACACTGTAGCAGCAGTATGCAGACATCTATTTGACCTCAAACTGCTGCCTACTTAATCTTCATTAATAACATTATTGTGATCTTTTTTAGCACTGGGTACAGACAATATAAGTAAGTGAAAATGTGAAGTAAGTTGTTCTTTTGAAGAATATGTCAAATTTCACAGAAAATGTAAAATTTTAGGTCATCTTCTTAGAATCCATGGTATGGAGGTTGTGCACTGGTGCTTATCCTCTGTTCACCAAGTGCCGGCAAATGTGGATTCCTTTTCCGTACATGAACACCACTCAGATTTGGGAAAGACTACAAAGGCAAAAAAAATTATTTATTAAAATATAATGAAAATAAATTTTGAAACAATTTAATTTAATTGAAAGATTTTCAAAGGTGATCATGGTGAAGTCTGGGGCAGTCTTGACAAATGACTATGTTTTAACTAGTTTCTTGACTTGCACCCATTTTGCCTCATTACATAATACTACATAAAGGGCCAAAGGGGTTACTTATAATCAAAAGAAGACTTTAAAGTGGTGAAAGCAAGATATATAAAATAACTAGATGTAAGAAAGGTGAATTCATCATCCAGATCAGGGAAGGTGGGGGTACTTCATGAATTTGTAGTATTATTTTGATGTTTACACTTGAAATGCTCAAGTCTAATTGACCACTCCAGAAAATACCATAACATACCATAATGCCCTTTTTTTGTCACCCGAAAATTTTCCAGAAGCATTGTCGTCAGTTTCTCCTGGAAGTTAAAATGGCCCCAAGAGAAACTCTAAACAATTATGCTTATGCAAAATGTTGGGGTGACAAACAAAGAGCATTATGGTATGTTATGGTATTTTCTGGAGTGGTCAATTCTAATTAACACAAACAACTTTTTTGCTAGAAAAAATTCTTGATAACAATGTTCCTTAGTAAAGCTACTCACTGAATCAGTCATCAACCCAGAAGAGGTTTTCCTTGGTTTGCCATCCACTATCACAGGGTGATGATCAGTAAACATTCTGTTAAATGATGACTCCCTGTTGCTCAGTTCCAGTCGGTAACGCTGCACTTCCCTTCTTAGGCGCTCCAATTCATCATCTCTCTAAAACACAGTCATGGTCAAATAATATTATATTATAATTATATTATAATATTAGTACAAAAGCTGGATAGTGCTATCCACAGGATAAATCACTATCCAGCAGATAAGTATTACCGGAAACAATCCAGTGGATAACATAATTATTGTGTTATCCAGTGGATAGTGATAGCGCTATTCAACGTTTGAACAACCCTGGCCTGGTTAGGTTTGTTTGCGAACCAACACCAAAATCCTTGTTCTGAGCCTCTACCCGTGTACCAGGGTTTGATTACATGCCATGATTTGCCTATTTAAAATGCCATTGTTGATTTGGTAATCAGGTTGAAGGAAAATTTGAAATGCATTTTCTGGTACTTTGTGAGTCCACTGGGGGCCAAGAACAGGATCTTGGTACTGCTTTGCAGATGTTGCTAATATAGGATTAGATGGCTTTCATTACTTTAAGGGAACTGTAGCTTTAGAGAGAAAAACAAGTAAGTGTGGGAGCAAAATGGTGAGTTTAAAACGACAAAAAATAATGTCATATTTTCGACAACAAAGAAAAAACGAAGAGCAAGTACTGGTCATTCTTGAAAACATCTTTTAGCCACGAACCATGAATTTTGCAGTTGGGACATTTCTTTGTAATTTTTTGGATTTTAGGCAATTTACTTTAGTTTCAGGCGAGAATAATACAGAAAGTAACTGAAATAGATTCATGTTTGTTTCTTGTTCTACATTCTACATTTGACGTATACATTCATCACATTGTCGCATAAACTCATCATTTTGCTCATGCATTCAGTATGTTTTTTTCTTCTATAAATCTACGGTTCCCTAAAACTAACAAAAGCTGGTTAGATTACGTCTGCAGCCCAGACAACCCCCTTACCGCTTCACCGTCCCTAGGGCTTAACCCTTTAGGTCCCAAGAGTGACCAACATCAATTTTCTCCTAACAACATCAGCAGATCATCAAGAGTGAAGGTTATGAGAATTACTAAATTGATTACCAAGGGGAGAGGGCTTTGATCTTTTATCAAATTCTCTCAACTGTTCTTAAAAGAAATGTATGGCGATCAGTCGGGAGAATTTGTATGTGGACCTTGGGGCTTAAAGGGTTGACATTGATAGGTGCAGGATAAGTGTAGAATTAAAGGGATGCATGGAGAAAAGCCCTGAGTGATTTTTTGATGATAAAAAAGATACTCTTTCCAAGTTGCTCAGTATTTGTTCGCATCAAAAGTCACTTAAAGCCTTGATCACAAATTCCTTACTACTGCGTGGAATAACAGTAATTTCTCAAATAGCTCTAACCGTTGCTTATGTTACAGGTCAAAATTAAATTCAGATTTAAATTTTAACCTAGGTTGATTCTCTACTCCCTTTGTCTCCTTGCCCTAATTATTCAGAAATTAGGGCTAGGATACAAAGAAATTGAGAATCAACCTAGCTGTTGAAAAACTTCAACCACAATTTAATTGTGACCTGTAACACTTACATCAAATGCAGGTGTTGTCCGTGGAACCTCAGGGCTGCCCTTAGCAACAGGCCTTGGAGATCTCTTGGCCTCTTTCTTTTTATTCCTCTCATCAACATATTGTTGAATTTTAAGTTCAAGATGTCTTTTGTCATCGTCCAACTCTTTCACTTGCTGAATCAACTGTTTATTTTTCCATTCCAATTTTTCTACTCTTGTTTGGTCTTCTTGTTGCTGTTTGGTGTATTCGGCAATTCTGCGACTGAGATTATCAATTTCATCCTGCCAATCACCTTGCAGTCCATTGACACTATTTTCAAGTCTTTGTTTTTTCTCCACAGCATCCCGCAACTCTTCCTCTAATATTTTCACTTTGGATTGAAGACTTTCAACCTGGCTTTTAAGCTTTTTCGTGTTATCTGCTTTTGCCTTCAGTTTATCTTTCAAGTTACAGTTATCTTTCTTAACATTCTCTAATTCAGTTTTCAAAAGGGCAACTTGTTCGTCTCCAGAAGCTAACTTGTCAGTAAGTTTTTCTTTCAATTCCACAATTTGTTTTTCAGCCATCGTTAAAAGCTGATCCTTGTTCGCTAACAGTAAATTCAATTCTGCTTCCTTGTTTTGTAGATCTTTAATTTGCTGTTTGTCTTTCTCGTTTTCTGTGTTTTTCAAGTCGAGTAAAACACGAAATTTTTCCAGGTCATCCAATTGTCCCTCCAACCATGACACTTTTCCTTTAGCTTCCTCAAGTATTAAACTGATCTCATGTTCGTATGCATTTTTTAATGCTTCCATCTCCAGCTCTCGTTCATGATTCCTTGTGAATAGCAAGTGTATAACCATCGTGAGTTCGGCAATCTTGCGAGAAAGCTTTGCTTTGATATCAAGGTCGCGATCCCCTTTGTGAGCCATAGTTGATTATAAATTAATTACGTCCTTGATCAGTATATAAACGGCTATATACCGGCCTAGAAATCGGACGGTCGCAATACAAGAACTTCAATGAAAATCAATTAGGGTCACTCACACAATACGATCCAATTCGGTAATCAATAGCTCCGCGCGCTTTTTGTGAGTTTGCTACCGTCGGCTATTAAAAATGATAAAAGTCGGCGGCGATGATAAGGCTATCCTGCTAGCTTTCCAGTTGTATAGGGTAAACTTTTTATAAACAGAACAGCTGGCCGCCCAATTCACACGCGCCGTCTCCTTCCCATCAAGCGCTAAGCTGGTTGATCTTTTCTTGAAATTAGCTTTTCCTGGCTCTGTTTAAACGATCATTCATCCCGTTTATGCATTTTCACCATTTACAGTCTATCTCCTCGCCAAAGAATCTTGTTTTTCTACATAAACTCCACGATTAGTTTTAGGCGGATGTTGCTAAGTGAAGACAGCTAATCGGTACAATTCAAGTAAATGAATTCATTTGCATAAGAATTGTCTAACGGGATAGCAGCACGAAGGTTGAGATAAACAAAATTCTATGATTTGATTCGTGGCCACTCCTTGAATTAAATCATTTTCGTCGGCAAGAAAGCTTCGCTGTCACCTCTGTGTACACAAGATCAAGAAGATTGACAATTCAACACCGATAAGGTCGTCCACCATGTTGGAAGTTGCTCTTTGAACCGGGTGAAGACTGGCTCTAGCTAAATCGTCGGAGTCAAGTGACTGTTGTCAGGGGAAGTCAAGGAAAGGCGTTTGTCGAGAGAAAGCAAGTGTTTTAAGAAAATTAAGCCTCAAAAAATGATATTGTGGATTAAATAAAAGTGAAAATTTGTTTTTTGGTTGACAAAAAGTGTGCGTGTTACCGAAAAAGACTGGGCATTTTTAATGAAAGGTATCGTTCCAGTGCGGAGTACATGACGTAGTAACTTTGAATTTGAAAAATGGCGGACTTCGTGATCGGATTTGAATGCACATTCCTGTCAGCGTTTTTCTACCTCTAACAAGAGGATAGCCTTTTGAGCAGTTAACAAGTTCCATATGGGGTTGAGCGAGGCGATTTTGGTGGTTGTCTCTGTATTGGAAGGTACGTCTAGCAAAAAACATACATTCAACCTTCATCCATGTTCATGTTAATTTGGACCCGGGACTTGTGTACATTTATGATTCATGCTAGCACTCTACATCACTATGGTTCTGTATAATTTTAAAATTATGGAACCCGTAATGGTTGTTATTAAGAAGTATAGAGATTAAAAATTTTCTGACCTCTAAAGTTTGAGGATGGAGGAACTGACAAAAATTACAGATATTGTGACTTTGTTTTGCTTAGTTAAGTTAGGCGTATTAAATTTTGTAGTTCAAATTGAAGTTCAGGTTAAAAAGTGTTTTAACCTAGTTTGAGTCTCAATTTCCTTTGTCTCCTTGCCCTAATTGTTCATGATCATATAAAGTAATTAGGGCTAGGAAAGAAAGGAAATTGAGAATCAATTCTGAATTTCATTTTCACTTCATTAATAGAAGCTTAAGATTTGGTTTTTATTTGTTATTGATAAACTTCTGAAACATCCAGGGCGAAGATTCCCCAAACGACCCCGACACAAGATCATAGTAGAAACAAAGTTTGATGGTGAAACATTAGTCACCGATCCCATTGATCATGTGGAAAGCCCGGAGTTTACAACCGAACTTGCCTGGGAGTTAAGCAAGAAATCTCTCCACCAACATCGCTTGCAGAGGACACCTATCAAAATCCAGGTAAGACAGATTAAAAACATGTGTATATGAGCAAGTTTTTCTTGTGTGCATACATGTGGCCTAACTCTTGATGACTTGTCCCAAGGGTATTGAAAATAACTGGTTTTCCCAAGGGACCAGTCATTACTGTATTTACATCGCTACTCCCTAAGTGCAATGCCACACCGCCTTCAGTGTTTAAGACCAGCACTTAAAAAGTACACTAAAGAAAAATTGTTTTAATTGATTATCCCTATGATATTCTGGGATCATCATAGACATGGCTGTTCTTAAGCAGCACTCAGTGTTCCCAGAGTTTGATAATTGAATTTAATTACTACGTTAACCAATCAGAGCTCCTGACCAGGTTCTATACGTAACAACTGCATACATAACATGCAGCTTTCTCTTCTGCAAAACATCCCTAGTGACCAGCAAGAAGAGACAGTAACCTGCAAGCAGGCTCACTAGTGCAAATTTGGCAATAATTTTGGGAAAAGAAAGAGAAAAGAGAAAAATCTCTCCCCGCCGCATGTCGCCTTTTCTCGCGTGGGGTGATTTTCATGTGCACTTGCGTTTCGCTCGCCCTACTATCCCTGAGGAAAAATGGGGGACTACTCGTAGTCTATGGTGGCAGAGGTGCCATCTGGCAAGGAAAAGTGAGCCTGTTGTCGGCTATTGATTTTTGAGTTTAGCTCCTTTCAAGGTGTCAAGATACTAACCAATAGGAGCAAAGAAAATGTAAAGAAAAGTGACAGGAAGTAATTGCCCATGGAGATGTTTATGCTAAACTGCATCAGAGGTGAAATCCTGTCAGAAACAAAAATCACAGATTGAAATTAATATGCATGAAACAGACCATCTTCATCTCAACAAGCAGCAAAAATAAGAAATTAAGAATCCCCCCAAAGCGTTATCTACATGAGTTAACACATGAAACAGACCACCTTCATGACCTGTCAGTTTGCGACAAGTGACAAAAATAGGCTACTGAATTTGCTTAGCCCAAATCAAGAATCCTCCAGAGCATAATAATGAACCTGATAGAAAAAAGATATAAATAGGACCACAGGTAGCCCAAGCTCAAAATATAAGCATCAGCAAACATCGACATTGTTGCATAACATTCGAAATATAAGGATTTGTATGGAAAAAAAACCTATTGTTTCCGTAACCTACAAAAATTAAAGGATTTCAATAAAAAGCAGCTTACCTTACATAAAATGTGTGTTACGTCTCTCCTGTGTGGTCCATGGGCCGATTTATGGCCATCTATTAAATGAGTTGTACTGTAAACGGTTTTCTGTCTATATAAAGGTTTATCAAGGTTGAGGACTCCAGCGAAGTGGCCTGATGGATCCACCGAAGGAAAACAGCCGTAAATTTGCTCCGACTAGGTAACACGCAATAGTTCTGCTTTCCATTTGTGATCTTGAAGATGCCTTTGCACCCAGAACAAATCAAAGGTCGTCAATCTCTGCAACCTTTCCTGTCTGAAGCCATCGACAGAACCTTGGTTTGAACTCTGTGTTACTGTTCAAAGATACGGTAGCGAGACAGCCTGAGACTCAAATTACACACTCTTGGGGTGGGAGACAGTCTCTTGCTCCCATTGTTTTCTTTCTCGGGTATTGATGTCAACAGGAGCAAGAGACTGTCTCCCACCCCGAGTGTGAGTAATTTGAGTCTCAGGCCGTGTCGCTATCTTTCAATGGTAATGCAGAGTTCAAACCAAGGTTCTGTTGATGGCTTCAGACAGGAAAGTTTGCAGAGATTTTGCAGAGATTTACGACCTTTGATTCGCTCTCGGTGCAAAGGTGTCTTGAAGCAGGATAATGAATGG
This sequence comes from Porites lutea, assembly GCF_958299795.1. Lineage (NCBI taxonomy): Eukaryota > Metazoa > Cnidaria > Anthozoa > Scleractinia > Poritidae > Porites > Porites lutea. Next base: position 8,307,652 of record NC_133205.1, read on the forward strand.
AAAGGAGAACTATCGTGTGTTACTTAGGTGGAATTTGGAGGCAACTGGAGCTGTTGGAGTGAATTTATGGCTGTTTTCTTTCGGTGGATCCGTCGGGCCGCTTCGCTGGAGTCCCCAACCTCGGTAAACCTTTATATATAGAGAGAAAACCATTTACAGTACAACCCATAAAATGGCCATAAATCGGCCCATGGACCACCCAGGAGAGATGTAACACACATTTTATGTAAGGTAAGCTGTTTTTTATTGAAATCCTTAAACAGAAATAAAAGGTTTTTTTCCCATACAAATCCTTATATTTCAAAATCAATGTTATGCAACAATGCCGATGTTTGCCAATGTTCATATTTTGAGCTTGGGCTACCTGTGATTGGACTATACTAAGCTGCATTTTCATATGAGGCAAAAGTATTGCAGGCCAACTGACACTTTTTATCATTAAGTTGATGTGTAAATGTTGATACCCAGTGTCTTACCAGCCAATCTGGAGAATTGAAAAATTAATAGCCCCCATGCTGGCTTCCTTTTCCCCCTGAATGATGGCTCCACTGCCAGCATTTTCCCCAAATTCAGACAAGTGAGCCTACCTGCTCACAAGCTACATGTAGGAAGGATCGTTGTTACATTCACTGGCTAGTTACCCTCACATAAGACTGGATCATTATACTTTTCTGGGAAAATGCCCACCAACTCCTCTCCTAAGCCAACATTTTGCCCTAAGTGAGACGTAAGTGTTAATGTTGGCTTAGACGCGGGGTAGGTGGGCAGTTTTCCAGAAATATATAATGATCCATAAGGTTTTCCAAGAGTATTACAGATCCCCAGTGAGCTTGCATTACAACAGTCATAGTAATTTGTAAAAGTTTGATTGGTGGAAAACATGTCCCTGTTATAATTTACTTTTTGCTAAATTTTTTTTAATTGCCTTCTGACAGTGTTATGCTTTGGATACACTCACCTCTCAGAAGGAACCAGTTGGCTATGTCATTTTAGACTTAAGAACAGCACAACAAAAACCAGCAGTAAGTCAGTTAAGGAATCTGTAATTTATTATTTTTCATACATGAGGTACATATACAAGTTCTGTAGGATGTGCATTTTAACATGAAATGTTAAAAATAAACAATGAAGATTAATAATGCTTCACATACAGGACTGTCAATAAGGGCCGGTAGCCGGCCATAACCACCAACTTGTTGGCCATCCTTAGCCGGCTACTTTCATCTCCTTCTACCATAACTGCTAACAAAAAATAAGCACTATCGAATAAAATTGTAAACTATCCATGTTCCAGTTTTGAATGACATAGAAAGCATATTTAAACAGGTTTAGATCTGTGAAAACGTTCAAACCGGGGGATGTCGGAACGCCTGCAACATTTCGATGGCATTGTTTCCAGTAAACAACGTAGCATCCACAGTGGAGGATACCTCTTGAAAACACCAGGAAATGCCACTTCTGAGACTCTAAATCTCAATATGTTCCTCGTTGGCTTGACCCTCAAGAACTTGTGCCTTTGGTGTGAGTTCCAAAGTCGCCTACTTTTCATTGTCAGCCTGCTACTTGAAAACTTTTTGACAGCTTTACACATACCCTAGAAGTTCCCCATGCTTACATTTGTACAGCTATAAAGACAGAGTTAAAGATAGGCACTGTCTTTTAACTCGAGTTTCATTCATTTTGTGATCACCAGTAAAAGTACTGTGAGGCAGATTTCAGTTTTAAATGTCAAGGTTAAATTTAAGGATGGTTAGCTGAGAGGTGCTTCTTCTGATTGGCTGTGCACACAGATTATTTGTTTTCATGCTGGCACTTAGTGACAAGTTCAGACTTCTTGTTTAAGAGTGAAATGTCACAGGCAGATAACATACAGAGTTTTTGTTAAATGAAATGAATATTTTCCCGGTAAAAATACCTACAGACTGCTAAGAGTACCCAAATCCATTATTTCAAGGACGTAAATCCAAACCGTTGAACCTTCCTTCTAAAAAAAGGTAACCACTCAAAATACAAAGCTTTAGTTGTTGCTTATGGGAGGTGTCATGTATAGAATTGGATCCACATCAGGGGGTTCTCTTCTAACAGGCCCCGACACACTTCTTTTTGGATCGTAACTTTGGATGCGTGTTCTAAGTTGCGATATGTTTGGTTTCAAGTCGTCAATGAAAGTTCTTTGTATAGTTTGAGTGGTGTACATATAGTACATTCAGTGAACAAAGAGATAAACCATTGGTGTTTGAATCTGTGGTCGCTCATTGGTGTGGTCACTTGATGAAGTTGCATATGGAGGTTCAACTGTATTTTTTGAAAGATGCTGGATGCAATTAAAACAAGTGGAAAGTGCTACCAAAGAAGTTCCATTTGACAGTTCATTTCTGTATTCATACTTGTGCAGCTGTAGGTTTATAGCTTGGTCCATGTGGGTTGAAATTCAGCTCTTAATTGTATGGGACATCTCTTCAGTGCGATTTTTTATAATGTCTTTACCTCTCTTCTTTGTTGTGTATTTTTAATCTTTTCAGTAAAAGCAATGCCCTTCTAGTATTTTTAATGTGACAGTGCTCATTCTTTGTCTTAATGGCAAGTGTCAGGCAAAAAGGGTCCACCTTCTTCCTTAAGGCTCCTCTGCTACTTGTCCCCCAAGTCCCTGGGAAGAAGGTAGAAAAAGGGTAGCATTTTGATCTCCATAACACAGTTGCCTTTGTTGCAGAGAGCCCAGTGGCATTCGCTTTTAAGTACAAAGTACACTCGCTTGAAGCCAGAGTTAAAGCTGATGCTGTCTTTAGAGGATGATACCCAACCATCTCAATCTCCTGCTGGCAAACAACAACAAACACAACAAGCAGATGAAGGTACTTAAGTGAAAATTCCTGAGGTGTTTGCTACAAACATCATGTAATTTATTGTGCTGTAACTATTAATGTCAGTTTCCAGATTTTCCATCCCTTTCTGGCTATGAACAATTTGCTGTGGGATTTGAGCCAATCAGAAAAAGAAATATTTTTAATGAATAATAATGTGTACTTTGAGTAAAATATTGGTGTAGTTACAAGTGCAATAATAAAATTTTGTCCTTCTCCATTTTTTTGTTTCTAAAGGAAGACAGTCCAGACCTTCATTAATACCCCAAACAATACAGTTTACACTGAATGAGGAACAGGGATATTATGAAATTGGACCACAACAAGATGGCAATCAGATATTTGTTTTGTCTGTCACCATAGGACTTGCTTCAAACTTAGCAAAGGTGCAGTATATATGATATCATGTCTTTCTGTTCATCAGTTCCCTATAATTTTTAAGAGGAAATCTAAGTAATGTTTGAACTTGGCAAAGATAGCATTCCTAGAAATGTTGTTTCCTTATGCTGGTAAAAAGCAAATTTTTAGATAGCAGTCGAAGATTATTCATGACTTATGGTCCTACTAGTGACGGTTTTTAATTACATTTGTATAAGAATTTTTTTAGTAATAAGGCCGTTTCACATTTTGCCTTCTATTTCTGATGAGGGAGATTCGGGCATTTCAGAAACACTCTAGAATTCTCTGATTCCAATCTTCTAGCACTTCATTTTGATTTGTTGAAAGCATCCTATATCCATCTCCCATTCTTGGTCTTCCTTTTTCTCCTTTCCCATTTTTCCTGAGGGTAACAATGGAAATAATAAACCACATCACAACAAAGCTCAAGTTTGGTTCTATCTATTACTCCCTTAATTATGTTAAAACATCAATTTATTTTTGTCAGAGTTACCTCATCAAGTTGGGAATAATCAATCACCAATTCAATTATCATGACATATTAATTTAGTACTACATTATTTTTCAATATCTTGTTACAGCTTATTCCATCAAAGTTTACCTTGACTGACCCAAACTTAGGTGGTGGATTTTACTTTTACTATTCATTACTCACAAATGATGTGACAAATGAAGTCTTTCATGATCTCCTACAACCCAACTTCCCAGCTGAAAGAGCCTCAGTTAGAATTTGTAGCAACTTGGATCATCTAAGAGAGTTTTTTACTCAACATTCTGGACTAGAGGTAGGCTCCAAGAATAGATCATCATTAATTTCTTCTTAATTTTTTACATTTCACTAAGTTTTAAGGCTGTGCTTTAGCAGAGTCCAGAGGTCTAGAGGTAGTGGTGATCGAGGTTTTAACCCGTAAGTCCCAAGAGTGACCAACATCAATATTTATTTTCTCCTGACAATATCAATGCAAAGGTTATGAGAATCAATAAAGTGATCACCAAAGGGAAAATACTTTGTTTTTTTTTGACAAATTCTGTTGACTAATTTTTCAAGGATTGGAAGGAGATCAGTCTGGAGAATTTGCACGTGGATATTGGGGCGGAAAGGGTTAAGAAAAGTTAAGTGCATGGTCTGTTCATTGACCTTTGTTACCCAAGCATGAGGCTGTCAGCTTGCCAGCTTGGAGTCACCTTCACCCGCTCTTACAAGAAAGCATACATACTATTTTGTGCCTATAGTAGCTAGAGAGTAAATGTTTACATTGTTGAGCTTTTTCAGCTGGATAGTTTCTGGAAGCAAAGAAACAAAAAAAAGAAGAACTGGGCCTATATTTAGTTATTTTAATATCGCACTTGGTCAATATTATTATTTTTTCAGATTCATTTGTGTAGTGGAGATCAAATCTTAGGAAAAGCAGTGGTTTCTTTCCAAGGACTTCTAAGTGAGCGAGAGACGCTAGCCACGCCTGCTGTGATAGAAGGAATGTTTCCTTTAGTAGCACCAGGTAGCAGTCATCAGCTTTTAGGACCACCACAGGACACTGAACCTGGGGTTGGGGTGTCTGTGTCACTAAGACGTGAGCAACCAGATATCGCAAGGAATGTCCCGAGTGGATCATCTCCAGCTGGAGGTACAGACATGCGTGGGCAGGTAATAGTTAAGAGCAAACTTCAACTACATGTATCTTGTGTCACAGCTGTAACATGACCCTGTTAGTAACATCAAGCTGTGCAAAACTCCTTGTTTCATGGACCCCCATCTGTGTACCAAGATTTGAGAATGCACCATGATTGGCTTGTTAAAAAGCCATTGTCAGGTTGCCAGTAATGTTAAAGGGAAATTGGAAACATTTCTGGTATTAATCTGTTGAGTCTGTTGGGGGCCCAGAACGTGGAGATATCATCGTTGCTTCGCAGACGTTACTAACCAGGGTCAGATTATGTCTGCAATGCAGGTTAAACTACAACTTACTGGCAAAAATGTGTCATATAGTAACTATGACCTAATACATGTAGTAATATTTTTCTTCCTTTTGGTGGCTTAAAAGTCATCACCTAAACAGGTTTCAGTACCAGTCTCTCCTCTTAGAGGGCAACCTAGAGAAGACAGTAAAGAGGCCAACGCAAATGCACCAAAGGGGTATCCATCTGAGACTCCGCCCCGACCACTTTCCAGCACCCCACATAGTGCACAGGAACACCATGATCCAACAAGTGCAGTAAATGCTAGAACTCAAAAGGTAAATGGTAACAGTTACTGCATGTTTTAATCTTTGCACTGTAGGTCATGAAACCTGTTATAAGTATGTAGTGCCTGATAAAATAAAAGCAACCTCAAACTATTTCCTTCAGAAGTAAGACAATATCGCTTAAGACTTGATCAAAGGCTTTCAATGTTTTGCAGCAATCAAGTATCAAGAGTACAGGGTCAGTGACTCAAACCTTTAACAAAAGCCATTCCAGTTTGGTGACTCCCTCAGAAATTGAGTATTTAGTATCTAGAATGGAAAAGTAGTCATCAGGAATCGAGTGTTGATTCCCAACTCAATTCTTCATTCATGCAAGGATCAAGAATCAAGTGTCAACTTACTTTTAAATGTTAACTGCATTACAGTCAAGGCAGGTCAAGTGTACCCTTGAAGATGCCATTAATGAATTTATTATTCAAGAGTTGAATATGTTAGTCTTTGCCGCAACCAGCATCAAATTCAAATCCACTGCATTCTTGCAAGCATAATGAGCAGTGAATTCTTTGCGAAAACTTTTCTGCATTGGGCGAGATTGAAATATCTTTGAATGGACAAAATTGCTTGTAGAAATTTCATAACTACCCCGAATGTGACTTCACTGCTTATTATGCATGCAGGAATGCATCTAGATGAATCTGAAATTTACAACTACAATGAATTTAACTTTCAAATGATAGTTATTTTTAATTCATTATTGGAATCTTGGGGGGCACCCTTGACCTGGCTTAACTGTAAAAGCATGGTCTTGAAAGGGCTCCAGATCTTACATTTTAAGGCAAATCATCACAATATGCCATCAATCCAGTTAGTTCTGAAAATGCACAGCTTTAGCCTTCAGCTTCACTCATCTTTGCCTCATCAGCAACAATATTCTCCACCGAAAAAGTCCAAGACAACAGCTCAGGCACCTCCACCGCAAGTCACAGATCCAGGTCCAAGCATTGTTCCTCAACTTAGAACCAGGCTTCCATTGGAACCATCAGCTCATCATTTCTGTTTCTCCATTGATTTGCGTAGCATCTCGAATCTTGAGGTTTCTTCTCCAGTTAACTGCTATCTTAGGTGAGTTGAAGCAGGTTGCTCATTAACAGAAACTTTGGAGGTAGACTTTCAAAAGTCCTTTATTTTTTTTTCCTGGTTGGTTATGCCATTTTAAAGACTTTTCATACCTTTTTGGCGTGACACTCACTGGCCGAAAATTCTACTAGTGACGTCACTGCAATTGACCAATAGGACAGTGAGTGATGTTTCACGCTGCTCCTGACACAGCATATGTCAATCATTTTTTTCCCGTGTGAATATATAATATGATTCAAATCCATTCAGGCGAAACAAGTTGACTTCGAGACTTTGTCGCTTGCTTGGTTGGTGCGTGACCTCATGCACCGAAGTTCGCTTTGCACAGTTTTAAGGAGTTATGAGAGGTTGACTTGTAGCAAGTCTACTTTGGAGGCAGGTGTCAGAGCAGGGAAAATGCTAGGTGGGCAGTGGCTTGTAACAGTATTTTATACATAAAGTGAAAACCAAGACTAAGTAGGCGCCAATTTGTCCAAAGGTGGCCTTATTTTTTTTTTCAGAAAAAGGGAACCAAAATTATGGGCGTGGCTTATGTGGGTACAGATGCTACATCATTAATACAAAACAATAGTTTAACAAACGTTTGGGTGCAGCTTATAAGTGGATGTTCCCTCTACATGCCCAGTAAACACAGCAGATGTCTGTCCTTAGTCAGTAGTCAATAACCAGAGCTAAGTGCCATCAACTGAGGTGATACGGCGCACTTTGACTCTGAAGATGACGAATGCACAGCTTGTCGAAACATCACTGATCATCAACAACAGTCCTATTCTGGATCTGCGTTCACCCGGACGATCATGCTCAACCTACTTATAAAAATTTCATGACTTCTGGGTTCAAACCTTTCACAAAACTACTAAATAGCTCATCAAAAGTTTGACCCTGGGCCTAAGATTGCTCCCTGCTGTTACTAGAATGTTGAATAACCTTAGTGCTCTTGTTGCTAGGTATACCTATCCATTCTTTGGTAGCTCTGCTCCGGTAATGACAAGTCCTCCAGTACAAGTTCAGCGTAACACAGAGGTCCTTCTTCCCAAGTCTTTTTGTGCATTTGACTTTGCATCTTCTCCACATTCTCTTCAAGACACACTTACAAGGTGGGCAAGTACATGTTAACTTATAGAGCGGTTTTCATTTGAGTGTCGAAAAGTAATTGGTTTTGCACTTTCTACTCGATGCGATTGGCTTAAAAGATTCGCGCCACCTTTTCATCCAATCAGAAGTAAAACCAAAGCCAATTGTGACGCGCTCGCATGCATTTTGCCGCGCTTTGCGTCAGCCACATGTAATTACTTCGAGTTTTGATTGGTTCAATGTATTGTCTGTGTCCTATGTGATTGGCCAGAGTAATTACTTTGGTTTTGGTTTTACGACACTCAAACGAAAACCACTCTAAACTGAGATGAAACTTTCACAGTCACTGAGTCAGTCACTCCGGCTGGTGAAGGAACAAACCAATATTACCCACTCCACTAACTATTTAAAAGAAAAATTATGAGAATACGCTATTGGCGCAATGATTTCTGCGATCGCTTGGGTAGACAAGCGTTAGTTTATAGTTGCCTTGAATGCCGTCGGCCAATCATAACTATTAACGCTTGTCCACCAAAATGACCCTAAAAATCACTGCGCCCAAATCTTGTATGCAGTCTTCGTAGATTCTCTGAATTAAGTGCATTATTTCTTAATACCTTAGGGAACTTGCCAAAATCAAAGCTGGGGCAATTTATTGTCCATGAGAAAGATGTTTTTTAGTCAGTAGGAGTCGAGCCTATGACCTATTAGCCTGCGTAGCTAGCTAGCGTTTCCACGCGTTTTCGGAGCAAAGAACAAAGACCGCGCGAAAAATGGCGCGAGTAAAAAAGCGGGGAGTAGGTGGGGAAGAAAGGTAAGGAAACCTTTCTTCCTTCCCCTCCCCCTCCCCCCTCTTTCATTTTTTAGCTCCCGTTCCATTTCTCGCGCAGCTAAAACCGAAAATCCCGTACCTTGGTCTTTCTTTGCTCCGAAACCAAACGGAAAAGCTTGCTACGCAGGCTTATGACCTATGGCCTATCTTAACAAGTTTGGATGCTCTACCACTAAGCTACAGGAGATTCGTGAGAGCTGAGGCCACTAAGGCCGTCACTGGTCAACAGTTTTTCTGACACCTGACTGATGACAGATTTCATGGGTATTCATTCTTCTTTTTCACCTAGCCTTAAGTGAAATTTTCTAACAAAATTGTGCGATTCCTACTTTTCCTGTCAGAGTTCCTCTTGTGATTGAGGTGTGGCATAAAGACAGCATGGCTGGGAACGTTCTTATCGGAGTTTCAACTGCATTATTAGCCTCTGTTTTATCTGCTAATAGAGTAGAAGTCTTAACACAGGTAAAAATAATCTGCCAGTGTTTATATTTGAGCGATGTACTTGTGTTATTAGCCACCCTGAGAGACCCGGAAGCAGTTAATCAGCGTGGAATATTCATAAGCAAAATACAATAAAATTTTTACTGCACGCATTGTAGAGAGCTACAACACTGGTCCTGGTTGTTCAGACGTTGGATAGCGCTATCCACAGGATAAATCACTATTCAGCGGATAAGAATTGGGGAAACTAATTACACTATCCACTGGACAGAGATTTATCCAGTGGATAGCGCTATCCAGCCTTTTAACAACCGAGACCTGGTTTAAAACTCTTGGGATACTAACGCAATAGCTCGTCAAAATGAGGCATCTTCCCTCCCCCCTTCCCCCACGGTGGAGTGTTGACGTTATGCATTCAAGTTTTAATTCAACACAATCTCCCACTGCTTGGGAGAGAAGGGGACAGCCGAAATAGTCCCTTATAACAACATCCCAAAGCTTTTTTAAGAGGAAGAATATGAGTTAATTTGGTAAAGTGCGTCTTTGTCCCTAATATCGTCAACTGTCCCAGGGTTGTAAGTTTTTGTTGTGACTTCTCCTTCCAGATTGCCTACAGTTGTACACACCTATGTGAGGGTAGATGTTGACAAACCTTGACATGTTGGCAGTCTGACGTCTTTAGATAATCTCTGCATACTTTCCTACGAACTATTCTTTACCTATTTTGCTTTTTTCGATCCCGTTTTAGGGTCAAGTGACTGGATATCGGCAAATTTACAATGAGCGGATATTTATACTTACCACAGAAAAGTATGTCAAACACTTTAAATTCAGCCGTCTTTCTAGCTACTTTCATCTTGTTGACAACTTGGACTTTCTTTCGGCTTCGGATATGTTCTTGATTTGATAGAGCTAATAATGAAAAGTAAGTAGTCGATGATAGATGTGGAATGTTATGACAAAAAACGCTGAGCAGATGCCTCTTTTCCCTGGTCATGACAAAATGAAAAAAATGACAAGTCTATTTTCTTCCCACCCGCCAAATACTAGAGAAGAAGGTCTCTGCTAATAAGGAATTGCAAGCCATGGAACAATATTAATGCTGAATGTACCATGGAACAATATTAATGCTGAATGTACCAATGCGTTTCCAACCCTAAAACATATCATTGAGTCTTTGTGGTTGGCTAAATGATGCCTGCCATCGCTTTAACCTTCATCTTGTTGGTTTAGGGAACTGAAAGTGAAACAACATTTGTAACCTCAAACTTTTTACCAGCAGCACTGATAATTAAGCTTGTACACAGTATGGCAAACACAGGCGTGAATACAGTTGACTAATGGGCACCTCCTTCACAACAACTACTTACCTTTCTCGGTTAATCCGTGTGTCGTTGCACTCTTTTCCCACCTTTGTAGCTCAAATAATAGGCCTGACAATTACTGGCTTTTCACACAGCTGACCAAGTTGAATGCATGACTCCGAAATTGCTATATAATTGTCTAACAGTGTTTACTAGAATGAGCACCAACCGAACATCTCAACACTCCAAACTTGTTTTTTGCTGTCGTTAATAACACATTTTTTTCTTTTAATTTTGAAGACCTCCTAGGAAGATTGGTGAGCTGCATGTGGTTCTTGGCCTGGAGGACCTGGGTCCAGTCAACTTGCACCAAGTCATGGGAGCAAATGAAGTAATTCTTACTTTTTTAATGGGAGCGACTTTTACTCAAAAATCAACAAAGGTGTTTCATAAAAAGCTTATAAGCGGGTGCGGGATTTGCTATACATCACTGAGGGTGTGTTCACACTACCTGGACAACTTTTGCTTCGGCAACATACTGGATAGGGCTTCTGGTCACACGTAAGAACGGTGATTTCGGCGCGATTCCTGTAACGGAGCGAAGCCGACCTCTAAAGTGAAGAGTCACCTGT